>NC_064616.1:354464712-354771498 GCF_023898315.1 Schistocerca nitens | reverse complement strand
AGCAGTCCAACAAGCACAAAGACAGTGCGTAGGGTGTTAAATAGACGAGGTTACAGTGCTCGAGCAGCTCCTAATAAGCCACATATCCGTTTAACTAGTATTAAGCGAAACCTCGGGTGATATATAACCTGTGGCAATCCGGTGTCAATGTTTTCGTTTAGCGGTTGTCTGGAGAACATTACCTGTCATCATGTGTAGTCCCAACAGTGAAGTATAGAGGAGGCAGTGTCACGGTGTCAGAATGTCTTTCTTGGTTAAGGCGTGGTTTACTTATTGCACTTAACAAACGCTAAATGCAGAAGGCTATGATCAAATTTTTCACCATTCTGTACTGCTTACAGTAATGGAGCAGTTCAGAAACGATAACTTTATCAGCATGACAATGCACCCTGTCATAAAGCGGCATTAGTGAGGCAGTGGTTTATGGACAGTAACATTCCCTTTAGGAAAATATACCCATGGGGCCATCCAGATACTGGTTGTGCGTGATTTTCCTAAACTCGTATAGGTAAATGCTATGATGGCTCAACTGAAATGGCACAGGCCAGTTTCTTCCCATCCTCCTCTAATCCCGGCTCTGATAACCTCGTTGCTGACAGTACGTTAAAAACTGATCTTCCTCTTATTTTTCCTTGAGGAAAAATTGGCTGCTGTTCCTCCTGAGACATTTAGACAACTCATGGAAAGTGCCCCAGCAGAGTTCAAGTCACCGTAAAGACGAATGGTAGACGCACCCCATGTTAATGCTCACTAATAATTGTCCAGATGCTTTTGATAAGATAGTGTACTTTGTCATGAAGGTTTAGGATATTATTACTAGTTGTTACTGTCCTCATAAAGGGCCTGAATTGCAGTGCACCAGCGCGTGGCATGTATTGTGATGGAGCATGCCTGAAGATAGTCTCAGTGTGGAAGCGTGTCTGGAGGTTGTTTCTCTACGTAGTAGACAGAAATTTGTCTGGCCCGTTTATTGCCCAGTAAAAAGGGCGTTCAAAAAGTTTTGCACAGTTGTCTCTAATTTTTTTTTATTTTTTGCAGGTGGAGAATGAGGTTTTTTGTGAACATACTTGAAACATTTAGCTATACATTGAGCCTACTCAATGCCGCCTCCATCAGCTGTCACGCATATGGCCCAACGTTCTTTCCATGGTGTAAATGCACTTTGGTACAATTCTGGGGATGTACTTCTACACCATACAGGAAATAAGGTCTTTCTCACTATCAAATGTTTTACCGCGCAGATGGGCCTTTAGACGACCTAAGATGTAAAAATGAGACGGAGACAAGTCCGCTGTAGGGAGGATGAGGAACAATTTTCCAATCCATTTTCCTGATTTTCTCCTTCGTCATAAGGCCTGTATGGGGTTTGGCGTTGTCATGGTGTAGTCTAATAAGCTGACCCTGAAGTTGTCGTCTGTGGGTCTTGATGGCACGTCGTAGCTTGTCCAATGACAAACAGTAACGGTCCCGGTTAATTGTTTGAGCCAGGCTCCAAAAAGACAATGAAAATGCCACTACACTCATCCCAGAAGAAGGATTCCATCACCTTTCGGCCTGTTGTTAGTGAAAGTCTTGGTTTCTTCTTCCGAGGGGAACACGGATGACGCCACTCCATGGACTGGGCTTTGCTCTCAGGTTCGGACAAAAACAACTATGTTTCATCCTGGGTAATGACACCTTCAAAACACTGTTTCCACTCTTCAGTAAAGGTCTTCATGCGACCATCGCACACATTCTTCCTTATAGTGCTCATTTCTCTTGTCAATAATCTAGGCAACCCAACGTGCACAGATTTTTCTGTACCCTAGTGACTGTACCAGTAATACCACAGTAACCCATGACAAACGAGTCATTTCAGCAAGCTGTCGTGTCGTCACACATCTATCATTTTGGATGATTTGATCAATGGTCTCCTTATTCACATCCCTCACTGCCGTCGATGGTCTACCGCATCGTGGAATGTCCAGTAGAGAGAAATACCTTCTTTAAACCTCTGCAACCACCGTTGGATACTGCTGCGATCCACTGTGTCCTCCCCATAAACAGGGAGCAACTTCCCGTGAATCGATGTGGCAGTCATCCCCGGTCATGAAGAGGAACTCCATCACCGACCGTTAGTGCAACCTGACATCTACTTCACGGTCCATTAGGGCTCACCTGTAAATAAAAGAAAAGACTTTTATATGCCAACTTATAACTAAATGTTCCAAGTATGTTCACAAAGAATTTAATTCTCCTCCTGCAAACCATAAAAAAATTAGAGCCGACTGTGTGAATCGTTTTGTGTTATTTATATTACGTGTAGGACTGCCAGTATGTAAGTCGCATGTGGTCTTTAAACGAATTAATCACTGTTGCAACGAATGTTTGGTGGAAATTAGACTCAGCTTGTAGTGGTCAAATGATAATTGTAATATACACTATGTGATCAAAAGTATCCGGACACCTGGCTGAAAATGATTTACAAGCTCGTGGCGCCGTCCATCGGTAATGCTGGAGTTCAATATGGAGTCGGGCCACCCTTAGCCTTGATGACAGCTTCCACTCTCGCAGGCATACTTTCAACCAGGTGCTGGAAGGTTTCTTGGGGAATGGCAGTCCATTATTCACGGAGTGCTACACTGAGGAGAGGTGCCGATAACGGTCGGTGAGGCCTGGCACGAGGTCGGCGCTCCAAAACATCCCAAACGTGTTCTGTAGGATTCAGGTCAGCACTCTGTGCAGGCCAGTCCATTATAGGGCACGTGTTGAAAGATGCAATTTAATACAGTATGTCATCAAAAGTATGATACGAATCTAACTTCATTGGGTAATGTGGTAATATTCAGGCGAGCGAGTGTTTGTTGTAGTTGCATCTTTATACGTCCCGCGTGGTAGTGCAAAATTAATTGTTTAACTTTGAGTGAAACGAGTATCTCAATTCTATGTACGTAAAGAGAAGACAGATTCTTCTAGAGGGGGCTAACGCATATTGCATTGTTCTGAAGGATAGAGCCTGATTCATTGTGACAATAATTTACGAACATAAATGAGAGATGTGTCATCCCAAGGCGCGTAAGGGAAGACGTTAGCCTTATACTCTGTCATTTGTGTGCTCTCGGATTAACTAGAGGTGCCAAACATTACTGTAATAGCAGTCCGCCGCGCGGTGTGGCCGCGCAGTATGAAGCGCCTTGTCACGATCCCCGCGGTTCCCCCCGTAGGAGGTTCGAATCCTACCTAGGACATGCGTGTGCGTGTGTTGTCCTTAGCGCAAGTTAGATTAAGTAGTGTGTAAGCTTAGGGACCGATGACCTCAGCAGTTTGGTCCCATAGGATCTTATCACAAAAACAGCAGTCCGTTGCAGTTGTAACATGTGCTTTTTTAGGAAGACACTGCGCCTCTGAATTATATTTTATTTATCACGGTAGGTCCATGTTCTTATTTGCTGCAACACTCCTTTCCTTACAATATTACTTGGTTGATTTGTTGCTTTCCAAGATTGCTTACGGTCGGTAGCGTCGAGATCGGGAGAGCAGGACTATCGTTGAGAGCCAAACGTCTTCGGGAAATATAAAGTTCGTGGTATGTGGTGCTTACGACGTTAGGTGGACGTTGGCCCGCTACGTGCCCGATTTAATACAGTCTATGTTGACCAAGGCTCTCAAGTGACTAACCACTGGCACCGATATATTAAATTGTTCCACCGACCCTGCTAACTCCCAGGTTATCAAGATTTAAGTGAGTTTCAACGTGGTGTTACATCGGCGCACGATCGATGGGACGCAGCACCTCCGAGGAAGCGATGAAGTGTGGATTTTCCCGTACGATCATTTCACGAGTGTACCTTGAATATAAGGAATCCAGTTAAACATCAAACCTCGGACGTCGCTGCGACCGCAAAAAGATTTGCAAGAGCGGGACCAACGATGACTGAAGAGAATCATTCAGTGTGATACAAGTGCGACCTTTTCGCAAATTGCTGCAGATTTCAATGCTGGGTCATAAACAAGTGTGAGCTAACGAACCATTCAGCGACACATCATCGACATGGGCATTCGGAGTCGAAGGTCCACTCATGTGCCCTTGATGGCTGCACGACACTAAGCTTTACGCCTCGCCTGGGCCCGTCAATACTGAAATTTTCTTGTTGATGACTGGAAACATGTTGCCTGGTCGGACGAGTCTCGTTTCAAATTGTATTGAGCGAATGGACGTGTATGGGATGGAGACAACATCATGAATCCACGGACCTTGTATATCAGCAGGGGAATGTTCAAGCTGGTGGATGCTCTATAATGGTGTGGATCGTGTGCAGTTGGACTCTGACAAGTGATACATACGTAAGCATCCTGTCTGATCACCTGCATCCATTCATGTGCATTGTGCATTCTGATGGACTGGGGCAATTCCAGCAGGGCAATGCGACACTCCATACGTCCGGAATTGCTACATAGTGGCTCCAGGAACACTCTTCTGAGTTTAAACACTTTCTTTCGCCACCAAACCCCCCAGACCTGAACATTATTGAGCATACCTGGGATGCCTTGCAACGTGCTATTCGGAAGAGGTCTCCACCGCCTCGTACTCTTACTAACTTACGGGCATCCCTGCAAGATGCATGGTGTCAGTTCGCCCCAGCATTACTACAGACATTGGTCGAGTCTATGACACGTCGTGTTGCGGCAGTTTTGCGTGCTCGCGAGGGCCCTACATGATATTAGGCAGGTGTAGCAGTTTCTTTGTCTCTTCAGAGTAGATTCTACACGTTCTTGTTCAATGGAGGTTATAGAGACATATATTGCCACACGGCTTATACAGCTTGTCGTTAGTTATCAGGTACAAAGCATTTTTTGTATATGCTGTTTCGGAGCTTCAGTGAATTGTATGAAATCCATCTTTTTATGTGTATATTTCACCAGAGGTACAGTATATATTGTTTAATAAGAAATGTATAGGGACTTTAGCTGATGTGTGTAGACGCAAAGGGAACTGGCTGCTGTCTGCAAACGGCTAGAAGCTACATTGGTCACAATCGATAGGCTTCAGGCTGCTGCCCTAAGTTGCAGCGACATTGCGAAAGCTATGAAATCTCTCAGTGCCCTCTTTGCCGGCCGAAGTGGCCGTGCGGTTAAAGGCGCTGCAGTCTGGAACCGCAAGACCGCTACGGTCGCAGGTTCGAATCCTGCCTCGGGCATGGATGTTTGTGATGTCCTTAGGTTAGTTAGGTTTAACTAGTTCTAAGTTCTAGGGGACTAATGACCTCAGCAGTTGAGTCCCATAGTGCTCAGAGCCATTTGAACCAGTGCCCTCTTTATCCCTTATAACCCCCTGTGTCTCTGTGCTTCCCGATGCAAACTGACTCGATTGGTGAAGACAGCTAGCCGTGAACACGGGAAGGAGGAAGGTCTCACTATTTGCAGCATCACAACCACAATCGATTGCTGTCCTTCGGTATGGAGTCGAAGGGAAGGCCTAAACCAGAGACTCAGACGATTCTTTGAAAAATTTGGATGCTGATTTTTCGATCTGCGCAACACGGTAAATGTGCACAACACAAAGCGGCTACTTGGACAGCAGAGAGCATGAGGCGTGCACGTGGGAGTCTGGGTTAGAGGAATCCCTCCGTAAGGTCAATGACGAGTTACTTGCCTCATGGAAGAAAGTTCAGACACGTCTCTCTCAGAGGGGAACTCGCAGAATAGAAAGAGAAAATGTGAAAGTGGTATTAGTAAATACACTCCTGGAAATGGAAAAAAGAACACATTGACACCGGTGTGTCAGACGCACCATACTTGCTCCGGACACTGCGAGAGGGCTGTACAAGCAATGATCACACGCACGGCACAGCGGACACACCAGGACCCGCGGTGTTGGCCGTCGAATGGCGCTAGCTGCGCAGCATTTGTGCACCGCCGCCGTCAGTGTCAGCCAGTCAGCCAGTTTGCCGTGGCATACGGAGCTCCATCGCAGTCTTTAACACTGGTAGCATGCCGCGACAGCGTGGACGTGAACCGTATGTGCAGTTGACGGACTTTGAGCGAGGGCGTATAGTGGGCATGCGGGAGGCCGGGTGGACGTACCGCCGAATTGCTCAACACGTGGGGCGTGAGGTCTCCACAGTACATCGATGTTGTCGCCAGTGGTCGGCGGAAGGTGCACGTGCCCGTCGACCTGGGACCGGACCGCAGCGACGCACGGATGCACGCCAAGACCGTAGGATCCTACGCAGTGCCGTAGGGGACCGCACCGCCACTTCCCAGCAAATTAGGGACACTGTTGTTCCTGGGGTATCGGCGAGGACCATTCGCAACCGTCTCCATGAAGCTGGGCTACGGTCCCGCACACCGTTAGGACGTCTTCCGCTCACGTCCCAACATCGTGCAGCCCGCCTCCAGTGGTGTCGCGACAGGCGTGAATGGAGGGACGAATAGAGACGTGTCGTCTTCAGCGATGAGAGTCGCTTCTGCCTTGGTGCCAATGATGGTCGTATGCGTGTTTGGCGCCGTGCAGGTGAGCGCCACAATCAGGACTGCATACGACCGAGGCACACAGGGCCAACACCCGGCATCATGGTGTGGGGAGCGATCTCCTACACTGGCCGTACACCACTGGTGATCGTCGAGGGGACACTGAATAGTGCACGGTACATCCAAACCGTCATCGAACCCATCGTTCTACCATTCCTAGACCGGCAAGGGAACTTGCTGTTCCAACAGGACAATGCACGTCCGCATGGATCCCGTGCCACCCAACGTGCTCTAGAAGGTGTAAGTCAACTACCCTGGCCAGCAAGATCTCCGGATCTGTCCCCCATTGAGCATGTTTGGGACTGGATGAAGCGTCGTCTCACGCGGTCTGCACGTCCAGCACGAACGCTGGTCCAACTGAGGCGCCAGGTGGAAATGGCATGGCAAGCCGTTCCACAGGACTACATCCAGCATCTCTACGATGGTCTCCATGGGAGAATAGCAGCCTGCATTGCTGCGAAAGGTGGATATACACTGTACTAGTGCCGACATTGTGCATGCTCTGTTGCCTGTGTCTATGTGCCTGTGGTTCTGTCAGTGTGATCATGTGATGTATCTGACCCCAGGAATGTGTCAATAAAGTTTCCCCTTCCTGGGACAATGAATTCACGGTGTTCTTATTTCAATTTCCAGGAGTGTAGTAAGAACATCAATGGTAGGGTCCAAGAAACACTTTCGCTTGCTAAAAGTAGTAGTGTCCACATAGTATTAGAAACAGATAGCTGGCTGAAACTGGAGGTGAATAATATTGAAATTCTACTTTCAGCCTGGAATATATACCGCAAAAATAGACTATTCGCCGATGGTAGCTCCATAACTAGTGAGGTTATTACAAATTCAGAATGTAAATTAATCTGGATGATGGTAAGCATCAGAGATAGATCAGACAGAGATATCGGGTGCTTTTCTAGCCAGTTGCCTCAAGAGAATTAGTGGCAGAGTGTTTCAGATAGACATTTGGAGAACATAGCCGGTATGTTTCCTGATAATGCTACTGCAAAAGGGGGAGACTTCAAACTGTCAGCTGTAACTTGGAGATAAGATGATTAAAACAAGAGCCAATGAATTTTTTGTAAGATTGTTTTGAATATTTTATTTCCGAAAAGTGCTTTGAGGAATCAGTTACAAAACCTTTTCAAGAGGACAACTTGTTAGACCTCCTTTCACCTAACACTCCAAACGTTTTGAATCAGGTAACAGTAAAAGGAAGGAAGTTTGCGGCTCAATGTCTCGTCGACGACGAGGCCGTTAGAGACGCAGCACAATCTAGGATTAGGCAGTAGGGAAGGAAAGGGACAATGTCTCTTGCAAAGGAACCATCCCGGTATCTACCCTGAGCGATTTAGGGAAAATCTATGGAAAACCTACACCTGGATGGCCGGACTTGATTTGAAACGCCGTTTAAGTGTCTTGCCACTGAGCCCGTCTCTCGGCGAAATAGTTTAAACAGAGGAGTGCGTCAGTGATTATGAGGTTCTTATGGCATCAACAAAAAAATGGTTCACATGGCTCTGAGCACTATGGGACTTAACTTCTGAGGTCATCAGTCCCTTAGAACTTTTAGAACTTAGAACTACTTAAACCTAACTAACCTAAGGACATCACACACATCCAGGTTTGAGGCAGGATTCGAACCTGCGACCGTAGCGGTCGCGCGGTTCCAGACTGTAGCGCCTAGAACCGCTTGGCCACTCCGGCCGTCTATAGCATCAACAACTAAAAGTGTTCTAGGGAATATGAGTATGATAGGAAAATGATGTTGATCAGCAAGAGGGACGGGAAACGAATTGGAGATTATCTGAGTAGTGAATCTCAAATGTTCTTTCCTGAGGATGAAGATGTGGAGAAAATATGGGTCAAATTCGAAAGCATCTTTCAATACGCGTTCCGCTAGTATACGATGAACAAAGTAGTGAGGTTTCGAAGAACCCCCCCCCCCCCCCCCGCCTCGCCCCACCCAAGGTTTAGCAGTGTTAGAAAGTTTTAAGAAAGCAAAACGAGGGTTATTGATAAACAAGAACTCATCGAAACCACAATAAGCGTAAGAAGAGTTGTACGAGAAGCGTTTAACGAATTCAAAAGTAAGCGGACCAAAATGATGAACTTAGTTTCTCAGTGGATATACTGGCATGGAAACAGAAAATTACAGACAGAAGACCGAAATACTGAGCTTGGTCTTCCGAAATTCTTTCCCTGTAGAAGATCGTCTTCTGTTTCCTCTTCTAAAACATCGCACGAACACTCAAATGGCACTTTTGATGTAGCTGATCGCGGATTACAAAATCAACTAAAACAGTAGAAAGGCATCTGCACATGATTAGCTACCTGTTAGATCCAATGCAGGTTATGCGAAAGAACTTGTTCTGCTTTTAGCAGGCGTCGGTTGTAGGTTGCTAGAGCGATTAGAAAAAATCGTAGATCATTCTCCGTTTTAAGATAGGTTTTGTTATTTGGACCCGTAAATAGCTGCCGAGGGCCGAAGTAAATAAGAGATAAAATGCAGACAAGAAAACCATATCTGAAAAAGAGGAATTTGTAGACATTGCATGTAAACTTAAGAATTTGGAAGTCTTTTCTGAATGTATTTGCATGGAGTGCAGCTTTTTATGGTAGAGAAATGTGGACGACCAAAAGTTCAAAGAAAAAGAGTGCAGAATGTTTTGAAATGCAGTACTACAGAAGAAGACCGAAGATCAGATAAGAAGATAGAATAATTACTGAGGAGATATTGAATCTAATTGGGATAAAGAAAACTTATGGCACAACTTGGATATAGAAATGGGTCGGTTGATAGGACAAACCCTGAGTACTCTTGGCATTCACCAAAACGTAGGAAACATGTTATTTGCTCATAACAGTCTTTCGGTCACATTCATAAGACTCGCTTTTTTATATATTTTTTGTAGCAACAGAGTGCTGCTGGTGTTTCCTCTCACCGCTCACATGAACCCAGCAACTATGAGTGTCACGCAATGGAAATGCTATCAGATACCAAGACTGCTAAGTAATTAATGTAATGAAAATCTAGGATTTAGTAACAGAGTTATTGTGACGGAGTCCCAATACACAATAGTCCGCTCCGATAGCTGAGTGGTCTGCGTGACGGAGTGCCGTCCTACGGACCCGGGTTCGATTGCCGGCTGGGTCCGGGATTTTCTCCGCTCAGGGTCTGGGTGTTGTCTTCATCATTAATTCATCCCTATCCGGCGCGCAGGTCGCCCAATGTGGCATCGAATGTAACAAGAGCTGCATCAAGGCGGCCGGACCTGCCCTGCCTCCCGGCCAATGACGCCAAACGCTCATTTCCATTTCCAATACACAATAAGAGGAACGTGCGTTATCTATGAAATTAAAATTAAGGTATCGGATATTACAGTTTTAATGTTTGAAAAGGCTCTCCTCAAACTTCACAAAAATTTAAGGTTGTAAAAAATAGGCGATAAAAGAAAAACATCATAAACAGCGAAACAATAACATTAAAAATAAGTTGAAATACTGGGAGGTAAGACCAAATTGGCAAGAAATAATGAATCGATTTTTGTCATGTCGCAAATGAAAGTAAGTCACAAGTTCCCCTCGATTGATTACCGACATGAGCGATTACTCGATTTCAAGTGAGGTAAAAAGCATTGCCCAAATTCTACGTTACTAAGCTCCGGTGAGTCTCGCAAACACAAATATCCATCACAAAACAGTCCCACTCTAACGAAACTGTAATTTGACACTTAGTAAATTTCATAACTGATTCGAAGCATAGCACCGCAGATTTATCTTACCTTCGCTGAACTGATGGCTACGGGACTATGGCAGCAAAGACACCATCGCCGTCGCTGAAAATGCGCCTGCTTAAGTCAAGTCGTGAGACTGCCAGATGTACATAGCTGTTTCCCTGCACCTCCACGACTCATCAGTGTTGAAAGTACCAAGCCCGTTGCCCAAGCCAGGTCCAAGACTGCTTGCTGCCGAAAAAATTTCTCTCCAACTATATAAAAAGACAACAACGTACCTTCTCCACCAAAACACCTCAAATCTTCGCGGTCCCGTCGCTCTCTGACGTGGACGGCCCTGCTTCCTACACGCTCCTTACTTACGGTCCCGACACACCCCACCCTGGACAAAACACAACTACCAACGTTCCGGCGTCCCTTCGACGCTGGCTACAGCTCTCACAATTCTCTATATAGCTTTTATATTCCCCTGAAAATATCCTTACCCCACTACACGGTCAAGTTTAACAAACTCATCTCGTTCAGACTCACTAATACTCAAGGGGCATAACTGAGTTACTCCCATTCGAAAATTACCTGACTGCATGTTTGTTCACGCTCTTTACTTCGCATCAAAAATACTGGCCTACACCTGCTGTTAGCCTAATCTATTACATTCATACTTGCACTGAACTGCCTTAGGACTGATCCCTTCGGCGTTTGTCTCTCAGTTATCATGCTCAACCTAACAACTCCCTCAAGCATTATCACAATTTTACGTAATAATTAACTTCTCATTCAGTATAATATCCTAAAGTTTGAAACAAACTACGTACTACAACTAACGCATAAATAGCGTGCCACACACAACGATTAAGGCCAGACAACCAACTATTCGATTTCCCACAACATTATTGAACGTTGTCTTTTTCGGCACGGTAAACAATAATTGAAATTCCATAATGTCACATAATTAACTAAATTATTCTATATCCATGATTTTCCAAATCAATAGTAAGTTAGAGAATGTAAACAGCAGATGCATTTAGGGTCAACGCAATAAACACGACTACTCAATAAAAGGTTTGATGTTCCCATCATGGTGTATACCATGTGATTTTACTGTCTTAATGAACTCCACCTCTACAGCGTTATCTCATCACTAATTAGCCTACGTCTAAAATACTACAGTAAGAAGACAGTTTCACGGGAAGAAAATAATAAAAACCCTCTTCCAAATACAAATATGACCATGGCTAGCTAATTGTAACGTACTTACTCCAGCTTATCACATGCTCATCATTTGAAACTCAGCTAAACAAGACAAACAGGACGTTCTTATGACCAATGCTGCCTCTATATATACTCAAATATCCTGATCACATATTATATACACCTCTCCAGACACTTCCATTACATCCCTAAGTTAGCAACTACGCCTCCTCCTCTCGCCAAAGTAGGCTTTCTTCATCTCAAGACTCACTTTCTCCATTTAATTCGTTAATCCTCTTCCTTCCTTTCCTGCATACCTTCCGTGCCGCTACTGTCGCCGCTGGCGGCAGTCACACGTCAACTGTTTCGCATCTTGTGGCTGCAGAAGAATTACAAGTACTCTTTTTCATCCCACCATCCCTGTCATTACAAATAATATGCCACATCTCCTCTAACCATCCTCGTAAGCCCTTAAATTATATGTCTTTCTTTCAACCAGCGCCACAGGTGTTTCTGGAGAAACTTTGTACACCACAGGCTGGTGACCCCCGCCAGAGCAAATGGTTCATCAGTGTACCTATTTCTCCTCATTAATTCGTTTAGTAGCTCAGCAGAGCTACGGGAGTAACTCTCTTGACGTATGTAGTTCCAACATTTCCCTTTTAATCTTGTTTTATGCCACACCTGACCGGTATACCATTAGAAATTCTTTTCCGAATTCTATGTACATCATGCATCGCCGAGTAATAGGTCGTATCTTTTATACAGCCTCCCTATCGAGGGTTTATGGCACATATTAGTAAAATGGTAGAAGTTAGAAAATTTGTTAAAGTACATTCACATTGCCACAGCCGAAAACAATTCATGCCAGAGACAGAGGCAGAAGTAGAAAACGAGCAGGTATGTAACAAGTGGGTCCTGCCGTCAACACATTACGACACTGTCTGCCGAGTTAAGACACGTGCTCAACAGAAAGGTGACTGAGAAAAGTTTACTCTTTGGGTCGTAAGATGAGCTGCAAGGAACTCTATATCTGCCACAAGAGCACATGGCGAGGAAACGACACAACAGTTAACAACCTGTTAATCGATTACAGCAGAATGATGAAGGCACATGCAGTCATTACTAACCAAGCCTTGCATCATTGCCTCATCTTAGCTCTCTTTAAATACTCCAGCTCTTTAGCTCCCGTGAGGTGATGATCATTAGGATCTATGGATTTCATAATAATAGCTCTCTATTCCATGATTACAGTACTGTAGTGTATCTATGTCCCAGATGCTCCAGCACAGTCTACGAACTGGCAAAAGATTAACTCAGTACGAAGGCCTTCACCCGATGAACTTCTTGGTAGCCGTCGCTTACCGTCAACTGTTGGAGAAACTGACTGTCTTCCGACAACACTGGAACACAGAGTGACACCAACATGGTGCTTCAATGCGGAAACCAACAACAGGGTCTTTTGCGGTTCCACGTTCCTGTTCAGCACTCAGGCGCCTTTGGGTGCTGACAGCTACCAGGAGTAGGAAAGAGATCAACCGACCACACGACTGCCGACACCAGGTATCACAGATACGGTCATCAGAGAATTTGAAGTGGGACCGAGTACACTCCAGCAGCCAGCTGGCAACAG
The DNA here is from genome assembly GCF_023898315.1 of Schistocerca nitens. Lineage (NCBI taxonomy): Eukaryota > Metazoa > Arthropoda > Insecta > Orthoptera > Acrididae > Schistocerca > Schistocerca nitens. Next base: position 354,758,436 of record NC_064616.1, on the reverse strand, counting down.
TGGCGCCTGATCGCCAGCAATCCATAGCGGCACCAGGGTCGCTGATATCTTCTCCTGGGCGCCCAACCGCTGAGCTGACTCGGCGGACGTTAGCTAGCTAACCTAATCACATTTTTCCGGTAAAAATACGGAGGACATAACGGTATTCGTAAATGAAGTATTGGCTATAGCCATAATTAGTAATTGTTCAGTTGAAACTACTTTGCCGATGGCTAATTTACGCCTAGCAGGTGAAGTCAAGATACGCGAGTGTCACGAAACACTGAGCAAGGCAAGTAAATTTGAACAGTTATTGGAAGGTTTGCGTCAGAGATACCGAAAGAAGAAAAGTGTTAGGTTCTTTAGACGACAGTTCTGTGGGTTGTTACCAACGGCAAATCAAACTGTGGAGAAGTTTTCTGCAGAATTCGTAAAGCAAATCTGCAAACCTGTAAGCTTACAGGGAATCGAGAAGCAGATCGCGTCATACGCAGGGAGGCACAAAACAGAGCTCTCGATGTATTTTTGCGAGGGATTCCTGCCGAGTTTTCGTGAAGAGTACGCATGGAAAATCTAGAGGATTTGGCTACAGCACTACGTGTTACCACGTATTTGCAGGAAATACATATTTCTACACGAGTACGCAATAATAAGCAAGTTCTTGCTTCTGAAAATAATTGTTATCTTTGAGAGAAGAAAGGGCAATTAAATGCGCAATGCTGTCAACCAAAATGTTACAGATGTGGGCCTTTTGGCAACAAGACGAACGAGTGTGGAAATAGAAAGCAGGGTAATGGAAACAATCACTGAAAACTTTAAACATAAAAAGGAGCGTTAGGTCCGTACTAATATAGAGACGGATTTTTGTTTGATACGCTTTGTAAATGGTAAACAATATATATTTTTATTCGATACCGGTACTCATATATTTTGCCATGCACCACGGCGAACAGTTTACAAGCTTATCCGTTTCGGAAATGTGTCCACCCTTGCCCTTTACGACGTCAGATAAATCCCGCCGTTTCCGTATTACAACAAGGACTCCTTTATATGACCTCCACTACTAATGCTGCTACCTGCCACCTGTGAGCGGCTATTGCAAGTTGAGATTGAAAATAAGGTGGTGGTCACATTAATCTGACTGGACCGTATACTTTCTTCCTTTCCTCCTGATTCTTCAGTACTTCGCTAAACTAATTTACCCGTCTCATCGCAGTGGTCGTGACTGTCCATTTGACTCTCCTCACTTCTCAAACATCGGGCACTTTCTCTTTCTACATTGTACACAGGAGAGTCTACTGTAATATGATTGTCACTCCCTTCTAAACCACAGCACCACGTCTCCTACGTGCAAAATTCGTAGACCACGTAACCAGGATTTAAAATTACGTGGACTTGACTTTTGATCTCAACTCCCCTGTGATTCGATACCTCTAACGACTCTCCGCAGTCAAAAATGTTCAAATGTGTATGAAATCATATGGGAATTAACTGCTAAGGTCATCAGTCCCTAAGTTTACACACTACTTAACCGAAATTGTACTAAGGACCAACACACACACTCATGCGCGAGGGAGGACTCGAACCTCCGCCGGGATCTCCGCAATCCCCGTGGCTGTAATCACCCTGACACCACTACGGACGTCACAGTCACTGTTAATTAGCGTGCCCACTCTTCTCAGTATCTCCTTATTGCGCCTACTTGTGATGATGCATGGCCAACCAAGCACACTCGTTAAAATCATTGACAAGTGTCCACACCTTTGGGCACAGTAAACAAAATGCCAGCACTGTTGTCCCAGTAAATTACACTTGGCGCAACTGATCGGGTCGAGATCACCATCCATCTCCTTAGTGTAACCCCCGAATTCTATAACAACAACGTCGGGTTCGCCACTCACGAAGTCACCTTCACAGATGGGCCGGTCTTACATTATTTCGAACACATTACTACTGCCCCTTGGTCGAAGCCTCTATGCCAGGGCTTAACAACTGGCCGGTTTTGAGCGCGAGTACTCGCGTCTGCACAGGCACGTGCTCGCGAGCAGGTGCAAGGTCGCGGAGTAGGGAGGGAGGGGAAATGCGCGCGCACGTTTGAATATGATCTCGCGTTCTTAGCAGATTTAACTAGCCATCTGAATGCTTTGAACATTTTACTACAAGGTAAAAATCTGCTAATTACTCATTTCATAGATCGAATACGAGCTTTTAAAATGAAATTGACACTTTGGGTGAGTCAGCTGGAAACAGCAAACCTAGCTCATTTTCCTAAATTATCATCCATGTAAGATGTTCACAAAGACTGTGAACGTTATTCACATAGTTTAGTTGATCAGCGCTTTCGAGATCTGACAGCACTAGACAGTGATTTTGATCTGTTCTCTCCATGTTCAGCGAATATTTAAAAGATTCGTCCTGAGCTGCAGCAAGAAATTATTGACCTGCAGTGTGACAGAGAATACAGAGACAACTTTCAGAACAAGAAAAAAATTTTGGAATTCTACAGACACTTCCCTCAGGATAGATTTCCTCGTTTGCACAAACTGGCGGCTACAATAATATCAATGTTCGGTTCCAGGTATGTTTGTGAACAACTGTTCTCTGCAATGAAATGTAACAAGACGCGCTTGATAAACGAATTGTCTGATCGAAATTTAAACTGCACGCTGCGCCTAAAATGCACAAGAACAATTACTCCGAACATAGACGCAATCGTAAAGGGCAAAAAGTACAAGATAACCGAGAATCCCACACTTCAGTGACACATTTTATTGTGTAACAGTTCACAAATTAATGCGAATGTAGAGGCATACACTAAGCTAATAAAATTATGTGGCATGTGTACATTCTCCTTTATTTGTTTCATTTGTGGCAGTAATAACTCGTGAGTGATATCCCTGCAGGTGGCCACGGGTTTACATTGACTGGCGGCAGCTGCTGTGTGCCCCACGTGGCTCTCCCCACTCTCCGCTCTGGTCCGGTAGTGAGGGTAGCGTGCTCGCGCTGCTCCGTGCTCGCGCCTTGCTGCTCACAGCTTGCTCCGCGAGCACGTATGTTGTGAAGCCCTGCTCTATGCTATCCTGCCCTCTGTTACCTCGTCTTCATTCAGCAAAACTCTACTCCCAACAGTGCAAACCTAATTTCTCTTAAACCTCAACTATTAACATTACAAAATTCAGTAAATGCATCACCAAAGACCTGAATCCAACCAATCAGTGCTGAAAGTAAGAATGAATGTATCAGAAACGACAAACACATACACTTTCTTCCAGGAGTGCTAGTTCTGCAAGGTATGCAGAAGAGCTTCTGTGAAGATTGGAAGGTAGGAGACGAGGTACTGGCGGAATTCAGGCTGTGAGGACGGGTCGTGAGTCGTGCTTGGGTAGCTCAGTTGGTAGTGTCGCCTTGCGCGCCGGCCGGAGTGGCCGAGCGGTTCTAGGCGCTACAGTCTGGAACCGCGCGACCGCTACGGTCGCAGGTTCGAATCCTGCCTCGGGCATGGATGTGTGTGATGTCCTTAGGTTAGTTAGGTTTAAGTAGTCCTAAGTTCTAGGGGACTGATGACCTTAGAAGTTAAGTACCATAGTGCTCAGAGCCATTTGAACCATTTTTCGCCTTGCGCGTCGAGAGAGTAGGTTGTCGTTAACTTCCGCCTGTGCCGCAGCGCCGCTTCTGTCGAAGCTACTCAGTCTTGTTGGTATATCGGCCGGAGTCACATCGTAGTTGCGTAGCGGAGTTTGTTGTCGTTTCCCTCGTGGCGGTGGTGCTTTCTGCCTGCGCCATGGTGTCTGTCGAGTCTCCTAAATCTGTTCCTCGTCGAGCTACTGTTCGTTTTAGTTTTTACAAGAGTACACGTCATGTTCAACCTGGCTCCTTAGAAATTCACGATTGGTTGGCTGATGTTATCCGTGTTACACCTGATCAGGTAGATACTGCTTACTTTGATCCTGATTTGTATGCATTCTTTGTGAAGTTTTATGATCCCGTTCAAGTAGAAAGACTTCTCTCCCGGGTTGGTTCTAAAGTGTTGTTTACACATCGAGATGGTTCCGTTAGTCAAGTCCTCCTTGAAAATGCGGCACTCCAGTATACACCGGTTAGCATGTATAACCTTCCTCCTGAAGTGGACGATTCATTTCTTAAAACAGCGTTGCTTCCGTTTGGAGTCATACGGCATATCCGATGGGAACGCTGGCCAGCACAACATCGCTTCCAGTGTTATAATGATGTCTGGGCTGTGGACATGTGCGTTAAAAAGAATATTCCTTCCCACTTAACTGTTTGTGGTTACCGAATCCATGTTACGTATACAGGGCAAGAAGGAACTTGTTTTCTCTGCAACGAAAGCGGTCATCTCAGATCTGATTGCCCGCGCCATACTACTGTTCTGATGTCGTCTTATCAAAAACGTCTTCCTTTAACGTTAGCAGACATAGTAACTTCGCAGTCACTTGTCAGTCAGTCCCCAGCTTTAAGCGATGTAGGGGCAACATTACCCCCTGCTCCTCGCGAATTTCCACCGTTACCGACGCGTACCAGTGCGGCCTCTGTCCACGAGGGGACGGCGGCTCCAGCAGCGCACGTCAAACGCCGGCGGACTGAGGACGGTACAGATTTCGAAGACGCCCCACTCCAGTCTCGTTCTTCTGACACGGCGTTGACAGAAGGTGCACCTTCTGTCGGTAATGCGTTGTCTATTGATGTTAATTGTGATTCCAGTATTACCAGAGAGGATGTAGCTGCTTCTGTTGATGTTGAAATGTGCGTTCAATCTGCGTCCACCACTTTATCCGTCGACGTGGCGGTTCCCGTGGATTCCGTTGTTCCCGCAGAGACGTCGCCTGCTCGCCAGCCTTTAGTGTTCTAGTGCAGCAACACCCATCCTCCCCGCTGAGACGGTCGAGCAACAGGATTCTACGGGTTCTCTTCCTGATGTTCAGGAGGTGCCACCCGACACCGGTACTGCATTACCTGTTTCTTCTGTACCTGATGTTGCTGTTGGTCGTTCTGAGTTGTGTTCGCCGATTTCCGATAAGTGCGGTAACGATGGCTCCTCTGTCAAATCGGAGCTTGACGTGCCCCCAACCACTCCACATCAAGACTGTATGTTTCCACGGAGTGGTGTGAAACAGCGCTTTCAACCTGCCCGTGCCGCGGCGCGTCGTGAAAGGAAAAGCGAGGATTCCTCGACGTCAGGTGGGGAGGACTAGCATTATACCTTCTATTCCCCGCCTCCGGACGTTGAGGAGAGACGGACGTGATAGTGCTTTTTCCTTAATGTTGTTTTATTGATCTTACATGTATTAACGGATGCAGGCGTATACATTTCTAACCCTCAATCTTAATAGGATACGTTCCAAATTACGGCTTGCTGCGTTACACTAGTTTATTTACGATTCCCAAGCTGATATAGTGTGTTTACAAGAGGTATTATTTGATGTGTTTTGTCTTCCTGGATATTCTATGTTTTTCAATGTCGCGCCTCAAAATTCTACCGGTATGGCTTTGCTTTATCGAGATGGAATCCCGCTGACGGACTTCGAAACGCTAGATGATGGTCGCGGTATAGGCCTTAGTTTTTATGACCTCAACTTAATTTTTCTTTACGCTCCGTCTGGATCCCGTCGTTCATCCGATCCCGCGCGGTTTTATAAGGAAAAAGTTGTTTATTTACTCCGACGTAACCAGCGCAAGGTTTTGTTAGGGGGCGATTTTAACTGCGTCTTACGCCGTGTTGATCAGACCCCCAATTATACATTTTGTCGTGAACTTATTGATATGGTGACGTCCTTGCATCTCCAGGATGCTTCGGTTTGCAGATATCCTACATTGGTGCTGTTTACGTTTTTTACAGCTACTTCAAGTAGCCGATTGGACCGCTTTTATTTATATACCCCCATATGTAGTCATCTTCTATCGATTGATATAATTACTGCCAGTTTCACTGATCATTGTGCTGTTTCCATGACTTTTAACCACGTCCCGCTGCGGGTCCATCTTCCGCGCCCTTTATGGAAGCTAAACACTCTACATCTCACAGACCCCTCTCTGGTAGACATCATCGCAGACGCATGGCGGCGGACAACCCAGACGCGTTATTCCTCAATTCTCGAATGGTGGGTTACCTTTGCTAAACCCCAGATTCAAAATACACTCAAGCATTTTAGCTCTGAGAAAGCGGCTGAAATAAGGCGCACTAGGGAATTTTACTATGCAGTCCTTCGCGATCTTTACGATAATGCTCGTGATGCCCCTTGAGGGTCGTCGACGTCCACCGCGTGAAGGCGAAACTCTTCCAACTCAAACGTAGGCAAATGGATGGGGTCCGACTGCGTTCCCAGCCTCGTTCAATCGTACAGGATGAGTTGGCCTCTCTCTATCATCTTCTTCGGCTTCACAAGCGATTTCAAAGGACGCGTCTTTCTACCATTCGTTCTCTAGATGGGCGTGAGTGGTCATCCCAATCTGATATCATGCGTGAACTTTACCAGTACTATTCCGAGCTTTATTCTGAAGTTGATTCAGACGGTCCACCGTCAGTTGATTTCACCTCCCTTCTTGATCGTGTTGTTACACCAGCTCTCCAGGAAGAGTTTTTCCTCTGTATTCCATCGCGATGATATACTTGATATTGTGGCTCGTTCTCCCTCCCACAAATCACCTGGCCCCGATGGCCTTCCCAAAGAATTTTATATTTGATTTTGGCCCCTAATAGGAGACATGATAACTTCCATGGTCAATGAAGTGTTCCACGGAGGCCTTCTCCCGCCCAGCTTTAAAGTTGTGATTCCCAAAAAGCCGGAACGTTTGCGTGTGGATCAGGTCATCCCAATAACCCTCTTCAACTATGATTATAAAATAGTGGCGCGAACGGTCAATAGCCGACTATCGGTATTGTTGACTACCATCATCGCGAGCCATCAAAGTTGTCTTCCGGGTCGTACTCTTCTGACTCCCGTTGCTGATGTCGAAATTTAATTTCGATTGCTTCCACCATTCCCGTGCCAAGCGCTTTGCTTTTCATTGATTTTCACCAAGCGTTCGAGCGCGTCAATCATGGATTCCTTATGCGAGTACTGACGACTGTTGGTTTTAACAATGCTGCACGACGGCTGTTTAGTTCTCTAATCACTGGTATTTTGGCGTCCATTGACGTAAATGGCAGTCTTACTTCACCCATCGCGGTGTGTCAGGGCGTCCTTCAAGGGAGTCCATTATCAATGACGCTCTACGTGCTGTTTCTGGAACCATTATTGCGAACTATAGCTGCTCGTTTGAGTGGCTGGTCGCTGCTGGGAGAAAGGTTTACGTTCCTGCATATGCTGATGACGTTATGGTTTTCTCCGTACCCATGATGATATACCACTACTGAAGGAAGTTTTGGATGCCTTTTGTCGTCTTACGGGAGCGCGGGTTAATGACCAGAAATGTCATTTATTCAATTTGCGAGGATTTGACGCCGTTGAAATTCCATGGGCTTCGAAGGTCACCCGATATCGATCGTTGGGTGTTATAATTGACAGCTGTCCGCTAAAGATGGCTACGATAAACTGGGAGTCTCTCACGGATAAGATTCAGGGTGCAATCATTGAACACGAGCGTCGCTCCCTCTCACTTCTTCATAACGTTCGGACCATGGAACCGTCTGTGTTAAGTAAGGCTTATTTTATTGCACAAATCTTTCCACTTCCTGCGATGATGTCCAGCAAGTTGCAAAGTTTAACTGGCAGGTTTATTTGGCGCCACTCTATATTTCGCGTGCGTTATGGGGTCATGGCGCGGCCTCGTTTGCAGGGAGGTTTGGGCCTCCCTGACATTCGGGTTAAGGCTTCTGCCTTATTAATCCGTCGCACCGTGTTAACGTGTCAACGCCCCCCCCCCCCCTCCCCCAGTCACTTACAGCTCGCCTTTATGACTGTATCCGAATGGCGAGTTTAACACCTCCAGTAGATATTGGTAGGATTAGTTATAAATTACGGCACGTCAAGGAATTTTCTTGAGGTCAGTTATTTGGGAGTAGATATCCTTTCCCAAGCGAATGTCTCCCTAAAAATGCTGTTAACCAGCTGGCCAGTTCCTCATAGTATTCCCTCTGTGGAAGCTCTGTCGCCAGAAACGAACTGGAAGATTGGTCTAACATCAGCCTCCCGATTTTCCCGATGGAAGTGGCGTCCTCGTGGTACCAAGTTGTTCATGATATTGTACCTACCAACGTGCGACTTTTTCGTATTGGCCTCAGTGTAACGGATCGCTACAATCGTTGCCATGAAACTGATACATTATCTCATCGGTTGATTTCCTGCGGTCATGACCATTGGAGATGGCCTCGCCGACAACTGGCTTTTCTCCTCAGAACGTCGGAGGCGGCTATCTCGGGGGAGACTCTCTTGCGTCCCGATTCAGCCTTCTTTCCTCGATCGAAGAACAATACCATCATGTGGCTTGTTGGTCATTATGTCCACTACGTGATGGTGAGTGGATATGATTCAGACCCGTGTGCCTTTTCCCAATATATGGCCACAGCACATTGGACGTGGCTCAGGATGCCCCGTTATCGTGAACTTTTTTCTAATATGTTGTATCTTGTTTTTCATCGACAAGGCGTTGGATGAGTTGCCATGCCCCCACCCCCTTTTTTAAATTTTTATTTTTGTGGACACCTCTATGGATTCAGATGTTCCACCGTGTAGAAGTGAAGGAAGAAAGAATGTGTGGGCACGTTAAAATTGACGCCCCATTCCTTCCTATCCGTTTTTCTGATTTCACCCCTTTGTTTTTGTCGAAGTGACTTCTTTTGTTTCATTTTAATTGATTGCCTTCAATAAGTACTTTGGAAAAAAAGTGAGTATTTTCGTTTTTTAAAAAAGAAAAAAAAGAAATATAGCATATGCCAAAATAAAAAAAGAAAAAAAAGGTTGGTGGAGCACTTACCTGAGAAAGGCAAAGGTCCCGAGTTCGAGTAACGGTCCGGCACACAGTTTTCATCAGCGACGAAGTTTCACACACTATACAAGCTGAAAGGAAAAGAAATTATTAAATGTGCCAGTGAATTAAATTTAATTACATTGTTTGCATTACAAAAATTTATTTCGTCTTTAAGACCCCATAATGATTGTACTAAATTGCTGTTATGTTTTCAAAATTATTTATTTTTATAATAAATCTAGGTCCTAGTAACAGATTTATGTCGATGGAGTCGCCATATAAAATAAAGGGAAGGTGTGAAATCTAACTAATAAAATAAATTCAAGCCCCAGGAGGTTACAGGTTTATTGTTTCAAATGTGTCTCGTCAATTTTACAATAGTTTAAGTAAATGTAGGTTACAAAAAATTAGAACGTACACAAGAATGCATCATTAAGAGCAAAAACAATATAATTAACTTTTAATTGAAATTATGGGAGGTAAGACCAGACTTTCAAGGAATAAATAAGATTATGTTTGTCGTACAATACACGAAAGTAAGTCACAGTTTCCCCCTTGATTGATTACTTACATGAGTGATTACTGGATCGTAAGTAAAGTAAGAAACAGAGCTCAAAGCCAAAGATTCAACGCTAGTAAGGTTTGGTTAATCCCCCAGATACATGTATCCACCATCTAACAATCTGACATTAACTAAACTGTACGAGTAAATCGACCATTGCTAAACTCTATTACTGTCCGTATACAAATCCCCGCCGATTTGTCTCACCATAGATGAACAGGTGACTACGACACCGTGATTGAAGACACTCCAGTATCAGTCACATGTACAGGTGCTGACAGATTGAGTACGGTAGTCCTTTATTTGCAATAAAAGAAAAGGGAATTTTTTTTAAATGCGTGAGAGCTATGGATGGCAATGGATCTTCACAAAGCCGTGCACGGGCCCTGGGTTGGCGACACATCAGATTTTTCCAGTATGTGCCGCTATCCCACGGCTTGTTCACGTGCGCGACGAACAAACAACCTTTTTGATGACGGGGTGATGCTTAGGGAAGCGTCGCTGGCCTGGCAGAGCTCCTACAGCAGCCAATGAGAAAGGTCCAGGAGATCACTTGTGAGCGCCCACCGCGCCGAGCTGCGCGGACGAGGCGTGTGGATCGCTCTCTTTTAATGACAGGCCCCCGACGAGATCTGACGCATTGGCCGGTTGCCTCCGTGCACTTTTCGAGCCCCGGCTTAATCTGTTTGCGCCTTAGGGTCACTAAACTCACATAATGTACCCGGGTTAGGTCAATCAGTAAATGTTTTCTCAATAAACGGGAGGCAGTTTGCTGACCGGAGTTGAAAAATTAACACTTGTTCTTTTTTAGATCCCACTTCCACCTCAGCCACATCCTGACATGTAAAACTGGTGTCAATAAAGTGGGATCTGACCCACCATGTGGTCTAACAAGTATTGAAATTACGGCTAGATGCCGAGACATTTTCTTTGACCTGGGGGCCATGCAGTAAATTAACTTGTTGGGGTGCTGGAAGCACCGATACGACACTGCATTATTACATGCAGCTGTCCCTGTTGCCGTCGCGTCGGCCCTGGTGGCGCGTTTTATTTCAACATTAACGCACGCGATACAACGACATCGCCGCGCGTTGACCATCACGCCGCCAGCCGAGCCGCAGTCAGCCAGATGCCACTGTATCAGATGCTGCCGGGGCAGCACTTCTCACCGCCGCTGTAGCGTCGCTGCGCAGCCTGCAGTCAACGCCCGGCTGCCACTTCGTCTGCCGACGCCGCCTTCGCTGCCGCTGCCAACGTCGCCGCCTCCAGCATAATGAAGTAGTGTAAGTCGCGAGCAATTGCAGTAGCCTGGCCTCGCTACCTTTGTAGCAAAACCTTGAGTTGTTTGTGAAGTCATTTTGTAAACATGCCTGACACCCGTTCAAATAAGCAAGCAGGAGCTGCTACCGAAATTCCTGGCGCAGACCCTGTTACTATGTTAGAAGAACAGATAAGACAGTTAACTGTGCAAAAGATGGAATTGCAAGAGCAGTACAATGCGCTTGCGGCGGAAAGCAACAAAAAAGCTATAATTGAACAAGCAGCTGCAAGCGCTAGTCGCGCGTCTGCAGTTAGCCCAGTTCCTCCTATGTCCACTCTTGTTGGCAGTTTCCCTGCCGTAAATTTCATCCCGATTTTCGCGGGTAAAACTAACGAAAATGTAACGACATTTTTGCAGTGTGTCAAAGATGTAGGTAGGACTTGTGGCTGGCCTGATAGTTTCCTTTTGAGTGTGCTGAAGCTGAAACTAGCAGGAGACGCTCGAACATACGTTGAGTCAGTCGACGCTCTGCGAGATGCTATCACTTTTGAAGCCTTGGCTAAAGGGTTAATAGAGCGCTATTCCGATAAGAGAGGTGTCAGTTATTATCGGGATTTGCTGTCTCAAAAATGTTCAAATGTGCATGAAATCTTATGGGACTTAACTGCTAAGGTCACACTACTTAACCTAAATTATCCTAAGGACAAACACGCACAACCATGCCCGAGGGAGGACTCGAACCTCCGCCGGGACCAGCCGCACAGTCCATGACTGCAGCGATTTAGACCGCTCGACTAATCCCGCGCGGCATTTGCTGTCTACCTTACAACAGAAAACCAATGAAGATTTAGAAGTATTTTCTGACCAAATCCGCACGATATCGTGTCGCAATTATGTGCTTAGCAACTGTCAGGCCCGTAATGAAGTTTCAATAGAGGAAGCTGAAGCAAGGGCTATAGACGTGTTCATTCGAGGGATTAACCCGCAAACCGGGACAGAAGTGAAAATGGCTTCCCCTACTACATTACACGAAGCTGTGCGAATTACACTGCTACGTCAGGAAGCAGGGAAATTTGTTTCTAACCTATCGCGAAGTAACGAGTCACGGCGCGTGTTTCTTAATGACGCGAAATGTCAGCGCTGCAGAAAGTTTAATCGTACTGCCTCGCGCTGCCGCGCACCGTGTTGTGGCTGATGCCACAAGATCTGGCATACTAATGCCACATGCCCCCAAAACAATGTAACCAGACAAAGGCAGCAAAACGTTCCACAGACAAACAGGCAACGGGGTAGTTACCAACAGGGAAATGGTCGGGGGGCAGGCTCAGCCACCGAACCTCGCCCCCGATAAAAGTAATGAAACCGGTGTATAAAAAACAGCAGAAAGATGAGGTGGCAAATGTTTTGCTAGAGGGTAAACTGAGGGGTAGAACAATTAGAGTGTTAGTAGATACGGGAGCACAAATTAGCGTGCTGTTTGTCCCCTATCACGATAAGCGGAGGTTGAAACCGCCCCGCTATCACATTGCTGGACTGGGTGAGGGACTGATCATTCCTGCCGGGTCATCTTTCGTTAGTTTTCAGTTAAGTAAAAACACATATGGTTTCATATGGAGGCTGTACGGAAATGACTACCAAGGGGTAATCGATTATAGGACGCACACCGTCCGATTTGGCGAGGAAACTCACTTTTTCGGCGGCGTTCGGACCGAAAGCACGCGAGGAAACTGTGAGGGACGGCCGCTCTAACAGGGTCCGACAGAACCGCGTACATGGCCCATTAAATCGTTACGCCCAGTTACCATTGAGAGTGGGACAGGCAAGGTTCTATGGATTGATATCAAAGTTCCATTGCCTACTAGTTCAATCGTTTTGGTGGATCCGCTCCGTCAAAACGATGTGTTGGACAGGTTACAAGTTCATTTGAAGAGAGTTTTATGTGCTGTAGAGAAAAAAGGGAAGAAGTTTTGTGTACCTGTATGTGTCGATAATTTTGGTTTGAGAAAGATAGAGATTCCACGTGGAACCGTTTTAGCAAGTTGTCAGGAAACAGGAGATGATGATTTTTCAGTGATAAATGAAGGTAAGAGTCAAAATAGGAAGCAGTTCCCTGTTAGAAGTGTGCGTACCCTGATACCCTCTTTGCAAAAGCAATTTAATGAAAAGTTAGAGCATTTGAGTAAAGCTGAGCAGAGGCTAATATGGCCCGTATTGGAAGAATTTGCGTGGTTGTTTGAGGAAAGGCAATATTTGCCTGCTACTGACCTCATACAGCACGAGATTCCCACCGGGAATGCTAGACCTATATCTCAAAAGGAATATAGGATCCCTTATCATTTACAATCAATAGTGGAAGACACAGTTAAACAGCAGCTAGCAGCAGGGATTATTCAACCCTCTGCCAGTCCCTGGTCGTCCCCAATCGTTCTGGTTCGTAAGAAATCAATAAATGGCGAGAAGAGTTATAGGCTCTGTGTTGATATGAGAGCGGTGAATAAAGTGACAACACCTGATACTTATCCTTTGCCTCGTATTGACGAAACCCTAGATCAATTAGGGAACTGCAAGTATTTCACCACTTTTGATATGCGATCAGGGTATCATAAGATTCCTATAGCTCCCAAGGACAGACCTAAAACCGCCATTATTGTGCCTTCGGGTTTGTATGAGTTTTTACGCATGCCATTTGGTCTCAGGAATGCTCCTGCAACCTTTCAAAAATTTGCTGGTTTATTGTTACGTGGTTTAAAGCCTACCACATGTTTAGTTTATTTAGACGATATTATTGTATTTTCTAGAACTATTGAAGAACATGCAGAAAGGTTGAGGCGTGTTTTGACATGTTTGCAGAGTGCCCATTTAAGTCTGAAGGTAGAAAAATGTTCATTTGTACAGTCACAAGTCCTGTACTTGGGACATGTAATTAGTGCTGAAGGTGTCAAACCAGATCCTCGGTTGGCCCGCATCTCGTGGTCGTGCGGTAGCGTTCTCGCTTCCCACGACCGGGTTCGCGGGTTCGACTCCCGGCGGGGTCAGGGATTTTCTCTGCCTCGTGATGGCTGGGTGTTGTGTGATGTCCTTAGGTTAGTTAGGCTTAAGTAGTTCTAAGTTCTAGGGGACTGGTGACCATAGATGTTAAGTCCCATAGTGCTCAGCGCCATTTGAACCATTTGAACCAGATCCTCGGTTGACTGAGGCTGTGAGAGATTTTCCACCCCAACCAAAAGTTACAGCCACTGCTTGGCCTATACAATTACTATCGCCGGTTTGTGAAAGATTATGCCACCATAGCTAAGCCATTAACCAAGTTGTTGAAAAAAGGTGCAGTTTTAGAGTGGTAAGAAGAATGTGAAGTAGCTGTAAAGAAGATTAAGGAAGTACTAACAAGTTCACCTCTGTTAGTCTATCCAGATTTTGAAAATCCTTATATTCTTGCAACCGATGCCTCAGATTTTGCTCTGGGTGCAGTCCTTAGCCAAGAATATAACGGAGAGGAAAGACCTGTTCGGTATGCCTCCCGCCAGATGAATCGGGCTGAAATGAATTATAGTACTACCGAAAAGGAACTGCTTGCTCTTATGTTCGGGGTAAACTATTTTGAATGCTATTTGTATGGTAGAAAGTTCACCGTAATAACAGATCAAGCGGCATTAACCTGGATATTGAATTTGAAAGATACTAGCAGTCGTTTAACTAGATGGGCTTTAAAACTTGCCGAATATGACTACGAGGTTAAGCATAAACCTGGTAGACTGCATTCTAATGCTGACTCCCTGAGTCGTAAAGTAAGGGTAGTTCAAACAAATGATGTTTTGATTGAGGAACTGAAAGAGGCACAAAGCCGAGATGTTGAATGTCATAGGTATGTTACCAGTGTAGATTTCATTACTGAAGATGGCATTTTATACCGAAAGACTCTGGGTGGTAATAGAGTTGTAATTCCTAAGGAATGACAGTCCAGAATAATAGCTCAATGTCATGATAGTTTGCAAGCATGCCATAATGGGCGAAGAGCAACAAATGCAAGGATAGCTGCACGGTATTGGTGGAAAAGCCGAAAGAAAGATGTTCGAAAGTATATTCAAAATTGTTTACCTTGCGTTTAAAGAGCATCCCCTCCAAGGACCAAAATACCTTTACAAAGCCTTCCAGAGGCGACGAGAACATTCCAGAATATTTCCCTGGATATCGTCGGTCCTTCTCCACAAAGCAATCAAAACAATAAATATATCCTGTCCATTATGGATCACTTTTCTCGATACCTTGTTCTGGTACCTCTCGCTGATATGACAGCAGAGACAGTTGCTAGAGAATTTGTCAATCACTTAGTTTTGCCTTTCGGCAGCCCTGACGCTGTTCTAACAGACCAAGGGACGAAATTTATGTCGGCTTTATTCGTTCAAGTGTGCAAGCTTCTAGGAATCAAAAAGTGGAGAACCACCCCCTTTCATCTAAAAGCAAATGGCCGCCTGGAACGTGTCCACATGACAATTAAGAAAATGTTAAGTTACTATGTAAACAGAACGAATTCAGATTGGGACCGTTATATCAATATAGTCGCTTCAGCCTATAATATCCGTGTCCATGAGTCAACAGGCTATAGTCCTTATGAGATAGTTTTTGGTAAACCTATGAACTCACCTTTTGAATTGGACAAATTGTCCCCAGGTGTGAACATAACTGAAGTCAAGAGGTTAGCTCGCCGTCTCAAGTCAATTTGGAAACAAATTCAAACCAATAATTCCAAAGCCACCAAAAAACAATTAGAGCGGAGTAATAAGAATGCAGTAATGCCCCTTAACAAGCATGGAGATTTAATCTTGTTGCATAATCCAACAGTAAGACGATGAAGAACAAAGAAGTTTGCACCTCAATATGAGGGACCATACCCTATCATACGGTTAACCTCTCCAGTAAATGCTGAAATCCAGTTGCTAGATCGGTTAGTGATAGTACATTTTGATCGTCTGAAACCCTTTTATGGAAAAGCACCTTCCATTCCGACAGTTTTGCCTAATCCATCGCCTAGTAGTGTATCAACTATGCCAGGACCTACAGTGACTAAAGTAAAGAAAAAGAAAGTAAAACCTTTACCTGTCAGACATAGATATTCCTTAAGGAACAAGCATCCTTATGCATTAGGGTCAAGAGACTAAGTTTGTATCTTGTTTTGAAGTGTATCAAGCGTAGCTGTTAACTCATATTCATTTGAAGTTTCATGTAATACTTGTTCAGTTGCATGCGCTGCTGCAGCCTCAAGTGTAGCTTACTAATATGTAAGTGCAAAGTGTAGAGTAAGTAGCGAGCAAGCAAATTGCTGGAAGTATGGGTTGGAACGGCAGTTTAATAATATACGATGAGGAGATATCTGCTCAAATAGTACGATAAGTTGTCGCAAGGGCTCCTAACTACTTCCTGAACGGAAAAAGTAATTGACAAATAATACGAGACTATCATGATCCTACACTAACACGAGTTTAAAAAACTCAATCCTGGGATATTAGATCAGTTATAGCCACTGTTTGTATCTTCCATGTAATTAAATTCTCCAGAGCTTAAGATAACGGAACGATTACAGATGTCCACATTTTCTGAAGTTCCTGTGTGTCACACTAGAGGATATCAGACTCAATGCTTGTAATCGCTGGGTCACTCTCATACTAGCTTCATCTGCCTCGTTGTAAATATCACACCACATCTCTCTCTCTGTTTCCCACCCTGAGAGTACAAATCCACGCTTGAACTATAGAGTTAACCCCAGAGTTTAATCTATGTATCAATAAGGTAACAGGACGAGAATAGTGAGGTTTTGGAATCATTTATTATCGAAAGAAATAATTACACAATACATACAAACCTAACATTCAGCCTGCAAGGACACAGTAATTTTAATGATATTTCTTTTCACACGTTGCACTGTCCATCTACACAGCATACCTATGCAAAGTACGTATGACAATCAGTAACAGAATACACCTACTAGTACCACTGTAATGAGAGAGAGCTGGTAGCAGCACCGAAGTTTTAGCGCGTCATATGCCTACACTGAAATGCTGGAGAGTATGACAAAGAACATTGAAAGGTAAGTGTTGTGTGAAGAGGAGTGATCTGTGTTATGGTACCTGGTTATGGGAACTACACTTGTAGTATTTATGCCATTCATCCTCCATACGACAGTATTGGTAACTTCCCTTTTGAATATCGCTGCAACAGCTATTAACCACAAACCATTTTGTCTAATGCTCAAATAAAGTACACCTTTTCATAATGATGTCTGCCGACGTACACAACACAAGTTGCTATCTTTTAAGTCAACTTTTATTGATTGCCTAGCAGAAGCTAGTGAAAACTTTTCCCAGGTTACAAACTAAGTGAATATTCAATGTAATTTCTTCAATACTATGTGATGAAAAAGTAACTTATTTAGTCAAAGTTCACATAGAAAGATCGTTGTCTATGCGCTGACGTATACTGGCACTACTACTTAATTAGTAGAGGACACAATCATTTCTAATGTAATACATCTCAGTTCGTATAGCGCCCAATAATATATTTCCCTATCTTGGATAACAGGGATTAAAAGTTTTTGTGTTCCACCGTTAAAGAGACTATTGGTATTCACGGTTGCAAGTTAAAGGCGCTCTTGGGCGTCTTCGGGCGTACTCCTTCGCCATACACATTCAGGAATTGGCGGATATACATAACTTAGTGTAGCCGGCCACTACGATGTGCATTTCTGTATCCAACCTGGCTATGTACGGAAGGGAGCTGGGCTCGGAATCGTCCGATAGAGAGCAGTACTTTAAGAAGAATAGAATCAGAATCGTAGTTAGAGTTAAAGTATTGAGTATCGCAACTTCACTAGTTCGGCATAGTCAAACACTAGTGTACTAAAGTCATTCACCCACATAGTGACAAATAACAGGCCACGCCATCGCAGACAAAAACAAAACATAACTAAGCGTACGAAGGAGCGCACAGCTGCCTGATAAAGCGTGCTTGCTGGAGGCGCCAGAGCAGCGCATTCCGTTAGATACACAGCCGCACGCACACCCACACACCAGTAGACACTACGTCGAATGAATCACTGTGCCACATTTTGTCATTTGTTACGTCATCTAATGAACCACACACGTCCTAGTTGATGAATTACACTACTACACGAAGTATCTTATACCTAACCAAACGCAAATTACATAAAACACACTAGTAAACGAAATTATTGCTACCTTATCTACAGCCTTGCAACTAATTCACACTCTTATGCTGTCTCAAATGCAACCTATGGTGTTCAACAAGCACGTATGAGAATTACAGGATACACAACTGCCGTGATACGCCATGAAACGTGTTCTGCACTACTAGTGTAAATACGTCTCACATATACCCATTTGCTGTCTTCTACAATGCAGATAATCATTTTCCTTAACTAATGAAGATTATAAGACTATTATCTTTCATACAAGTGATCATTATAGAAGGCTAACTCAGAGAATTATTCACTGTTTACATACGACACACCTACAAAATTATGTCTTACTGATCGCAACAGCGGCTCACCGAGCAGACGCCACAGGTAAATCATGGATCGTCGAGATGTAGCCGTGGTGCTACAATACGTGCTCAGGTAAGTCTCCAGGATTAGGGAGATACATGATAGAAAGAGGATAGGGCATGACACACACCTACTGACAAAATAGAGGCAGAGTTAATGACAGCTGGTTTGCATAATTACTCATGCAAGTCTATACTTCGAGTCAAGAATAATAGGGTATTCTTTCTTCACTAACGTTTTCCAGTCTGTCCCTTTGTCAGTGTTCCCGCTAGATAGTGGATAGGAGGCGAGGATCTCGTCAATCCATTCATGCGCGTCACTAATTAAATGACGAGACCCTCACGTATCCTCACAGCCGTCGTTATTCAGCATGGAATAGCATAACTATAGATAAAATATGCATACTTTACCATAGCAGAGTAAGTGGATTTAAGGAAAGAACCATTTATTAGAGAGTGTGGCAGGGGTTATAGGTGGTACAAAACAAGTGAGAGAATCTCATCATTTCACTGCCACGATTTTATTACAATTTAACATCTCAATGAATTACATTTGACTGACATCACCACAATCCCACTCGCTCCTATTTGCTATTACCGTCATTTACGCACTTTGTATCGATCACACCACCTTGCATTACAAGTAATGTTTTCACACACCGAGTAATGGATGTCCTTAGTATTCATAGCCATGGATCATGACAGTCTCCTTTCAAGTGACGTAATTCGTCCGGAATTAAATGTCTTAATGCCATCTTGATCTCTTTGATGATCTACTTAGTGATCTACCGTCCTCATGAAAATGATTCTGGTCCTGCATTAACACAGTTCCCATTTCGTTTCCGATGCTCATTCTGACTGTACTCTTCTTCGACTACGTCAGTAGGATCAAGTGCCAGATATAAGTAATCAATATCTGGGTGCTGTGCCAGCGATAATATTTCGTGTAATGTGAATACAAGTTTTTTATTAATAGCTAAACCAATTTTTTTGCATACCTATCCTCGCGATACACATTTTCATCATAATAATATTCAATAAAATTCTTTATTGATACATCCTTTCCTGTATAACTCGTTGGTGTCAAATTCGAAGACTTTACTAATCATTATCTATTATTTGACCAACATTTGTTTAAGAATATTAATTCAGAACTAACGTAATACTACTGTTCTTTTACAGACTTTCTGCCCAAGCTTTAGCTTCTTTGTTCATACAACCATTCTCGAAGCTCCTCTTCTTCTGGTGTACCAACTGCAGTGAAATGAGTCATCAGATCGTTCCATAAATGCCACCAGCTGAACATGGTCACACTGATAGAACCCGGTGTATGCTAAATTAATCCACTGTACTCACTGTTTTAGCAATATAATTACTTGTCTCACCTTCAAATTCTGCATTGTTCCTTTACGGTTTGCATTTTTGCTCAGTTTTGGAAACATCTTATACTTCTGTTAATGCTTGGTCTCGAGTCTATATGATTTTATAAAATCTTCTCGGGCTTCCAACCGCGTCAGGTGATTAAAATCCTACGAGTTTTGGAGCGAAGTCTCCTCGGCCACTGTCAAGTGGTAAATTATTACACTGGTAAATGAGCGCATTCATACATTACGTACCTATACGGGGAGGAAAGGTGGCGCAGCTTTATACGTCTGGGGAAGCAGCGTGTTAAGAAGGCTAACCTGTTAAGTCTCTAGCCTTCCTGCTACGCTGTCAAGATGAGGTAGTTATTTACCACTTGACAATGGCCGAGGAGAGCTCGGTCCAAATCTCATGGGATTTTAAATACCTGACACGGCTGGAAGTCCGAGATGATTTTAGTAACTTATTGTACTTGATTATCTTTCTCACGACATTAATGATGCATACAACTGATCATATGAACGAGAGTATCTTCGTTAGAGCGGAAGGTGTTCTTGACCAGTACTGATTTCACTATTTTGCTGTTTTTTTGCATCTGAAAACGCTTTGTGCAACATTATTCCTAATTAAGCTTATTCATTACGGATGTTTAAGAACCCATGACTATTTATTAAATATAAATACAGAAAACTGCTATCATCACTTTTTTTAAATTGTTAATTATTCCATAAACCTGTTTTCGAACCTTTTCAGCCTCATCTTCAGACAGTGCACTGGAGGTTACATGAGCATTTCAAATCATTACGCTTTACATTCAAAACATTACGCTGAAGTTTAGGAACTGTAAATTTACAGTTTAGTTAAAATACGATTGTTAGATGATGAATACCTATGTTTGGAAGACTCACCAGAACTTACTAGAGTAGAATCTTGTGCAATATATTTTTACTTCCCTTGATATCGAGTAATCGCTCATCTCAGTAATCAATCAAGGGCTAACTCGTGACTCACTTTCATGTGCAACATGACACAAATTCTGTTCTTTATTCCTTACCAGTTTGGTCTAACCTCCCATTATTTCAAATGAATGATAATGTCATTGTTTTTGCTGTTATATGTTCTTGTGAGTTGTATGATCTTTTATAACTCGCTTTGTTTAAATTTTTGTAACTTTGAGGAAAGCCTTTTGAAACATTAAAACTGTAATATCCAGGGCATTGAATTTAATTTCATTTCACAGCTAGCGTTCTCACCTTTCCTTTACTTTATGTTGGGACTCCGTCACCGTAACTCTGTTACTGAGGCCTAGATTTTCATTACATTAATTTCTTAGCAGTTGTGATACTTGACAGCGTTTCCATTAAGGGACACTCACAGGGTAACTGGGTACGTGGGAGGAGTTCTGTTTGACGAGGGTTCAAAAGTGGCGATATCTTGAATCGAACTTTGCCTCGAAGCTCAGAAGGCGTCTGACAGGTTCTCTCAACAAATTTACCTCTTCCCAGCCTCAGTCCTACACGTCCTTCCATTACCAACCTGACTACATCATGATGCCTCTGGATGTGTCCCACCAACCGCCTCTTTCCTTTAGTCAAGTTGTGCCATTTTCTTTTCTTCCCAGTTAAATTC
Source organism: Schistocerca nitens (assembly GCF_023898315.1). NCBI lineage: Eukaryota > Metazoa > Arthropoda > Insecta > Orthoptera > Acrididae > Schistocerca > Schistocerca nitens. The sequence goes on along the minus strand of NC_064616.1, from coordinate 354,737,164 downwards.
AGTACCTCCTCATTAATTATCCAATCTACTCATCTAGTTTTCGGGCTTCTTCTATGGTACTACATTTCAAAAGCTCCCAGTCTGTTTTTGTTTGAACATTTTTTCCCGCATTTTGCTGCTGTGCAAACCTACACTCCATGCAAATGAATCCAGAAAAGATTCCCAAATATTTAATTCATATTTGATGATTACACATCTCTCTTTTTAGATATATTTTTCTTGTCTGGTTCTACTTCGGCTCTCGGGTACTATTTACGTGCCCAAATAACAAAAGCCATATAGAAATCGATAGCGAGCTATGCTTTCTTCTAACCTCTCTGGGGACCTACGACAAACTGCTGCTAGAAGTGTAGCAAGCTCTTTCGCATAACCTGTACGTTCATGCATATCATTTGCATTCAATTACCAATAAATGTACATATGCATCGAACTTGGTTTTTTATTATACGTGAAAAAGAAGTCGTGTATTTTAAGTGTTACTGAAGTACGTAAATCAGCTGCACGTCATGACATAGTGGTGGCTGTTACGTCACAAGTAATTTGTACTGTAGAACTACTCTGAGTTCAGAGCGAGATGATTAACCTTCACGTATTTTGCGTTAGACTGCAAGTGTAGTGCTGTAAGAACGTGGTCTGTTAGAAGCCCATGCCTTCAGTTTGTCACACGGAAGTTTTATTCTGCTGGAAGGATGTCGTGCATTCCTCTGTCATCAACCATTACTAATAAACTTTCTGAGGCACAGTGGAATGGCTTAGATCGAAAGAATGGGGTCTTCCTACGTGTTCGTGGTATGGGTTAACAGTCTGTCTTTAGTTCTTGGGCCTCCGTCAGTACGAAGTTGTACAGATTCAGTCACTACGCTTACGCGAGTCTCCCAAAATCGGATTTCGTTAACTGATGTCCCAATACTGCTTCTGGTAGGTCATGAATGACTCCAATATCGATACTGAAACTGTGGTTCTAGCTTCAGATTTCCTCTTTCACAATCGATTTTCTCTCTCATGCAAACGCACAATCGTTTTTGAAACGAGCATGGGTTGTCAGGTTACATCGTCTTTTCAAATTTTTTGCTAATCGGGATGAGTGCCTTTTTGTGCATTGAAGAAGAAGTAGAAATATTAGGCTGAGCATGAAGTTATGTTCCTCCTATGCTGACTAAATCAGAAACAGGAACACCTTATTTGCAAAGGTCTTTTTTGTAAAACAACTGACGATCGGAAAACCGACATTTGTCCGGTCTAGCAAAACCGCTTCAGAACTTAACATAAACTCACCAGCGAAAAATGGTCTTCCGGAACTTCTGCTTCATGTAAAAGTAGCGTACTGGCGTCACATGTTACAAACAGAAGGTGCCTGGGTTCTTATCAGTCAGCAAGAACATGTAGAACTGTCCACCATGTCTCTAATTTTGAGTCGTACAAAAAGTCTGTAGATTGTAGTTTTCTGGCCTTTCATTCAAAACATATTATATGATAAACAGTTATGTGCACAGCTGTCTGTTATTTTGTGGTGACTTGACGAGGTACTTAATGCACTTATTTGATATGTTTAGCTTGTTTAAAGATTATATAACTTAATTGCAATTCAGTAGTAATTTATGCAGTAAATTTCATTCGTTTCTGATGATGTTTTCTTGATTTTGACGCAGCGAGAGAGGACTTTCAAGATGTCATATACTTATTTCTTTTATCAATGTAGTCGCTCTCTTATGCTGCTTCACTACTGCAGACTATACTCATTACCACCAGCAACAGTATTGCTTGATTTTCCATTCTCTTTTGTTACGGTGAGGCACTGCAGAGTTGAAAATCTGACAGGCAAAATATAAGAGCTTTCGTAAAATGAATCGGCTGGCCCACAAACTTGTTAAGATTGTAAATCTGGGTTTCAGCCCAGGTAGTTAACATGGCGTTCACTTTACTCAACAAACCCAATCCGGCTGGCTCACGGAAACAGTTGTCTTACAAACAGCAGCAATGTTCGAAGAATACTTTTAAAAAGATAAAAATCTAGCCAGGTGCGCTTTCCAGAGGACAGCGTGAGAAATGATACCGCCGCAGCGGCTATCCTGTGGAAGAACGTTCCATTCAATCTTTTAGAAACAAGCGTTCCTGTAGGTTAATAGTGTTGTTATTCTTAGAGCGTACACTTTCTCGTGCAGGTCTACTTGTAAGCTGTCCTAAACTTCAGAATACCATCATGGAGTGGGAGAAATATCCTTGCTTCCTCTTCACACTACAGTATTATTGGTTAATAATAACGAAATCAGCAAGAGCAGAAGCTTGTTTGACCCGGTTACTAAATTCTCACTGGACGAATCTCACAAAACCTGCTACTATTGGTCGGTGTGATTCCTACTCTAGATGCAACAGTCAAGTGCCAGAACGTTAATATGGAGAACACTTGCTGCTGGGCCACAGAAGAGAAGACACTTGGAGGGAGCCCTGCTGTTATATAGGAGGATGTCTCCTCCTTAGCACTGAAATCAGGGAGCAGGCTGAACTCAAGAGTCTCCAGCCGCTACTACTGCCACCCTCAGCACTCCGCATTCACCCTTGGGGAAATAGTCAAATATTTCCAAATTTTTGAGTAGTTGTATTAACAGTAAGTTCTGTTAGGCCTTGTTTTGATTCTTGTACGGCCATCTTGGCTATCAAGGTAATGAATTTATAAAGTTCTGCGTCTCCCCCCGGAATACATGCCGCAATAATATCCAGTATATATGCTGCACACTTTTTCGATAGGGATACTTGCTGCACAAATCAAATAACAGTTTTTAAATAAGTGAAAACATTTCTGCTTTGTTTGTTTTTTCTTTCAAATGACTTAGCATTATTTTTAGGATGTTCACAGGGTCTCATGCAGATCAGTGCACAATATTATTCAATATATATATTCTGCCTGTTTACATATGTCTGTATTTGAATACGCATTCCTCTATCAATTTCCTTGGCAATTAGCCAATTACTTAAAATTTGTTCGCCGGATATTGACAGAATAAGTATATACATACGTGTTCTGACTTAAAAAACAGGGTAATTTTGCGTTTTCTTTTTAGGATGTGTTGTTACACCGATAGGATAAGCGATAGACGCCACATTATCAAGATATTTTCGTGGTCAAATGTTTAAATGTTACACTGAAAAAAATAAAGGAAACTGTATGTCATAGACAACTGGTGTCTTTAGTTGCACCAAAAAAACTCGAAGTGTGTTATGGGACTTCACATATGCGATTTTAAAAATGTGCGCCATCTCCCCCGAATTTATTCTACATGTGTTTAATACGAATGGGCCAGCGATGCAAACATCAATGTGGTAGGGAAGTGATGTTAGTTAACTCCCTTAAGAAGCAATTGCACAGTTTTAACTTCTTGCAGGCAGCTATTTGTTTTCATTATGCACTTTGGTCACTTAATTGGAGTTCATACCTATTTCTTCTTGTTCGTTCTGTAATTCTCTAACCATACATGCAATCATTGGGTGTATCGGCAAAATATTCTCCTACGCATGCTTTTGTCATGCCCACCCACCTGTGCCAAGATTAGATTTTACAATTATAGTCCTTTGTCCAGTAAATAAATGTTCATTCAGTTATATAAGTCAGCCTACAGGTCCGTTTTGGTTATTTCAAGCTGTTGACAAGATTGGTAATGAAATCAGTTGTTGTCATTTTCTTGGACTAAAATGAACTGTGTAACCGAAATACATTCGATACTCCTAGTAAGAACATATGATAAAAACGGTTTCCGCCACCATTTTACAGTTCTGTGCCTGAACACATTGTACATCAGTCACCTTCAAAGACACCTGTATCGTCTAAATCATCTTCACTATCTAGAGCATCGACAGTGTCTCCACAATTCAGCAGCTCGTCAATTTTTTCATCAGATAAATCACGGCGCGCCATTTCTCTTACACAGAATACCAATAATTTGCTCTATTCACAGGCGACAATAGTGCCTCATAACGAACGAAATACTGCGGAAACAAGACGCACATTCATGCCATCTATCCGTGCAGATAATAAATAACAGTATAAACATCGTATATCGATAGTCAGATGTGCGAAAACAACGCGCAGCGTTTTTTAATCAACAAAATACGCTGGCCCGTCGGATCTACGGGCTTGATGCTGAGAGAGTTATTTTCTTTTCGTGTAGGTCACCAGAGATCGTGCTACAGCATCACAATCGTATGCCAAACAGCATAACCAACACATCAGTAATGAGCAACAAGCAACAAGCGAGCGAGCCTCTTTAACATCGAATGCGTGAAAAATTGTGTGCTTTGAATCTGGATTTCAAGACTGCGGTGACACTTTGGATATCACCGTCTAATCTTTGGTGGCTACGCAACATAGCCGATGCTCTTCAATTTGACGGGTGCGACTGGAACGTCCTGTGACACAGGGCGTATGTGCACTTCAGCTACAAATGACGGTTTTCTCTCTGATGGGTGCGACTATGGCACACTGCGTATTTAAACTTGCGCTACCTATGGTTGATCACAACTGTCGTATATCTACGTCAGTGATCCTAATAAGAATCTCTTGTTATATTGTATCTTGCAGCTTTGGTGTTTTTTCTCTTTGGTTTCGTCTAATTTCTTTCCTTTCCTTTCTTATGTCCCTATTTGGTCTGAATATTTATTTAGGTTCTTAGGCTTGCAAACTATCAACCTAGGAATGTTCGTTCTTTTATCTTTGATATCTGTCTTTTTGCGATCACGTTTGTTACCCGATACATCTAGAGATTTACGTTTTCATAATACAGACGGACGTTTTCAGTCCCGACGTACGTTGATTAATTCTGTCTCTTTGGTAGTGTACATATTTACGATTCTCTTTAATCTTGTAGCTGAATGTTTTGTAATTGAGTCCTCTGTATATAGCCATCGCTCCCACCGAGCAAAGTGTGTGTGTAATAACTATATTAGCCATTTATTTCAGATTTTAACTTCTTCAAGTTGCCTATGTACGAGGGTGAGTCAAATGAAAACCTGTGCAGAAGTGGTACAAAGCTGCATCACTTTACAACATAATCTTCCCCACGCTCAATGTTTCTCTGCCTCGTGATGACTGGGTGTTGTGTGATGTCCTTAGGTTAGTTAGGTTTAAGTAGTTCTAAGTTCTAGGGGACTGATGACCATAGATGTTAAGTCCCATAGTGCTCAGGGCCACGCTCAATGCAAGTCCTCCAGCGCTTACAAAGTACATAAATTCCTTTAGAAAAAAATTCATTTGGTAGTCCGCACAACCACTCATGCACCGCGTGGCGTACGTCTTCATCAGAACGGAACTTCTTTCCTCCCATTGCGTCTTTGAGTGGTCCAAACATATGGAAATCACTTGGGGCAAGGTCTGGTGAGTATGGTATATGAGGAAAACACTCAAAATGCAGGTCTGTGATTGTTGCAATTATTGTACGGGAAGTGTGGGGCCTCGAATTGTCATGTTGCAAAAGGACACCTGCTGACAACAATCCACGTCACTTTGATTTGATTGCAGGCCGCAGATGATTTTTTAGGAGATCTGTGTATGATGTACTGCTGACAGTGGTCCCTCTAGGCATGTATGCTCCAAAATGACGCCTTTTTCGTCCCAAAACAGAGTCAGCATAACCTTCCCTGCTGATGGTTCTGTTCGAAACTTTTGTGGTTTTGGTGATGAGGAATGGCGCCATTCCTTGCTCGCTCTCTTCGTTTCCGGTTGGTGGAAGTGAACCCAAGTTTCGTCCCCAGTAACGATTCTTGCAAAGAAGCCATCACCTCGTTCAAAGCCCTGAAGGAGTTCTTCACAAGCACCAACACGTCGTTCTCTCGTTTCAGGAGTCAGCTGCCGTGGCACCCATCTTGTAGACACTTTGTGAAACTGGAGCACATCACGCACAATGTGGTGTGCTGACCCATGACTAATCTGTAAACATGCTGCATTGTCATTCAGTGTCACTCGACGTTTTTCCTTCACTATGGCTTCAACTGCTGCAATGTTCTGTGGAGTCACAACTCGTTGTGCCTGACCTGGACGAGGAACATCGTCCACTGAAGTCACACCATTTGCGAACTTCCTACTCCATTCATAGACTTGCTGCTGTGCCAAACATGCATCAACGTACTGAATCTTCATTCGTCGATGAATTTCAATAGGTTTCACACCTTCAGTACGCACGAACCGAATAAAAGAACGCTGTTCTTCCCTGGTGCAGGTCGCAAGTGAGGCGGCCATCTTTATACTGACACAGCTACGGTATGTGTGCATCTGCACTATGCTGCCACCTACAGACTATTCTGCACGCTGTTTGTAGCACGCTTACCAACTTACATGATAACGGCGCGAAATTTCGATTTGTTATTACAAATTTAAGATTTTCATTTGACTCACCATCGTATTTCTTATTCCACGAATTCCAAACACAAATCCATGATGCTTTATTGTTGAACTATGTAAATGTTATTTTCTACGTCTTCCTTTTTTCGAGGCTAATTCTAATCCATTAAATTTTTGGAGCGCAGCAGCAAAAAATATATTTATTCTTCCTGTCTAATTTTTCGGCCGTCTTCAGAATAAGCCGACACACTGCAATTACAGCACTCGTTCCGTCGTTTCATACCACGGAAACAAAGGAGGTTCAGACATGGATTCGTGGCAAAGAGTATGCGTAAATTGAATCTGTGGCTACGCAGTTGATCTGTAAAGTTAATAATGTCGCATTGATATCCCACAATGTATTAACCGCATAACCAAATATTCAATTTGTGCGCTCTCTTCGCGGCTGATCAACGGATCTGGTATGAAATTTTCACTCTGCAGCGGGGTGTGCGCTGATGCGGAACATCCTAGCAGATTAAAACTGTGTGCCGGACCGAGACTCGAAGTCGGGACCTTTGCCTTCAGTGGGCAAGTGCTCTACCAACTGATCTACCCAAGCACGACTCAGAACCAGTCCTCACAGCTTTAATTCCGCCAATACTTCGCCTCCTACCTTCCAAACCTCGCAGAAGCTCTCCTGCATACCTTGAAGAACTAGCACTTCTGGAAGAAAGAATATTGCGGAGACATGGCTTAGCCAGAGCCTAGGCGATGTTTCCAGAATGAAATTTTCACTCTGCATCGGAGTGTACGCTGGTAGAGCACTTGCCCGCGAAAGGCAAAGCCCGAGTTATATACTCGGTCCAGGACACAGTTTTAATCTGCCAGGAAGTTTCATATCAGCGCACACTCCGCTGCAGAGTGAAAATTTCATTCTGGAAACATCCCCTAGGTTGTGGCTAAACCATGTCTCCACAATAACTTTCAGGAGTGCTAGTTCTGCAAGGTATGCAGGAGAGGTTCTGCGAGGTTTGGAAGGTAGGAGACGAGGTACTGCCGGAATTAAAGTTGTGAGGACCGGTCGTGTATCGTGCTTGCGTAGCTCAGTTGGTGGGGCACTTACTCCCCAGAGGCAGAGGTCCAAAGTTCGAGTCTCGGTCCGTCACACAGTTTTAATCTGCCAGTATGTTTCAACGGCTCTGGTACTTGTGCATCGGGGATTTAAACCGACAGAACGTGTACTGTAGCTTTTGTCTGTCGGCTCACTCTGAATATGGCCAGAAGGTGTACCGCTGCAATAGTGGAGGAAGAAGTAGAGTTTATATAGTTGCACTCCCAAAATCTAATAGACCGAATGTTATTTGGTTTTTGCATTTCATTCTTTACCAACAAAAAAACTAACCATTCGAATACCATTCCTATGCAGTACCATATGACTAGTATTGCTCAGTGTGGCCCAGCAGCTATTAAAGTCTATTCGCTGCTGTCTCCTGTCCTCCATATAATGAGTCAATACTGATACACAAGTCAGGGTAATTCACAGGTCGTTACTGTCCAGCCACGTGAGTTGCGACGTCATCTCTGTGAACTTTTAACCGTAAAGCTGTCCTGTAAATCTCGTGCTCATATTCTTGATTGCTCAAAGCACTGCCAGCGCTTTGGTTTCCACTTATTTGGACGGGGTAGGATGGACCAAAACAAGAACTGTCCAGTAATTATGGGCTGTAAAATGCATACCTTAAGAGCTACGGGTACTTGTTCAGTGAAAGAGACGTGTTTCACAGAAGCGAAGATGAACAAGTGCTCATACCTCTTAAGATGTGCGGTTACTAGACATCTTTTCCTTGTTTTGGTCCATAATAGCACCTCTGAAAGTTGACTGCCCTACAATCTTAGGAACACAGTACTAGCATACGTATTCTACTGCCAGCGGTGTCAGGGGTTTCACTTGTAACTTTCGCCTTGATGATTTCCCGATCAGGGCCTTCGTCTCAATTTTGATATATTTACCCTTCACCACCATCCCTGAGAGTTTGTAACGTCATCACGGAATCACCCTATATGGATGTTCAGCGTATACTGTAGGATAGGGTGATATTTTGTAAGTAGGCTGTTTAGGTTTTGATGTTGGTAACGCCACGTAGCGCTCTGTATGAAAATCACTGACTGTGCTGTGTGCAGTCTGTGGCTGGTTGAACTCATTGTTGGAATATTCGCTTGTTTAGTGTTGTGCAATTGGATGTGAACGGCGCGTAGCGTTGTGCAGTTGGAGGTGAGCCGCCAGCAGTGGTGGATGTGGAGAGAGAGCTTCCAAAGTTTAGAGACGTTACTATAAGCGGACGATCTGGAAGTGTGTCCACCAGAAAAAGGAAATTTGTAAAGATGGTTGTCGTGATTTGATAGATATATATGATGGTTTTTGAACATTATTAAGGTAAATATATTGTTTGTTATCTATCAAAATCTTCCATTCGCTAACTATGCCTATCGGTAGTTAGTGCCTTCAGTAGTTAGAGTCTTTTATTTAGCTAGCAGTGTTGGCGCTCGCTGTATTGCAGTAGTTCAAGTAACGAAGATATTTGTGAGGTAAGTGATTCATGAAAGGTATAGGTTATTGTTAGTTAGGGCCACACTCATGCTGTCATACTCCACTGGGGAGCCCCTCTGTATGTAGTAAAATGTTCCAATTTGTGTAAGGTGTTCTGCAGAGATCAGATCGTTAGCCTGGACTCCTTAGACAGTGTGCAGTGGACTCTTTATAGTCTCGACCTCAAACCATGTGATTATTTCTCATGGTTTATCTGGACAAAGGTTTCAAAGCTGCATCTGCAACATTCCAGGATGTTGGTATGCAATTTCTTGTGAAGTTCGTGTCGTCTAAATTAATATTTTTCAGAAAGTCATCATGGAATTCAGTTGAAGGCTCTACGCATTCATTACTGCGGAAGGAAAGCACTCTGAAAACTTTCTGTATTAAATTTCAGGTTGTCTGCTGTAGCATAAATATGATAACAAGAATCTATGACGCCGAGTACATTGTAGTAGACCATAACTCTTTAACGCCTATTTCGCGCCACCGTGTGTCATATCCTGGAGTCGCCAAATACAGCAGGTTGCTTTAAAGAGATCATACCACAGCAATAAAGGGTGAGTCAGGAGGAAAGGCACATGCCTTGAGAAGTGATAGTGTTAGTGATTCTGAATAGAAAAAGTCACATGAGGAAATGTCCTGTTACTAACAGTTTCGTCTGAAAGTAATGAAAACAACGGGGAACAGGACATATGTAGGTGACAGTAAATGAAATACTGTGATCTACTGTTATGTTTAATTGTGTACATTTCCACACAAATAGGGTCGAAACGTCCACCGTCAATTGCATTGCATTGCATTTAGCTGTTCTTGTAGACAGTTGCTGTGCTGAGCTCATTCGTTCTGTCCTGCTATGTTAGTGGCTGTACGGAATGTGCAGGAGCGCTGTCGCGATGAAAGTACATAGACTTCTTGTTGCCAAAGGAATATCCTCCGCGTTTTCTGGTAACAACAGTTTGAACGAAATCAAAATACTGTACTCCATTAAGACGCCTACTCAAAGCAAACGGACCGATGAATAGGTTTCCAATAATACCTCACTGAAATGGTCAGTAAAGCCAACACTGCGTAGCCTAATATCGCTTTGGTTGTAACTGCATGTGAGTGCTGGTGAAGAAGACAGGTGCATGTTGGATACGGTTAAGAAAAAGTCACATGTTCATTTGAAGCTATTTGTTCAGAATCACCAATACTGTCACCGCTCAAAGGATGTACCTTCCTTCGTGACTCACATTTGTTTTTCACTGAGGTGACAAAAGTCGTTGGATTGCCCTGTTATCATGTCGGAATACCTTTCGCCCGGCGTAGTGCTGCAACTCGACTTGACATGGACTCAACAAGTTGCTGGATACTGATCCATGCTGCCTCTTTAACCGTTCTTAATTGAGAAAGTGTACAAGAACTGACCCCTCTATTATGTCGCATATCTGTTTGATGGGAATCATATTGGGCGATATGGGTGGCCAAATCATTTGCTCGAATTGTACAGATCAATAGCGAAAAGTTGTGGCCCGGTGACATGGAGCATTGCCATGCATGAAAATTTCTTCGCCGGCCGCGGTGGTCTCGCGGTTCTAGGCGCGCAGTCCGGAACCGTGGGACTGCTACGGTCGCAGGTTCGAATCCTGCCTCGGGCATGGATGTGTGTGATGTCCTTAGGTTAGTTAGGTTTAAGTAGTTCTAAGTTCTAGGGGACTGATGACCACAGCAGTTGAGTCCCATAGTGCTCAGAGCCATTTGAACCATTTTTGAAAATTTCTTCGTTGTTTTGGAACATGAAGTCCATGAATGACTCCAGGTGGTCTGAAAGTAGATGCAGGAAACCATTTCCACTTAATGATCGGTTCATTTGGACCAGAGGGTCCTGTCTATTTCATGCAAACACAGCCCACACTATTTTCGAGTCACCACCAGCTTGCACAATGCACCGTTGAAAACTTGGGTCCATTTCTTCTTGGGGTCTACGCCACACTGGAACCCTACTGTCAACTCTTACCAGCTGAGATTGGGACTCATCTGACCAGGCCACGGTTTTCCAGTCGTCTAGGGTCCAACTGATATGGTCACGAGCCCAGGAGAGTCTTCGCAGGCGATGTCGTGCTGCTGCCATACTACAAGTTTCGCGGCACTGTCCTAACAGCTACGTATGTCGTACATCCCACATTGATTTCGGCGGGTATTCCACGCATTGCTGCATCTATGTTAGCACTTTCAGCCCTACGCTGCTGCTCTCGGTCGTTAAGTGAAGGCCATCGGCACTGCGTTGTCTGTGGTGAGAGGTAATGCCTCAAATTTAGTATTCTCGGCACGCTCTTGACACTGTGGCTCTCGGAATACTGAATTCCCTGACGATTTTCGAAATGGAATGTCCTATGCGTCTAGCGCCATCTAGCATTCTGCGTTCGTAGTCTGTTAATTCCCATCGTGCGTCCATAATCACATCGAAAACCTTTTCACACGAATCACCTGAGTACAAATGACAGATACGCCAATGCGCTGCCCTTTCATACCGTGTATACGCGATGCTACCGCCATCTGTATATATGCATATCGCTATCCAATGACTTTTGTCACCTCAGTATACATTGAACGGTGAATTTACGAAAACAACTTCAGTGCACAGTTTCATGGATTTGAGTTATGGGTTCTAGGATGTTTGCATCATTTAACACCAAAATAAATTTAGTCCGCAGCTTCTGTACATAATTTCCACTAACAGAATATTTTTGTTTACCGGCAAGGTGCTTATCAGTTAATGATAATTATTTATAGATTCATTTATAGCTTTAAGTTGGTAAAATGTCTAAATTACATTTGTTTGTGTGGTAGGTACGTAAGTTGAAAACGAAAGTGGTGACGAACAGCAGTGATGTCGAAAATAAAAAAAAAGAGCAAACAAAGTGGACAGGAATTAAAAGGAATTCAGAAAGGAAGAATGTTACAATAAAACGTGCGAAATTTACAGGCTTTGAGCTGCCATGAAAAGGCGAAGAGGCAGGAAAGAAAGGAGAGCCCAGCACTAGGTCAGCTGCGTTCAGTTGATGTGTGAAAGATTCGGACAAACGGATGGTTACCGAATGCAGGATGACGGGACTGTGTAAGTTGCTGTTTAGTGGAAAGTCTCTTAAAGACCGAAGCATGAAACATAAATTAGGGAACGCAAAAGAAGCCAATATTGCCTCATTTCCAACTAAATAAAAATCAGAATGGAAACGTTGATATTTACTACTTAAACGGTGGAGCTTCGGTAGTTGAAGAGTAGACAAATGCATTACATGTGAAGAACTGACTGGTAAAGTGAAAAGCAGCGCACTTAATGATTGTGCTAAACTTGTAGCTGTAGCAGAGCTCCTGGTGCACAAACGTCGCATCAAGAAAGTTCTTCAAAACACTGGAAGACATGGAACCAAGCTATGCCCTGAAAGGGGATTTCCTTGCTTTAACGTTTGACTACATGCAAACATGTGGTTGCCGAAGATAGCACTTAAGAAAATGTATTATTATTGTTAACAGACTGTTTCAGTTTTCCCTGCTCATAATATGAAAACTAATTCGGTATCCTTCGATATCTACCATGAGGCGTAACTTAAAAGAAGTTCAAATGAGGCATGGAGTATTCTCCTCCATTATTTCAATACCGGTGTTTCATCTATTGTGAAATAACTCTAGCGTTTTGTGGCATCTATCCAAGTCAGAATAAGAACATCGAACTTGACACTTTTATGTAATTTAGTTATACATATCATATCATCCAATAATTCAATGCAGTATTCTGTTCAGTAAGATAATAAAGTCTTTTGTTGTTTCCGAAAAAATATTTATAGGGACACACGTACTTTTGCAAAATCATGATTTATACGTACGACACGTACTACATTTTTATGCTATCTCAATTTACTCAGATATATATATATATATACGAGGGCCGTTCAGAAAGTAACCTCCGGTTGATTTAAAAAAATACACCAAGTTAAATAAAAATATTTTAATATATACATCTTACAACTACATCTTTGCACTATTTTTCTACATAGTCTCCATAGCGATTGAGGCACTTATCGTATCTCTTCACAAGCTTTGAAATTCCTTCTGCATAAAAATCACCCGCTTGTGCCTGGAGCCAGCCTGTGACCGCATCTTTGAGCTCTTCGTCGTCATCAAACCGCTCAAGAGAGTCTTAGAAATCTGTGGAAAACCAGTAGACAACTCCGACATTGAGAAACGTCGATTTTCACGAACTTTTGCATCAACTGTCTGAACGAGTTCGTCAGTCACCAATGATGGTCTACCACTCCTCTCTTCATCATGAACGTTTTCTCGTCCACTTTAAATAAACGTACCCATTCACGGACAACTCCTTCACTCATAACTCTTGGTCCGTACACGGCCCAAAGCTCACGATGAATAGCTGCTGCAGAATATCCTTTGGCTGTAAAAAACCTTATGACAGCACGCACTTCACATTTGGCGGGGTTTTCTATTGCAGCACACATTTCAAACTGCCACAAAAACTAAACTAGCGCAGGTACGACGTTCACTCGACCACGGCTTGATGCCGACTGACCTGTTGAGTGCGTGAACGCACAGATGGCGTCGCTACTCCCCCCACAACCCGCACTGTGACCAATCGGAGGTTACTTTCTGAACCGCCCTCGTGTATATATATATATATATATATATATATATATATATATATATATATATATATATATATATATATATTTTGTGTGCGACGACGTCCCATAATTTTAGGGATGCTGACATAGGACTCTTAACACAGTAGAAACAACTCATAACCACATGAAATTCTGACTAATAATACAATATGCTGATTAAAAGGATATCATTTTGCAGTCTAGAGTACAGAGTAATCCGAGACAGTTCTATCAGATGGGTATGTAGAGTCGTTTCATTCGTCTCAGGATGTATAAACTGATACACTCCGCTGGCAGTGAACACTGCATGAAAAAGACGTATTGCTACGATTTAAAAAAATTATTCCATAAGTAAAAATAAAAAAGTCTTCAAATTTAGATATACCCCTACAATCTAAAACTGTAATCTTTGATATGCAGTAAGAAAGAGACCACCTGCCCTTATGTGTGATGAATGTGTGTTGTTCTATATGAAGCCAACACTGACTTACAAAAATTATGTGGTATTACATCTGATTAGTATCAGTAATAGTCTACATAACCCTTATAAGTTTCTAAGTCAATGGAATCCAAATATATGGCCATATATACCACATACTGCAATACTCGCCAATTCGGTCATCATAATCTAAGGAGCTACATACTTAATTAAATTTGTCCAGAACCCCTGAAGAGGAAATTGTAATGAGAAGTCTAAGACCACATCATTATCATCTAAGTACATCTCTCTATTAACGAGGTATTTTAATCGATTACCTTATCATGTTCTTCATCAATCAATGTCACTGACTCTTGCTCAATATTTTCCTCATCCCTCGACATTAAACTATCATTGTCAATGACATCTCTATCCGCATCAATCGCATCTAGTACTGTAATGTGAGAAAAAAAATTAAAATGCTATTAGGTTACTCATAAACCTGTAGGATTGGTAATAAGGTGCTACACGTTTTTAAAAATATTATTAGATTATTTTGCTGTAGTTACGTGCGAGGATTTCATCATCATCATCAACATAATCAACCCCCAGAGGCTTAATTGAGTCGAGAGCTGTAGACATCGCTCTAGTAATAAACTGTGAAAAAAGTAGTGCATCGTAGAATGATATTTGCGAATTGAAAGTAGTGTTTAGACTATAATATCAACCACTGAAGTCATTATGCATTAAGTAACTGAACTACCATTGGTCGTTTAAGTTTAGTGAGTCTCAACTCTTATACAATGACATAAATTAAATTCATTACTTTTGTACAAAACCGCAGCTCACTGCTGCCACTTTACCCAAGATATTTAATGTTAATCCATTCGGGTGTTTGAAGCAGAAATGGACTGTCTATAGGTGATCCAGTACCTACACATCCGCAATGCAGACAAGCTTATTGTCTATGGAATGACTTGATGCAACATCACAGCCTGGTATGACCACCAATACTTTTTATTTAAGACTATGAAGATGAGGTGATGCCTGACCAGGAAATCACTTTATGCCTAAGATAGATGCATAGTGTCCCTAAAATCCCCGTCTAAAATACTGGTGGACTGTCAGTGTCGAGTTCATGTTACTGACGTAAGTAGCAGGCACAGCCTCTCTTCATAAGTGGGAATTTTCAAAGCAGGAATCATTCTTCTCAGACACTGAATAACATTGGTAGTGGAGTCATCAACTTGAAGTGTATCACAAGACTTTCATCACTATCTGTAAACGAAGAGTTACTCACACTCGAAGCTAAAAGTGTAATAATACCTTATGGGACAGCAGTATTAGTAGAGCTAGAAAAACTGCATTGTTCTTTTTAATACATTGAGAAAAAAGACACCTGATACCGCAGCGTAGCCCGAGTTGTTCATACTCAAAGCTACAAAAAGTAACAATAAATACACAGATGTGACGCAAAATGCAGTTCGGTACTTTGGACACGCATTTTTTTTGCTGAAGATGTTTACTGTTCACCCTGATCTAATAATGATATACAAACTAAATTAAAATGTACTTTAGTATCACAATAACATGTTGAAATAATGTCAGGTTACTCCCCAGAATATGGAGTCATCTCTCTCAACTCCAGATATAGTGGAACGAGCTGAAGTACAATGTAGGTCAATGTTAGTCGATACATCCTTTTGTAGACAGAATGAGCTGAAACAGAACACATAACAAGAATAATCTTTTTCTCTAGCGGCCGAGACAGCGTAATTGGTCTGCTCCTGCGTGCAGTGGGTGCGGTTGGCGAGTCTTTGAACAGCATAGTGAGTGACACGAATCCGTTTTTAGCTGGTCACGTCCGCGCAGATGCCGATATTATGCACGCTGCTTCCGGTAGCTCGAATACCGGCTGCCAGTGAAGTCATACAAAAAAATAAAACGCTGAATGCTCATTTAAACTAGTAACACACTGACAGCTGCTCCGTTTCTCACAGCTAGAGTATTCTGACGATACTGTGTTGCCGACTACCGGTAACATTATAAAAAAAGAAAAAGATCGCAAGGGTGAACTAACTCTGTAAGTGACGTAATGACAGCTGCCTACGCCCCATTGCTGTGGGGTTCCAGCAGTATCATGCCGTGCGGAATGTACGCTCTGAACAGACACGCGAAGATTTTTAAACTGGGTCTGTGTGCTTACTGAGCAATTTACTGAACAGACAAAATTGCATGATGCATTCTGTTCTACCATTTACTCATTCATTCTGTGTGTAATATAAGCCTTTAGTCATCAGAAAAGGAAAAAAGCGCAGTACTTATAGCAGCAGCTCATCATCTGTGTGTCGCTTTCTTCGAGATATTTCATAATTGTCGAACACGGTATATATTCCGGATTCTTACAGTTAATTTGAATCAGTGATACTTTCATGCGTACTGAATAACCTTCCAGTCCTTAACTATCGATCTACCGTTGGGCGAATGGTTGCGCATGTTTAATCAATATGAGTGTCTTTCATAAGTGTACGTTGAAAGTGGTATGCAATCTTGCCCAGATAACTTGTCGCAACCACTGTGTTTGCTGTTTACATGGATATGATATTAAAAGACTGCTACTAATAATGCATAGGACATGGCATGCAATTCATCCTGGCCAAGGCTGTGGTTGCACTGTTGCGATTGGTAACTGTCCAACACGTTGGACGTGTAGATCTGTATCAAGGGGCTTTCCCACTGACATCTGGGAATGTGTAACAATAGTTTATTTGGCCCACACTCTCGCTTCTTGTGATGAGCTTACGCAAAAATGACAAATATTTTACTGTTAGACAGGAAAACAATTGATTATAGTAATGTTGCCACCCATCTTTGAGGCAGTCGCACACAGTTCGCCAAGAGGAGTTTGGCCTTACAGAAAATATCATAACGTCTTTATGTTATAGTAATTCAGTTCATTCAGTTTCCTGTTCCACTTGCAAATGCAGCTGAGGGAAATACGTCTCTCTCCATACTAGCCGGTGTGGACATCACATGCTGGATGCTGAGTACCACGAAATACTGCTATGAGTCGACTTCCGAAAGTCGTCTGCACGAAGATTAGGCATGAGGCGACGCAGCTGTGTTTGTGATGATGCTGCAGTGCCTTGCGAAATGCGCTCATTGTGCCCCTAGTCAGCTGTATGGCATGCTGCTGTTGTATGGTCCTAAATGGTTCAAATGGCTCTGAGCACTATGGAACTCAACTGCTGTGGTCATAAGTCCCCTAGAACTTAGAACTACTTAAACCTAACTAACCTAAGGACAGCACACAACACCCAGCCATCACGAGGCAGAGAAAATCCCTGACCCCGCCGGGAATCCAACCCGGGAACCCGGGCGTGGGAAGCGAGAACGCTACCGCACGACCACGAGATGCGGGCTGTATGGTCCTTCCCTCTGTTAATGTTATGTATGCGTCGAGATGTGGTGCTGACAAATACACGGATGTATGGCGCACGTTAGTCCAGTATTCAGACATTTCTTTTCTTACCCATCTGGGTAGCTCAGCTGGCAATCCTGTGTGTTTTGTGTGGGTGCTCCATGACAGGGCGAATCATATTCAACAATGTTGGTGGTGGCCGTGCTCAGAGACATGATGGATAGTTAAAGTCCATGTTCTTTACAGTGGAAGCAGTGTCCCCAACTGTCAGGCAGCTAAATTTTTTATTCTCGCACTTTTCTCTATTCCCCAAATTTTTACCCACGCTTACTCTTGATGAGGATGGCATGTGGTATTGCTAATGTCATTATTATTAACTATGTTACGTGCGCATACAACTTTAATAAGATAAACTGACTACATCAAATACAATGTTGAAGTGCTATATTAAAGCAGGAGAAAAATATTCTTTTTTTACCACATTTTCCACAAAGAATGTTATTCTGCCGGTGCTGCCTTTCCTCTATATGTAACTTCACAATATCGACATGTTCTATTAGATTCATTAGTTTTTTGGCAACCACCAACTTAGTAAAAACACATGTGTGTGGGAACAAAATGGTACAAATAGCTCTGACCACTATGGGACTTAACTTCTGATGTCATCAGTCGGCCAGAACGTAGAACTACTTAAACCTGACTAACCTACATCTACATCTACATACATACTCCGCAATCCACCATACGGTGCGTGGCGGAGGGTACCCCGTACCACAACTAGCATCTTCTCTCCCTGTTCCACTCCCAAACAGAACGAGGGAAAAATGACTGCCTATATGCCTCTGTACGAGTCCTAATCCCTCTTATCTCATCTTTGTGGTCTTTCCGCGAAATGTAGGTTGGCGGCAGTAAAACTGTACTGCAGTCAGCCTCAAATGCTGGTTCTCTAAATTTCCTCAGTAGCGATTCACGAAAAGAACGCCTCCTTTCCTCCAGAGACTCCCACCCGAGTTCCTGAAGCATTTCCGTAACACTCGCGTGATGATCAAACTTACCAGTAACAAATCTAGCAGACCGCCTCTGAATTACGTCTCTGTCCTCCCTCAATCCGACCTGATAGGGATCCCAAACGCTCGAGCAGTACTCAAGAATAGGTCGTATAAGTGTTTTATAAGCGGTCTCCTTTACAGATGAACCACATCTTCCCAAAATTCTACCAATGAACCGAAGACGACTATCCGCCTTCCCCACAACTGCCATTACATGCTTGTCCCACTTCATATCGCTCTGCAATGTTACGCCCAAATATTTAATCGAAGTGACTGTGTCAAGCGCTACACTACTAATGGGGTATTCAAACATTACAGGAGTCTTTTTCCTATTCATCTGCATTAATTTACATTTATCTATATGTAGAGTTAGCTGCCATTCTTTTCACCAATTACAAATCCTGTACAAGTCTCTTGTATCCTCCTACAGTCACAACCTAAGGACATCACACGCATCCATGCCCCAGGCAGGATTCGAACCTGCGACTGTAGCGGTCGCCCGGTTCCAGACTGTAGCGCCTAGAGCCGCTCGGCCACCCCGGCCGGCGTGTGGAGACATTCTGTGATAACCAACAACTCCATGTGTGGGTTTGATAAAATAATGATTTATCAGAACCCAGGTTTCTAAAAGTGATGAAATAAATTTCGTTTCTCTGATTGGATTTACCCACTGAATTCAGCATGTCAAGATACGTTATGAACAAAATTTTCAGATCCCTGCGACTTTTTGACAACTGTGATGAAATTTCACCTGTACCTCACCTTAAATTCCTGCAACGCCACCAGGCAGTATCTGACACACACACACACGCACATATATAATTAAACTGCTCAAGTAAGTACCGCACCACCTGCCGCACGACCACACCCAACTCCATCAAAAATGGTTCAAATGGCTCTGAGCACTATGGGACATAACATCTGAGGTCATCAGTCCCCTAGAACATAGAACTACTTAAACCTAACTAACCTAGGGACAGGACACACATCCATGCCCCAGGCAGGATTCGAACCTGCGACCGTGGAAGTCGCGCGGTTCCGGACTGAAGTGCCTAGAACCGCTCGGCCACCGCCCAAATCCATCCCCACTTCCAATGACGCCATGGATTTTCGTCAACCTGCACGTGGGTCCGCCCTCCCCCACCCCCTACCCTTTTAGCGATAATTTCAAATGTTGGAATTTCTTCTTCCAAAGACTGTGGTAACGTCCCACCCCACCCTCCACCCGGGAATTGGCGCTGCCCTTCTGGGACTCTAACCCTGGGCCTCCTAGCCGGGGGAGCCCAAGTGCACCCCCCAGTATACTGTAACTGTCCAGATGCAGGAGAGGAAGGTTAGGTTGGTGTATTTCATTTATTTTGGTTGAGAAACTGAAGTGAAGATCGGCCCTAATTACGTAATTAACCATAAAGATCGGTCCTAATTACACAACTATATGCATGACGATACACAAACAGTGCCCAAAATATCAATACAGCTCAAAAATTGACGATGTCATATAATTAGTGTTATCCCACTGGGAAAAAATTTCACAATACCACTCGAAACTAGTGGAAGACGTACTCAGACTCTATCCTTCTCCTACAAGCTGGCGGGAAAAATGAAGTAATGGAAGGTACTATCTATATTTTTGGCGGGAATTATGTTCAAGTGATGAGATACTGGTGTTGGACGGAGAGGAGTTTAATAAATGTATTAGCTGTAAGCATACCGCTAAGGACGATGTCTTCTCTGCCTCGTGATGACTGGGTGTTGTGTGCTGTCCTTAGGTTAGTTAGGTTTAAGTAGTTCTAAGTTCTAGGGGACTGATGACCATAGATGTTAAGTCCCATAGTGCTCAGAGCCATTTTAAGGACGATGTCTATCGCTGTTTGACGTCAGAGTGCGCTACAGACGCCTCCTGTTGCACTGCCCAACAATCCGCCTGCAGCCCAGGTGCTCGAAATCCAGGAAGGCCAATACACACTACCATAACTAATGGAAAATGCTTCATTGTTCTAATTACACATTGAAATTGTCGTGAAAAAAAAAACAGCACTCGTAAACAATGGGTCATAATGCAACACATGCACGGGAGATTGGGAAAAATCATCGTAATAACACATCTACCACAGAAACTGACCCGGTAAGATTCCATTAGAAGAGAGGAGCGGCAACTGCAGCCGTGTCCTCCTCAATGGGCAGTCAAAAACTAACCAACCTAGAGGCAGTCTTTCCATACCCCCAACCCCCTTCCATACCTCATCCCTCCCTCTCCTCACCATAGGAAGGGATAGAGGCCTGTTCTATCTTGTTACTGATGGTGCACAAAGAGATCGGTCTGGAGGCATTGATGTATTGTGCCTAGTCTGTGGAATTTAGTCACAAATAGACAAAATACATAACAGGACTCTTCATGCAACCTGTTAAACATATTTCTCGGAAAGTCTGGATCCCCTTGGAACAACAACCAAATTCCGCAGAACTCTCCAAATCGCTTTTTAAAACGTCTGTTGCTTGGAGAACAGGCAGCTGTTACTGTCTATGCCGATTGCAACCCCCACCATATCAGGAAGCAGAGTCTTCGACCAACTGCAGTTGGAGCAGTCTTGTGCTAATCTGGTGGCGGAGTCTTCAATGCAATGCGTCCCCGACGAACATGTGGCTGAGTGGTCAGCACTATTCATGCCGACAAAAGCTAGACATACACAGTAAACTGCAACGCTGACTTCCCTTAGAACAAAAGCGAGATAAATGATGGCTATCCTGACCGCCGGCTGTTTGTCAAAAACGGCAAATGTGACCTCCTATGGAACACCCCAACAAACCTCCAGTAGCTCTGCCTGCAATCTCACCCCGTTCTGAGGGCGGAAACACTTCACTGTAAAAGTTGTATCCAACAATAACACACATTCTATAACAGAGCATCTATTAAAATGGGAAACACAATCGCATCAATAACAAATTTTAATTTTATGAGCAAAGTCCGTATAGTTTTTAAGTTCAACTGCAGGACACTATTCGCATCTCTATCTTCCTACTGCCTCCAGTTATTTTGCGAGAGCCAACACAGTGGAAAAAAAAAAAAAACAACTACAGCACCGCCGCCGATTACAGAAAACCAAACTGCAGAGGTTGAGCAGAACACCCACTATACATGTCCGCGTATGCTTAAAATCGAAAAAGATCTTCCGCTATTTTGCTGCGGAAACTACCGATCAATGCAGAATCTCCTCTTTATTTTCAAACCGTCATTGGAGTAAGGAAAATCGAAAATTTAAACTTTCCAGATAAAAATTCTATGTTAAGCAATTTGCTTCACCTTGATGGACGAATTACACGATCGGAGAGCGTCCCTCAGGTTCAAACGAATGTTTGTAAATAAACTGTCATGCACGTCTGTATTACAAAAATTTCAGACATGCAAATAACATTACAGACTACAGCCTTTCACGCCATTTTCTCACATGTCAGAATAAACATAATCATATTACATTCGACAACAAGCTATAATTCAAGAGGACATTGCTGCTGTGTACACTACGGCAGGTCCCATTTTAGCACTGCAATGGCATATCACACTGGCGTTTACGAAACAGATCGTGTGAGCCTGTCTTCTAATAAAATGATCTTTAAGATTTTACCTCATCTCTCGCTCTTCCGATATATCGAAAGAAAAAGTATCGCCTGTGTGCTTCCATTTGACAGTTTTCCTCCATAACTCCTCTCTGCCTACCTGACTGCAAAGTTTCTCTCATCCAGAAGACATTCATTCGCAACAGCAGTTCTAGTTTTGTAAGCAGTTTGATCATCACAGCCCGTTTCACGCAATCTACTCACATGTTGGAAAACACACTATTAGTTCTAAGTTCCACAACGAGCTATAATTCACTGGTGTATACTTTATAATTAGAGGTTGCGAAGTATGAAATAACACGGGATTTGCAGTAACACCTACTTCTAAACACGCAATTGCGACGATAATGATAAGAACAGTCATGAGTCCACGAGAATAGATACAGTCGATTTATATTTGTTTTATAAGCAAAATCGGTATAGTTTTGAGAGAACTATCTGCACCTAGAATTTAACCAGTCATACTGCTCCTTGTAACAGAACTTGCTATAAGGTTTTACTGCGTCTCTCTCTTCTGATATATGGAAAAACGAATACTGTATGTGTGTTGATATTGAGCATATGTCAAATACATGTATCACTCCATTGGATCAGGTGGCCAGTGGTCGAAGTCACTTGCACAGACCTGTATAAAGATTAGTCGACTGTACTGGAGGAAGACCATATCCAAAAGACTATCAATCACAAGAGAGGGATCCTGTGCTATCTTTTGTTATCAGTTTAATACACTGTTTTTCTGCTGTAACCCATCTAAGCAGTGTATGAATGCATCTTTGTACAGCACCACATACTTTGCTTTCCTCCCATGACTTTGAGGTTTGCGTCAGGTGCTAAACCGATAGTAACACGTTTAGATCCACTGAATCTCACAGAAAGCTGAAAATCGCAGGTTGTAAACTCCACTGCTGCCACAACATACAGGATGGTACAAGTAAAGCACATAGGCGACGTTTCTCATTGACAAAAATGGGAAAGAAATCGCAACATATGGAAACTGGATGACTTGGTGGCACTGTAGAACATTTCCAAACAGCTATTCAAAGGTGATGACCTATACAATTAATGACATTCTCCACAGTGATGGAGTAGCAGATGACTGGGTGTTCCATTTCGAGGAACATCGTTTCCTCATTTTGCAGCCATGCACGTGATTATTGCTCTGATGTTGTCCATCGCTGGAAGGTGCTGTTCACAACTCACGCTACGTAGCAGAAATAAAAACAGGTCCTGTTGTCTTACTGGTGAAACAAAAATGTGGAGTGCATCGCAACATATGGAAATAGAACGAGTCCGCAACATTGAGGAACACTTCCAAACAACTATCTGAAAGTGATGACATCTACATTTAATCCCAATCTCCACAGTGACAAATAGCATATGTCCAGTGTTCCACTAAGGCTCTCTCTATCCCAACCAAGTGGTGTCAGTCAATCATTATGTTGTAACTAACAGCATACCATTGGATGGATGCAATGGAGAAGATACCATCGATATGTACTGCAATACCATAGTTGATAGTGGGATCAGTTTTAGCTGATTTACCCCTACAAAATCGCTTTGCAAAGAGTTTTTCGATATTTGCAGGGCTGTAGCACTATCGAAAATAACGTATAAAGTGATTCAAATGGAGACTTCAAGGTTTGTAATAAGCATGCATAATCTCTATATGTATGTGTGTAGAGCTGTCAGCAGCAGACAGTTGGGGTTTCTAATGCATAACTTGCTAACTGTTCATATATAAATTACGTTTCCAGGGATGCACACTCTGTGGGTACAGAGGAAGGAAATGCTCACGTTCCAGGATTCTAAGTGAAGTCAGTACTGTCAACTAACGAATAACTTATTACTAGGATGAAGAAAATGCCCTAAATCTACAGTTTGTAGATGTTCTGACAGGGTAGTGGGGATGTATGCGAGTTGGAAGGTATAAATAAAAGTAGCAAAGTTTATATGGTAAGCAATAAGAGCATATGCTTATGGGAAAACATAACAGAGTTTCAGCAGAAGTCAACCAGGTCAACGCCCTGTTGCAGGTCATTACTATGTAGAGCGGATGTCAGATGAACATGTAGAACTGCGCCAGACTTTGAGTTCCCATCAATTGCATCGCTACATGAGTCTGCAGACAAGCTCTTTGATGTGTCGCACCAGTACACGAATTTGTTTCAGACTACGAGTTTCCATCTGCAGCACTCTTTGAGCCTCATCTAGGTACATAGCAAGTGTTACTATACTTTTCACGGTTTTCCTATCCAAAATACAGCATGCATGTAGATCATGTGGAAGAGGTGAATTCTTAGGACTTTTTAGTAGGCTGGTGTACAAGACATTCAAATATCCTCGTATAAAATCAAACGACTCATGGGTATGCAAGCCATATGACCATACACATACGGAAAACTATCGAAAAAGTATGGAAAATATCGTAACATCGGTAAAAATCGAGGAAAACAAGGTATAATTACGAGAAATTAATGGAAAATATGTAAAATTGAAGGAAATACGACGAAATATGTTAAATCGCGAAAATATGAAAAATTACGTAGATTGACTGAGAATACATACAATTAGAAAAAGAAATACCATGAAAGGCGGAGTGGGTTCAGGTACCCGGACACTCAAGAGCAGGAAAAGCTTAGAAATTATGCTCTGTCTAGATCCAGTTTCGACCCTCCCCTTCCCCCAATAAACTACATGAGATTTCGTAACATGTACTTCAACAAAGGCGATATAAGAACTAAAGAGACGCTATACTGAAGCAGGCGAAACATATCAATCCCAACCCATAACTGTGTTCTCACACATGGAGTCGAATATAGATATTACCGTATTACTGTTCTACCGACATTGGATTTTTGACCAGGCGAGGTGGCGCTTTGGTTAGCACAATGCACTTACAGTTGGGAGAACGAAAGTCCAGATGGTGGCCCGGCCAAACAGTTTTTGTTTTTCCACGATTTCTCTTAATTGTCTCATGCAATTGTCGGGATAGTTCCTCTGAAAAGGGCACAGTCGAGTTCTTTCCCCACCCTGCCGTAATTCAAGCTTGTGCTCCGCCACTGATGACCGCGCAGTTGACAGGAACTCAGAATCTAATCTTCTTTCCCTTTTTAGGATTTCCGCATCATAAAGAGGCTTAAGGGGACATTGTACGTGAATTTCGTTGGAATTTGACATTTTCTGGTTTCTACACCATTATGCACTTTGGAATTTAGTGAACATTTTAGTGTATAATACATTAAAATTAGACAATTGTGAGACCTTCAAATAATATTTTGAATTTTGACGTATGACTCAAATTTCGCGGCTACGCATATACTGCCACAGTTGAGCAGTCATATCTTGGGAACAACACAATCTAGAAGACTGTGAATTGATTTGTTTTGTACCTACTGCAACATCTCAGAAGTTGGCATTACGAATCAGGAAATCTGTTTCTGATGCTAGCTTTCGTTGAAAGTAGTGTGATTATGGGCTATTTTTGTAGTAAGCTAACTTCTATTCCTTTTTATTCGTAAATAAAACGAATAAGCGTAAGAGTAACTTCTAGAAACGCAAATCTGTGGGTAACAGATATGTGAGACATCAATTTTCTTCTGAAGTACTTAAAAAGACGTCTATCAAACTATGAAAAGCCATGTCATGCTTTGTGTCCACCTCCACGAAACACTTGGTGTAAATATAGGCAGAGTGAATTTTATGGCACCCTGCATGAATTTACACATAAACATTTTCTTCCTTTGGCAGTAATGGAGGCAATCAAAGCTATTTACAGAGATTTCGAAAATCCTGAGCTACTAAAGAAGTGTTTACATGGGAAGACCCAGAATGTGAATGAGTCATTCAATAATATTGTGTGGCGCCATGTGCATAAAATGTGTTTGTTGGCCTTATGAATCTAAAGTTAGCAGTGTCTGATGCTGGAATATCTTTTAATGGTGGGAAGTATGACAGACTTAAGGTTCTGGAGAGGTTAGGGGTAAGATTTGGACAGAACACAGCTAAACGATTGCGGTAACTCGATGGGCTTCGTGTACGTGAAGCAGAGTTAGCTGCTCAGCAAATGACAAAAGAAGCAAACAAGAAAGAAAAGGAGGAGGCAAGCACTGGGCTGTTGTGACACTGCAGAAGACACAGACAATGGGCCAGGGGAATTCTAGTGCATAAAAGAAGCAGAAATGTAAGTCTGTATAAGAATTTGTAATAAAAAGTTTTAAAGCTCAATATCTCTGAACGAAATTTTTTGCAATATACGACCCGTTTTCTAAAAAAAGTACTGATGGTAGAGATATGATATTTTCACAGCATACCAAGTGTGAGATTCAACAGATATGGAACTAGAATAATTAAAATGTCCTGAGACGTTTTGTTTTTATGTTCATTTATTTACAAAATTCTGTCAAAAAATCGAGTGTTTGAACAAAAAGATAACATGCCCCACAATACAATTTTAGTAATAATTCTAGTTCAGTGTATCTAGAAAGGTGCATTCAATAGTTATGGAATATTGTAAGTTGATATCTTAAAAAGTTTTCAAGATAATGGTTCACAAAATTCGATAATTTAACATTGGCGTCATAGGACATACTATGTACCTTTAAATAAGATACTTATGGAAGATTATAAAAATCATATCAGAACACAGTTAAAATATTTAATTTTTGGTCGCTGCTTTTAATTCTGATGGGTGATTTATACACGATGTGATCAAAAGTATACGGGCACCTGACTGAAAATGGCTTACAAGTTCGTGGCGCACTCCATCCGTAATGCTGGAATTCAATATGGTGCTAGCCCACCCTTAGCCTTGATGACAGCTTCCACTCTCGCAGGCATACGTTCAATCAGGTGTGCTGCACTGAGGAGAGGTATCGATGTCGGTCGGTGAGGCCTGGCGCCAAGTCGGCGTACAAAACATCCCAAAGGTGTTCTATAGGATTCAGGTCAGGACTCTGGGTAGACCAGTATATTACAGGGATGTTATTCTCGTGTAACCATTCCGCCACAGGCCGTGAATTACGAATAGGTGCTCAATCGTGCTGAAAGATGCAATCACCATCCCCGAATTGCTCTTCAAAAGTGGGAAGTATGCAGGTCCTTAAAACAAGAGAGCCGTCGTTTGGCATTTATCGGCGTGACCATGAAATCCAAGTTTTCTCACCTCCCGCCTAACTGTCACAGTATTTGCAGTGGACACTGATGCAGTTTGTAATTCCTGTGTGATGGTCTGGATAGGTGTCTGCCTGTTCCACATTATGACCCTCTTCAAGCGTCTGCAGTCTCTGTCAGTCAACAGCCGAGGTCAGCCTGTACGCTTTTGAGCTGTAAGTGTCCCTTAACGTGTCCCGTCACGTTTCCACTTCACTATCACATTGGAAGCACTGGACCTAGGGATGTTTAGGAGTGTGGAAATCTCGCGTACAGACCTATGACACAAGTGACACCCAATCACCTGACGACGTTCGAAGTCCATTAGTTCCGCGGAGCGCCCCATTCTGCTCTCACGCTGTCTAATGGTTACTGAGGTCGCTGATATGGAGTTCCTGGCAGTAGGTGGCAGCACAATGCACGTAATATGAAAAACGTATGTTTTTGGGAGTGTCCGGATACTTCTGATCACATAGTGTATGTGTTTTTGCCCCCTGCTTATGAATGTGAAGTCAGATTTTATGTATCACGTAAGTATTTTAGAGAAATTTAATTTAAATATTTACTTAACTTATCCCCCCATTTACCATGGACCTTGCCGTTGGTGGGGAGGCTTGCGTGCCTCAGCGATACAGATTGCAGTACCGTAG
The DNA here is from genome assembly GCF_023898315.1 of Schistocerca nitens. NCBI lineage: Eukaryota > Metazoa > Arthropoda > Insecta > Orthoptera > Acrididae > Schistocerca > Schistocerca nitens. The sequence continues at coordinate 354,709,308 of NC_064616.1, read as the reverse complement.
GTGCAACCACAACGGAGGGGTATCTGTTGAGAGGCCAGACAAACATGTGGTTCCTGAAGAGGGGCAGCAGCCTTTTCAGTAGTTGCAGGGGCAACAGTCTGGATGATTGACTGATCTGGCCTTGTAACATTAACCAAAACGGCCTTGCTGTGCTGGTACTGCGAACGGCTGAAAGCAAGGGGAAACTACAGCCGTATTTTTTCCCGAGGACATGCAGCTTTACTGTATGATTAAATGATGATGGCGTCCTCTTGGGTAAAATATTCCGGAGGTAAAATAGTCCCCCATTCGGATCTCCGGGCGGGGACTACTCAGGAGGACGTCGTTATCAGGAGAAAGAAAACTGGCGTTCTACGGATCGGAGCGTGGAATGACAGACCCCTTAATCGGGCAGGTAGGTTAGAAAATTTAAAAAGGGAAATGGATAGGTTAAAGTTAAATATAGTGAGAATTAGTGAAGTTCGGTGGCAGGAGGAACAAGACTTTTGGTCTGGTGATTACAGGGTTATAAATACAAAATCAAATAGGGGTAATGCAGGAGTAGGTTTAATAATGAATAAAAAAATAGGAGTGCGGGTTAGCTACTACAAACAGCATAGTGAACGCATTATTGTGGCCAAGATAGACACAAAGCCCATGCCTACTACAGTAGTACAAGTTTATATGCCAACTAGCTCTGCAGATGATGAAGAAATAGATGAAATGTATGACGAGATAAAAGAAATTATTCAGGTAGTGAAGGGAGACGAAAATTTAATAGTCATGGGTGACTGGAATTCGTCAGTAGGAAAAGGGAGAGAAGGAAACATAGTAGGTGAATATGGATTGGGGGGAAGAAATGAAAGAGGAAGCCGCCTTGTAGAATTTTGCACAGAGCATAACTTAATCATAACTAACACTTGGTTCAAGAATCATAAAAGAAGGTTGTATACCTGGAAGAATCCTGGAGATACTAAAAGGTATCAGATAGATTATATAATGGTAAGACAGAGATTTAGGAACCAGGTTTCAAATTGTAAGACATTTCCAGGGGCAGATGTGGATTCTGATCACAATCTATTGGTTATGAACTGCAGATTGAAACTGAAGAAACTGCAAAAAGGTTGGAATTTAAGGAGATGGGACCTGGATAAACTGAAAGAACCAGAGGTTGTAGAGTGTTTCAGGGAGAGCATAAGGGAACAGTTGACAGGAATTGGGGAAAGAAATACAGTAGAAGAAGAATGGGTAGCTCTGAGGGATGAAGTAGTGAAGGCAGCAGACGATCAAGTAGGTAAAAAGACGAGGGCTAATAGAAATCCTTGGGTAACAGAAGAAATATTGAATTTAATTGATGAAAGGAGAAAATATAAAAATGCAGTAAATGAAGCAGGCAAAAAGGAATACAAACATCCCACAAATGAGATCGACAGGAAGTGCAAAATGGCTAAGCAGGGATGGCTAGAGGACAAATGTAAGGATGTAGAGGCTTGTCTCACTAGGGGTAAGATAGATACTGCCTACTGGAAAATTAAAGAGACCTTTGGAGAGAAGAGAACCGCTTGTATGAATATCAAGAGCTCAGATGGCAACCCAGTTCTAAGCAAAGAAGGGAAGGCAGAAAGGTGGAAGGAGTATATAGAGGGTTTATACAAGGGCGATGTACTTGAGGACAATATTATGGAAATGGAAGAGGATGTAGATGAAGACGAAATGGGAGATAAGAGACTGCGTGAAGAGTTTGACAGAGCACTGAAAGACCTGAGTCGAAACAAGGCCCCGGGAGTAGACAACATTCCATTAGAACTACTGATGGCCTTGGGAGAGCCAGTCATGACAAAACTCTACCATCTGGTGAGCAAGATGTATGAGACAGGCGAAATACCCTCAGATTTCAAGAAGAATATAATAATTCCAATCCCAAAGAAAGCAGGTGTTGACAGATGTGAAAATTACCGAACTATCAGTTTAATAAGTCACAGCTGCAAAATACTAACGCGAATTCTTTACAGACGAATGGAAAAACTGGTAGAAGCGGACCTCGGGGAAGATCAGTTTGGATTCCGTAGAAATGTTGGAACACGTGAGGCAATACTAACCTTACGACTTATCTTAAGAGAAAGTTTAAGAAAAGGCAAACGTACGTTTCTAGCATTTGTAGACTTAGAGAAAGCTTTTGACAACGTCAACTGGAATACTCTCTTTCAAATTCTGAAGGTGGCAGGGGTAAAATACAGGGAGCTAAAGGCTATTTACAATTTGTACAGAAACCAGATGGCAGTTATAAGAGTCGAGGGGCATGAAAGGGAAGCAGTGGTTGGGAAAGGAGTGAAACAGGGTTGTAGCCTCTCCCCGATGCTATTCAATCTGTATATTGAGCAAGCAGTAAAGGAAACAAAAGAAAAATTCGGAGTAGGTATTAAAATTCATGGAGAAGAAGTAAAAACTTTGATATCGATTTGATTAACAAATTAATTAAATTGATCAATTAATTACCCCTTCCCCCTCTGGGAAACCCCCAGCGCTCCTCCTCCCCTCCCCCTTCCAGAAACTGGCGGGAAAAAGACTCAGTTGATTAGCCATTTGGAGGGAAATCGATTGCAGTGTATGGAATATTGTTTAAAAAATTTAGATAGTCTGTGGAATATTGTTTATTTAAACCATTTATGGGCTACAAGACTGTGTATGACAATAGTTTATTAATTTAAAAATTTGGTGGAAAAACGATTACGATGTGTGGAATGTTGTTTAAACAATTTGGACAATATGTAGAATACTTTTGATGAAGGTTTCTCGGGTCTCCAGCCGGGTGGTAGCGTTGATATCTCGCGACGTTTCGGGAAGTGTCATACTACCCATCTTCTGGCCAGAAGTAGTATGACACTTCCCGAAACGTCGCGAGATATCAACGGTACCACCCGGCTGGAGACCCGAGAAACCTTCATCAATAGTTTAAGCCGGGAAAGCCTACAGTCACATATATGTAGAATACTGTTTATTTAAACAAGTTACAGGATACAGGGTAATACACTCCTGGAAATGGAAAAAAGAACACATTGACACCGGTGTGTCAGACCCACCATACTTGCTCCGGACACTGCGAGAGGGCTGTACAAGCAATGATCACACGCACGGCACAGCGGACACACCAGGAACGGCGGTGTTGGCCGTCGAATGGCGCTAGCTGCGCAGCGTTTGTGCACCGCCGCCGTCAGTGTCAGCCGTTTTGCCGTGGCATACGGAGCTCCATCGCAGTCTTTAACACTGGTAGCATTTCGCGACAGCGTGGACGTGAACCGTATGTGCAGTTGACGGACTTTGAGCGAGGGCGTATAGTGGGCATGCGGGAGGCCGGGTGGACGTACCGCCGAATTGCTCAACACGTGGGGCGTGAGGTCTCCACAGTACATCGATGTTGTCGCCAGTGGTCGGCGAGAGGTGCACGTGCCCGTCGACCTGGGACCGGACCGCAGCGACGCACGGATGCACGCCAAGACCGTAGGATCCTACGCAGTGCCGTAGGGGACCGCACCGCCACTTCCCAGCAAATTAGGGACACTGTTGCTCCTGGGGTATCGGCGAGGACCATTCGCAACCGTCTCCATGAAGCTGGGCTACGGTCCCGCACACCGTTAGGCCGTCTTCCGCTCACGCCCCAACATCGTGCAGCCCGCCTCCAGTGGTGTCGCGACAGGCGTGAATGGAGGGACGAATGGAGACGTGTCGTCTTCAGCGATGAGAGTCGCTTCTGCCTTGGTGCCAATGATGGTCGTATGCGTGTTTGGCGCCGTGCAGGTGAGCGCCACAATCAGGACTGCATACGACCGAGGCACACAGGGCCAACACCCGGCATCATGGTGTGGGGAGCGATCTCCTACACTGGCCGTACACCACTGGTGATCGTCGAGGGGACACTGAATAGTGCACGGTACATCCAAACCGTCATCGAACCCATCGTTCTACCATTCCTTGACCGGCAAGGGAACTTGCTGTTCCAACAGGACAATGCACGTCCGCATGTATCCCGTGCCACCCAACGTGCTCTAGAAGGTGTAAGTCAACTACCCTGGCCAGCAAGATCTCCGGATCTGTCCCCCATTGAGCATGTTTGGGACTGGATGAAGCGTCGTCTCACGCGGTCTGCACGTCCAGCACGAACGCTGGTCCAACTGAGGCGCCAGGTGGAAATGGCATGGCAAGCCGTTCCACAGGACTACATCCAGCATCTCTACGATCGTCTCCATGGGAGAATAGCAGCCTGCATTGCTGCGAAAGGTAGATATACACTGTACTAGTGCCGACATTGTGCATGCTCTGTTGCCTGTGTCTATGTGCCTGTGGTTCTATCAGTGTGATCATGTGATGTATCTGACCCCAGGAATGTGTCAATAAAGTTTCCCCTTCCTGGGGCAATGAATTCACGGTGTTCTTATTTCAATTTCCAGGAGTGTATATGGAATATTTAAAAAACGGCGGCGCATTTTTCATTCGGATAGCATAAGGAAACACATATTTACACTAACACAGACCGCTTAAAGAACATATCAGAAAAACTGTCTGGCGCCTCGCCACGCGCGCTGGCTGCCCGGAGTCAGGAGGCACGGGGGGATTTTGAAAACTCCAGCAGGCTCGCCGCACCGCTGTCAATTGTCGGCTGCCGTCTCACGTGAACCGACCTGTCGGATACCAGTGCACGTGAGAGACGCCTTGCTTCCAAAGCACATCCTGAAATACTGTTGAAGTTAATAAACAATTAATTTCCGATCACGTGATTGTGATGCAGGAAATATAAGGTAGGCACGGTAGCTATTTGACACACACACAAATTCATGATGTCACCAAAATAGTTGCAGGCTGACTCGAAAATCACTTTAACAAAATCGTTGCATGTAAACAGAGAGAGAGAGAGAGCTATGGTTCGCTTTGCAGATGACCTAGGAACCAGCATGAGATATTTCATTCTGCCATGCCCTGTAAACTGCCCTCATACCTTCCTGGCACACTTCCTTGTGGTGCATTTCGCCAACTGCTTCAGGAGTTATTAAATCTTGAAGATGTCACAAATGTTGCTTCTGAGGATGTGCAATGGGAAATATTAATTAAATCGTTAATACAGCGTTCAAACAATTTGCTTCACACACTTTAAAGCTACTTGATGTAAAAGGTCACATTGTAGAGTAGTCTGCATGCATAAACAACAACAACAAATACCCGTGCAAGACAGAGTCCACAGCGAGATACTGAGAAGCACTGAACACCACACACACTTAAACCGCGATCTAATCGGTAGTAAGAAGTTGTCATGGCTAGATGTCAGAGATCGTTATCACTCGGGAATGTGACGTCGTGATTGGTTTTTTAAAGCACTGTAGAATTCGTACTTCGGTTCTCTCCACCATATTCAGAAGGAGGAAGGTCTACTGCATGACAGAATAGAGCCAACAGCAAATACCAGGGCAAGACAGAATCCACTGCGAAGTATTGAGAAGCGCCAAACGTGACACACTTAAACCACGACCCAGTCCTTAGCAGTATTTGTCATGGGAAGATGTCAGAGTCGCTGAAACACTCGCTCATCCCGTGCACTCACCTCCCAGCCGTCCACACACACCTGTCGCCTCCGCCCCCTCGTACACCGCCAGAGCCGACGTTCAGAGACCGGAGGAAGCTACAGCTGTGGCAGCAGCCGCAGTCGTGGATGCGCATGTATGCCAAAGTGCACCAGCCCCAGCCACGGAGGGCATCCGGGAATGATTGGAGTGGTAGGAATTCGAATGTTATCAATACGTCCAGCACAAACATCCATTATTCTGAATCTTCTCCCACTCAACACACATACGTGCGCCTCTGTCGCGCTCACCCAGCACAGTGATCACTTCGCCAGCCCTCGCTGTCGTGGGCAAGATGAGACAGGTCGGCGCATACTTTGTACCCGACCCAGGCTGAGCTAATCCGTTACTTCCGGTTGCTGACTCCTCGTGACCACCACTGCAGCCTGCAGCGGTGCACTGCGGAACAAGCAACTGCAGCTTGGATGTTTACAGTAGCTCTAAACAATTCCACCCCCATACAGACCCACCAGTTTAAAATTTCTACTTTACCAAGTCGGAGGCAGCGATGTTGTTGACCATACACCTCGAATTCCTCACGCGAAGTTCAGAATCCTCACGTTTATACTACGCTCCTGGAAATTGAAATAAGAACACCGTGAATTCATTGTCCCAGGAAGGGGAAACTTTATTGACACATTCCTGGGGTCAGATACATCACATGATCACACTGACAGAACCACAGGCACATAGACACAGGCAACAGAGCATGCACAATGTCGGCACTAGTACAGTGTATATCCACCTTTCGCAGCAATGCAGGCTGCTATTCTCCCATGGAGACGATCGTAGAGATGCTGGATGTAGTCCTGTGGAACGGCTTGCCATGCCATTTCCACCTGGCGCCTCAGTTGGACCAGCGTTCGTGCTGGACGTGCAGACCGCGTGAGACGACGCTTCATCCAGTCCCAAACATGCTCAATGGGGGACAGATCCGGAGATCTTGCTGGCCAGGGTAGTTGACTTACACCTTCTAGAGCACGTTGGGTGGCACGGGATACATGCGGACGTGCATTGTCCTGTTGGAACAGCAAGTTCCCTTGCCGGTCAAGGAATGGTAGAACGATGGGTTCGATGACGGTTTGGATGTACCGTGCACTATTCAGTGTCCCCTCGACGATCACCAGTGGTGTACGGCCAGTGTAGGAGATCGCTCCCCACACCATGATGCCGGGTGTTGGCCCTGTGTGCCTCGGTCGTATGCAGTCCTGATTGTGGCGCTCACCTGCACGGCGCCAAACACGCATACGACCATCATTGGCACCAAGGCAGAAGCGACTCTCATCGCTGAAGACGACACGTCTCCATTCGTCCCTCCATTCACGCCTGTCGCGACACCACTGGAGGCGGGCTGCACGATGTTGGGGCGTGAGCGGAAGACGGCCTAACGGTGTGCGGGACCGTAGCCCAGCTTCATGGAGACGGTTGCGAATGGTCCTCGCCGATACCCCAGGAGCAACAGTGTCCCTAATTTGCTGGGAAGTGGCGGTGCGGTCCCCTACGGCACTGCGTAGGATCCTACGGTCTTGGCGTGCATCCGTGCGTCGCTGCGGTCCGCTCCCAGGTCGACGGGCACGTGCACCTTCCGCCGACCACTGGTGACAACATCGATGTACTGTGGAGACCTCACGCCCCACGTGTTGAGCAATTCGGCGGTACGTCCACCCGGCCTCCCGCATGCCCACTATACGCCCTCGCTCAAAGTCCGTCAACTGCACATACGGTTCACGTCCACGCTGTCGCGGCATGCTACCAGTGTTAAAGACTGCGATGGAGCTCCGTATGCCACGGCAAACTGGCTGACACTGACGGCGGCGGTGCACAAATGCTGCGCAGCTAGCGCCATTCGACGGCCAACACCGCGGTTCCTGGTGTGTCCGCTGTGCCGTGCGTGTGATCATTGCTTGTACAGCCCTCTCGCAGTGTCCGGAGCAAGTATGGTGGGTCTGACACACCGGTGTCAATGTGTTCTTTTTTCCATTTCCAGGAGTGTAGTTATTTCTGAAGAGAGAAGAAACTGGACAATACACGCGTTTTCACATCGCTTAAATATCGTTACTTGTTGTAAAAATCGTGTGCAGGACTATGGCATAAGCCATATTCTCTCATGAGGTAGAAAATATCTTTTCTTATCGGTCACATCCTTCATCACAGGACTTGAATATTAAACTCATTTTTAGTTCATGAAGGAGTGCTAAGATCTACCACTGTCACAAGACGCTTCCTCTCTTTCGGACTTTCTCTTAAGGTAATAGCACAGAGAAATTCTGAATATAAGGTTTATACTACGTATCACTTTACAAATGCAGTAATAAATCTGATAATTAAGATTGTCGTCTCTCCCTAAGTAGGTGAGAGATTTAAATATCGTTAACAGATATCGCCACAACGAAAAAACTGACATGTCACCTTGTCAAGAATCATATCCGTGGTGCCCTAGCCATCGCCTCCACCTGCCAGGCGACATGTCACTGGTATAAAATTAATAGGCTAATTAATTAAATTGATCATGAGAGTCACTCCGCATGGCGAGTAAATTTTCTTTTGCAGTAGCCTAATTACACTGACCAGGTAGTTCAAATGAGAATCCCTGGAGGGAAGACAATGTTCTTTTCGAGAAGCACTATTGAGAACGGGCATTTGGAGCCGGCCACAAAAGTACTCTACTGTCAGAGACATAGATTTCGCATAAGAACCGCGCTATTAAAAACACCATCACAATGACTATGTTACCGTCACCCTGCATAAAACGCTGTCTTGGTTCTACAGGCACACACAAGAGTCGCTGGTAGCGCAACGCCTTCTGGTAGAAATGCTCTCTGCGATTTAGAATCAAGTCTATCCAGTCAATCACATACTTCTATTGGATCCTGTGGAGACGTCTTTTAATGACGGTGATTCATATTCATACCATTCTCATATCCCGAAACGAGTCACCTTTTTCGAACCTATCTGCTCCAGCAAAACTCCAACATGGCTTTAGACGGTCCCTCTGCATGTTGCAACTGTTCCTTAGTCTCTGCTCCGAACTCCCTGCAGCTTCGTCCGTATGATCATCCCAGTTTAAGTCGGAACTGAACACAAGTTGGAGAGCGCTATATCTATTACCTTCTGCACCCCGTAGAGAAACAGGTTAATGCGACAGAACCGTCGTTTTTGACCACTCAGTGGTTCAAAATCGTTCAAATGTCTCTGAGCATTATGGGACTTAACATCTTAGGTCATCAGTCCCCTACAGCTTTGAACTACTTAAACCTAACTAACCTAAGGACGTCACCCACATCCATGCCCGAGGCAGGATTCGAACCTGCGACCATAGCTATCGCGCGGTTCCAGACTGAAGTGCCTAGAACCGCTCGGCCACCCCGGCCGGTGCACTCAGTGGAAATGAGGCATTTTGTCGTAGCTCTGCCAACGGTGTACGATGTGTAAGGTCAGTGCCAAAATGGAGCTGTCTCCTGCAACACGAGGTAGTGTAAAAGACAGTAAGGGAACTGAGAGAAGGATGAGGATTTTCTTACTTCATTGCTGTGCATCTCCAAACTACTTACAGGTACTACAGTCAGAAGGAAATCAGCATCCCACAGGGTGCATTCATATCTGTCACCCAAACATTCTCTCTATCATAGTTATTTTGTACCATCCAACAGAGAAAAGCTACGAACTATAAATGCTTCTCTAACTTCATCTAACAGAGAACTCATTATGATTTTACTGCATCTCTTTCTACTGATGTATCGAAAACAAATACCGTCTGTGTGCTGGCGTCGAGCATATGTAGCAGTCCTATTAAACCATAGGTGGCCATTGATAGAAGGCACTTGCACAGACCAGGGTAAAGTTTCTTTGCCTGTAGTGTAGGAGGGCCATATCCCACAGACTATCAGGCGCAAGAGAGGGTCCCTGTTTTGTTGTCTGACACATCGTTTTCTCTGCTGCAACATGTCCAAACAGTGTATTATTACAGCTTTCACACAGCCATACTTTTTTTTTTATCACGACTTCGAGGTCTGTGTCAGGTTCTAAACTGACATTAACATGTTTCCGTGCACTGTCTCTCACAGAAAACGGGCCATCGCTGCTCCCACAACACACGCACTGGATGATTGAAATAAAAATGTCACAGCAAAAGGAAACTGGAAAAGCTTTGCGGCATTATGGAGCGTTTTCAAACAGCTGTCCGAAGGTGATCGATGACCTCTACATTTAAAATCATCTTTCACAGTGAAGGGGTAGCAGATGACTCGGTGTTCCATTTCGATTGATTCCACATGTTGCGGCCATGTACGTGATCACTATTTCAGTGCTGGCCATCCCCAGAAGGAGTTGGTCCCACCATGACTCTCTCTCCATCTCAAAAAAGTGATGTCAGTCAATCATTATGCAGTAATCAACAGCGTGCCACTGAACAGATGGGATGGAAAAGGCACCAATCGATGTACTGTAATAAGCACCACAGTTGATAGTACGATTAGTTTTAGCAGTTTTTCCAGTTTTTCTCTGTAATTTCAACGCCAACCAGTGTTATGGCACCATGTTTTCCAATTTCTGCATCTTCGGTAAACTGCTCCTTCACTGTTCTGCGAGTACCATTGCGATTGTTGATAGATGACTGTGCAGTACGTCCATTCATTGTTAATTCTGGAACATATATACCAGCGATCCACATATTTCTAGCACTTCGATCACAGTGCGTAATTTACGATTACGATTGCTCATCTTTCCCTGTATAGATGGGAATCACAGAGCATTCTCTGATTCATAGGATAAAGTTAGAGATTGGAGGATCTCCTCTCATTATCTTTGACCAACCCTCTCTGCAGCAATGACACCAATTTAATCTGCAGCTGACCAGAAGTAGACCGCGACATTCCACGCTTCGTGAAGGAACATAGTCAGCAGAGTCCGTCACTGCTGTTCCCACCAATCGTACTCACGGCATCCATCCAAGTGCACAAGATTTTTCCAGACAGGAGCATGTCGAGGAGGTTAACACCCCCTATCGTGTATAGTAGATATGAAAGTGTTGTGATGATGTTACAGACGGTTAAGAAGAAGAAGAAACGAGTGGTTTTTACCCATTATGTATAGGATCAGTACCAAGATGGAACTTGTAAGAGAGATGATAGATCAACTCCAGTCGAAGACTCTGCAGGAGAGACGCTCAGTAGCTCGGTACGGGCTTTTGTTGAAGTTTCGAGAACATACCTTCACCGAGGAGTCAAGCAGTATATTGCTCCCTCCTACGTATATCTCGCGAAGAGACCATGAGGATAAAATCAGAGAGATTAGAGCCCACACAGAAGCACACCGACAATCTTTCTTTATACGAACAATACAAGACTGGAATAGAAGGGAGAACCGATAGAGGTACTCAGGGTACCATCCGCCACACACCGTCAGGTGGCTTGCGGAGTATGGATGTAGATGTAGATGTAGAAACACGTGCATTCCTGAGCTTAAACGGTTCTGCACTTAAAACACGCTATAACGCTAGAGTGCTGCGGCTTTCGACCTATTAATCGTGCGGAAACAACGCTGTTAATATGCCAATATAAGAAATATATCTCCAGCGCATGACATACATTATCCATATAAGTTTCTCTGCGACAATCTATGGCGACAAATTGTAAAGTGATAAAACTACTACCTTGTGCACCAAAGAAATCATCGATTCTTTGTAGCACAATCACTACAAAGGTTTCCAGAGTTGTGTGACACCTGCTCTTTACCAAGTTGATGCCTGATTACGGTTCGGAAATTATGATATGTTCACAACAGCCGCATAAAATGATCTTCTACAGCCGAAAAAGCATACGAAGAAACAGTGACATCTTAAGTGAAAATAAACACTACGATCAGTAGCCAGAGGAGATGTTTACCACCGCCCTGGTAACCTTCCTCTTGTACACAGACGTCATGCTTCGTTGTTTGGGTGTGTTGCTCATGTGTGGGAAAATATTGCCGTTCCGCCTTGACGTCACGTCTCTAGAATGCCTCCTCTTCCCACTGTTGAGGAGTGTATATGTACTCTCCTCCTCCAGAACACGCAATTTTATGGATTTCGTTCAGTGCTCGTTTCGTGGTATTTGTCTCTAATTTTATACAGGGTGTGACAAAAAGGTACGGCCAAACTTTCAGGAAACATTCCTCTCACACAAATAAAGAAAAGATGTCACGTGGACATGTGTCCGGAAACGCTTAATTTCCAGGTTAGAGCTCATTTTAGTTTCGTCAGTATGTACTGTACTTCCTCGATTCACCGCCAGTTGGCCCAATTGAAGGAAGGTAATGTTGATTTCGGTGCTTTTGTTGACATGCGACTCTACAGTACTAGCATCAAGCACATCATTACGTAGCATCAACAGGTTAGTGTTCATCACGAACGTGGTTTTGCAGTCAGTGCAATGTTTACAAATGCGGAGTTGGCAGATGCCCATTTGATGTATGGATTAGCACGGGGCAATAGCCGTGGCGCGGTACGTTTGTATCGAGACCGATTTCCAGAACGAAGGTGTCCCGACAGGAAGACGTTCGAAGCAATTGATCGGCGTCTTAGGGAGCACGGAACATTCCAGCCTATGACTCGCGACTGGGGAAGACCTAGATCGACGAGGACACCTGCAATGGACGAGGCAATTCTTCGTGCAGTTGACGATAACCCTAATGTCAGCGTCAGAGAAGTTGCTGCTGTACAAGGTAACGTTGACCACGTCACTGTATGGTGAGTGTTACGGGAGAACCAGTTGTTTCCGTACCATGTACAGCGTGTGCAGGCACTATCAGCAGCTGATTGGCCTCCGCGGGTACACTTCTGCGAATGGTTCATCCAACAATGTGTCAATCCTCATTTCAGTGCAAATGTTCTCTTTACGGATGAGGCATCATTCCAACGTGATCAACATGCAATTGTGCAATCACGTCATCAACACAGATTTTCTGTGAACGTTTGGGCAGGCATTGTCGGTGATGACTTGATTGGGCACCATGTTCTTCCATCTACGCTCAATGGAGCACGTTATCATGATTTCATACGGTATACTCTACCTGTGCTGCTAGAACATGTGCCTTTACAAGTACGACACTACATGTGGTTCATGCACGATGGAGCTCCTGCACATTTCAGTCGAAGTGTTCGTACGCTTCTCAACAACAGATACGGTAACCGATGGATTGGTAGACCCGCACCAATTCCATGGCCTCCACACTCTCCTGACCTCAACCCTCTTGACTTTCATTTATGAGGGCATTTGAAAGCTCTTGTCTACGCAACCCCGGTACCAAATGTAGAGACTCTTCGTGCTCGTATTGTGGACGGCTGTGATACAATACGCCATTCTCCAGGGCTGCATCAGCGCATCAGGGATTCCATGCGACGGAGGGTGGATGCATGTATCCTCGCTAACGGAGGACATTTTGAACATTTCCTGTAACAAAGTGTTTGAAGTCACGCTGGTACGTTCTGTTGCTGTGTGTTTCCATTCCATGATTAATGTGATTTGAAGAGAAGTAATAAAGTGAGCTCTAACATGGAAAGTAATCGTTTCCGGACACATGTCCACATAATATATTTTCATTCTTTGTGCGTAAGGAATGTTTCCTGAAAGTTTGGCCGTACCTTTTTGTAACACCCTGTATATTCCTAGTCAATTTCCATAATTTTACAACGTTTTCGCGATTTTACGTATTACATGGTATTTCCCTCAATTTTTTCGTATCTGACATCAAATTTTCGTCATTAATTCTGGCTTCCCGCGAATTTTACTGATTTTAAGTCATATTCCATATTTTTTTCCACAGTTTTTCATAGTTACATGCTCATGTAGCTGACATACCCATGTGCTGTTTGATTTTCTACTATAATATCTGCACTTTTTATACACCAACCTACTAAAAAATCCTAACATTTACCCTCTCCCCAATGATCCATCTTCATGCCTTTAGGACAAAACGAACATGAAAAGTATAGTAACAGTCGTTTCGTATGTTTATGAAACTGAAGATCCGATTTACGTTCAAAATGTGGCAGAGAAATGGCCTACTTTGCATTCATCTTCGTTCGTCTAGAGAAGAGTACCGCAACGGTGTTTCCATCGATGGACATGTTTCATCACACAGTTGAAAGTCATCTGATGACTGTGATTTGGAAAGGGTTTGCTGTTAACGATGACATGTAGATAGAGCTCTATGTCAAACACAGAACACGCTATTGTATACAAACGATCGCAGGTTATACCGCACAACTGATGCACCCTGACAGAATAATTAAGAAATGGTTAAATGATCTGCAGCCACATCTTCCTTTCTCTAGAATGCATCGTCAGTCTATCAGTAAATCATACCTCGTTACAACACCATCACTTCACCTACTTTCTGTCATCCTTTAACGCAGATTCAAATAAGATTAGAACCAGATGGCTCTCCTTTTCCCAGGAAAGCATCAACTCACGTGCATCACTATCACCTCAACAGACATACAATAGAATGCTGCCATACAGCAACTGTTTGTTAGCTGACAACGCAAGGTTGTGATTGAAGGAGAGTACAGAGGAGCACATTGTAAATACTGTTTGTTATGATTTGAAACACCTAAACAATCCAGCAAAGGGTCCAAAACGTGACCCATTCTGTAGTTCCACACTGCAGTTACGCCAGCTGGTAATACAACCCTCTTCAGCTAAGGACACTTCATAGCCGGCCGGAGTGGTCAAGCGGTTCTAGGCGCTACAGTCTGGAACCGCGCGACCGCTACGGTGGCAGGTTCGAATCCTGCCTCGCGCATGGATGTGTGTGATGTCCTTAGGTTAGTTAGGTTTAAGTAGTTCTAGGTTCTAGGGGACTGATGACCACAGCTGTTAAGTCCCATAGTGCTCAGAGCCATTTGAACCAGTTTTTTGACACTTCAAAAAAATTTATAAGGCGCTTACTGATAAGTCAGGGGTCACATCTGGGCTTGTCATCCGACATATATAAATTTATTAGTATACATTTGGTGGTCATCCACGTTAAATATTCCATACCAACCGTCTTCCAACTGTCAATATTCCACACATTGTCTAAATTTTTTAAACAATAATCCATATACCGCAATCAAATTCCCTCCAAATGTCCAATCAACTGAGTCTTTTTTCCACCGATTTCCAGGAGGAGGAGGGGGGGGGGGAGATATGGGGGTTTCGCAGAGGGGACAGGGGTTAATTAATTGATCGATTTAGTTAATTTGTCAATCAAATCGATATCAAAGTGTGCTTGTATCGGCGATGGGAGTTCCCAGAGGGATGAGAGGTAGGAAGGTGGGGCGGGAGGAGGAGGGGGAGGGGACCAGTTGGGGAACAATAGGTTAAGGACTTGTCAACAAAAGGATAGATTATCCCCAGGGGGTTTTAATCCTCTTAACAGAACAACAGGTTACAGACCTGTCAATCAAAAGAGAGCAATACTTGCCCCCTGATGTAGGCAACTTTCACTGTGGGTGATGTTCTCCTTGCGCAGCTATTGTCATGAATATCATAAAAAATGGTTCAAATGGCTCTGAGTACTATGGGACTCAACTGCTATGGTCATCAGTCCCCTATAACTTAGAACTACTTAAACCTAACTAACCTAAGGACATCACACACATCTATGCCCGAGGCAGGATTCGAACCTGCGACCGTAGCAGTCGCACGGTTCCGGACTGCGCGCCTAGAACCGCGAGACCACCGCGGCCGGCCATGAATATCATAGATGCTGATGCTAGGAACAATAGCTCACTCCATCAAATGCTTTAATCCAGCCGTGCAACCACCAGATACTGCTACCACTGTTTAACCAGTGTAGAATTTCAAGTTCGCAAGGATAATGTATGTGACTATAGGCCTGAATGAGCAAAACTCGATTAACGAAGCATTAAATGCTACTTAGATGGTATATTTGATCCAAAAATTACATTGAAACAGATGATAAGTTTATTATATTTTTTTAAGGAAGGTAACGTTCAGAGAAGTGGTCAGTTAGTCTCAAGTCACATACAAAAAGAAATGTGATTTTGACTGCGGCATGTATTTCTCCTTCGGAAATCTCTTATATCTGAAAATGATGTATGTCAGCAACGCTTGACGCTCACATTTCATGCAATATTTTTTGTCTGGTTATGTGTGACCACATGTGGTTAGGAATAGTGCACAGGACAGGTAGCTTGCGAAGGCGGATCACTTGATAAATATTCAAGCTGCTCAGCTATGAGAGAACTCGCCACAGTGGCACTCCAGCACTTCGACGTTATGTAGAGAATAACAGGAATGCTTCCATTGGAGGACATGTGGCAGTGAGGTCGGCATGACAACGGATTATCCACGTTCTCTTCCTGTCTCCTTCGCTTACAATACGCTCGGAGAACAAAAAAGAAGGAACGCGGCAATCGATGTGGCGTTTCGGTAGCATATTTGTTAGCAGTATGCTACCTTATAAAATAAATTCTGTACTGAAATCCAAATTTACAGTTTAATGAATACGTTCTAACGTCGAGTTATTTAAAGAATCGAACTCTCGTGTATAAAACTGCTAGTTTTCACGCATCTCATTGTTTACGACGACATAGCTCCTGAACTACGAGCTTTATAGTGATATATCTTTGCAGGTGTGGACGCTGTCTGAAAATGTGTTGTGAATAGAATTTGTACTAAGAAAGTAATAAATTGAAATGTCATGTTTGATGCTGAAGTTTTATTCCATGAACGGTGAAAATATTGTAAGCGATAACCTTTTATACTTTCACTATTTTGTGAGAGGTGTCAGCGAGAAGAAGCTTCGTTAGGGTTCAAAATAATGTGTAAAGTTTGTTGGAAGTGGCTATGTGCTCCCACTGTCAAGTTCTGTATGAATATAACCTGGGTAAACTGCGCACTTACTTACGATGCATCAAGATATGTACACAGTTCTAATTTTAATGGGAAAACACCTAACGTAAAATTATATACCTCTTAATGATTGGATTATGAGATGATTTAATTTATTTTAAATTTGTTAAACAATTAGATGAAATAACGAAAATCGAATTTTTGTTTCCCGCGCAAGCCGTTACATAGGCAATCTGCTACTGGGACTTGTGCCTCAGTTTCACTTTCTGCCGTTTAGTAACATAGATCGTAACTTAGTTACCTGTAATACAAAGCTCTGACATACTAAATCATGGAATGCTAATATTTTTAACGCAGAAGTATTCATTTGAAGTACGCACACAATATGCGTGGGCCAATTGAAATGACATAATGAAACATTTATCTGTTTGACTCAGTAGGGAAATAAAACTGGCTAGGATACCTCTTAATGCTATGAAGTGCTGAGAAATTAAATCATGTGCTGCTGATAACAGCCAGTTACCTACTCGGCTATCCGAAGAATGCATCCCCTAAAGACGTTACAGAACGCCGGCCGAACTAACGGGGGCGTCCTATGATCCTTTCTAATATCTCCCGCTTAGCTCGTAAATCTTAACAAGGCTATACAGTTTGCCATCCCACTTCTTCAACCGAATCGACAAGATTGTTGAACGCTTCACTTCGGAGAGATTTCCACAGAGAAAAATCCAGAGGACTGACATAAGGCGATCTGTGACGACCAAGGTACAGGGCCTTCTCGACCTGCCCTTCTTATACTGTACTGGTAGATTAGATATCATCTTACATCTGCAATAAATGTTTCGGCGCTTCAACATGCATGTAGCGCATTCCCCAACCACTGTACCATAGATGAAATTTAAGCCCAATTAGATAGGAACTTAATTGAAAAGTTCACAGACTTGGACGTTATTTCCTACTGATGTCAGTGACAGCCCTTACCCCCATATTCTCAGTTACCATACGAACGTGTCTCGGTTGGCTCATGTTTACTGAAATGTTTACGCTTCTGTTATAGTGGTCCGCAGCTCGTGGTCGTGCGGTAGCGTTCTCGCTTCTCGCGCCCGGGTTCCCGGGTTCGATTCCCGGCGGGATAAGGGATTTTCTCTGCCTCGTGATGACTGTGTGTTGTGTGATGTCCTTAGGTTAGTTAGGTTTAAGTAGTTCTAAGTTCTAGGGGACTGATGACCATAGCTGTTAAGTCCCATAGTGCTCAGAGCCATTTGAACCATCTGTTATAGTGTAATTTCACCCATGTCAGTTTCTGCTATTAATTATGACACACCCTGTGTATCACTGAAGTAGCTTCCATGTCGCGAACGTCGATTGTCAAATAAATTGATTCCAAATAGTTTTGTGCCATCTGAATATCAGCTATCTAAAATTACATTCAAGCTGATCAGGAAGTGAAAGAATAAGCATTATGAATCAAAGAACTATTACAGCATGAAATAAAAACAGTAAAGTAACTAAAATAAAGACAGTCCTCTCGAAAGTTTACATTTGGGTGGCCCTCATTTTCTAACTCGTTAAACGTTTTGCTACCCCTTCCTCCACCTCCACGCTTTCAATTTGTTTCAGCAAAAAAAAAAAAAAAAAAAAAAAAAAAATGCAAAATTTTAGCTCACCGAAACAACTTCAGGGAGACGCTACATGCCCCTCAAGTTCTGAAAATTAAGGTCAGACTGTCATTTATTTCGTTTTTTTAAAATTATTTCACTTGCACTCACTTCTAAGCAAAAGGGATATTAAATTACATTTTCCTTTATTTGGTTAGTATGCGATCTTTATGTCTAAAATGCTTGCCGTGCTAATTACGATACGCCACTTTCTATTAACTGTATAAAATAAGCCGGCCGCGGTGGTCTAGCGGTTCTAGGCGCTCAGTCTGGAACCGCGCGACTGCTACGGTTGCAGGTTCGAATCCTGCCTCGGGCATGGATGTGTGTGATGTCCTTAGGTTAGTTAGGTTTAAGTAGTTCTAAGTTCTAGGGGACTGATGACCACAGATGTTAATTCCCATAGTGCTCAGAGCCATTTGAACCATTTTGTATAAAATAAAAGTATACTGATGTTTTTGATAGCTACAAAATCAGTGAAAGAAAGTTTAAAAATTAAGTCACCGCTGCAGAAGCTTTCGAGAATGATACTGAAAACCTGATAATAAATCGTACAACGTCACAAGCCTTACAGAAAAAAAATAGAGAAACGGAACTCAGAAAAGAGGCACAAATTGAACCTTAACGGTTGTCAAGAATTAATGTTGCACACCCAGATCTCATACACGTTGAAAAGACGGAATTATTGACAATAACCATAACTTTTGAAGCTAAGAAGTAACTGCTGGGAGTTCCTGAAATCACAGGAAGAGCAAACTATGGCCTTTACTAAACAGCTGAGACGTGGAACATAACCGACAAAACTGAGGCGCTTTGATGTGATACTTATTACAACACAGCTTGACTAAAAGATGCATGTTGAAATATAGAAAAAATATTCAGTCATATCATGTTCCACCTCTCTTGCTGTCATCAAATTTGTAATTAGTTCTGATGATCTGTTTAGATTCATTGATGGATGCTGCTTCTGGTACAGGCATGATGGTTTTATAAAGATTTAGAGGAACATGGACGAAATAAGACAGTACGTTTTACGTAACTGGTAAAGTGTTTGATGATGTCGACTTTAACATTTTTGAATTTCTTCATAGAAAAAAAAACGGGGAGATAGTTACAGAAAACGTTTTGAAGAAGAACCGATCCGAAGAATGGAATATCGTTTCGTATACCAGGCACGGTGAATCATATCACGTGGAAGACAAACTCAAGATTGACATGTTCCAAGATCAGTTGCCGGCCGCGGTGGTCTAGCGGTTCAGGCGCTCAGTCCGGAATCGCGCGACTACTACGGTCGCAGGTTCGAATCCTGCCTCGGGCATGGATGTGTGTGATGTCCTTAGGTTAGTTAGGTTTAGGTAGTTCTACGTTCTAGGGGACTGATGACCACAGATGTTAAGTCCCATAGTGCTCAGAGCCATTTGAACCATTTGAACCAAGATCAGTTTCGATTAACTTATTCCTTATTCCAAGAACAACCATCTCATAAATTACCAGAATATTGATGCAGACATCGGTAGTTTGTTACAAACTTCTGGTACTTAGTTCCTAAAGCTGTGATGCTGCCTTTGTTTGATGATGATGTTCTAACAGTGGACAAAGTAAAGATGGTGCACGTTAAGTAGAAGCAGACTAACATGAAGAAGAGGATAATGAAAAAAATCAATCGAGGAGGTACCTTCCACATCGAAACTACATTTCTTCCTCCACAAACATCAAGTGTTCGTCATTTCCACCCCTGGTACAAAAGGTTTCTTCAGGGGATTTTCTATTAGTATCGAATTCCTGAATACAGCCCTTCCGACATAGTAAGATGATCCCATTTACGAGAGTGAAACCGAAAAAAAAAAATGTGGAAGACAGTTATTGTGAACGACTTTTTCAGAAAGGGGTATCACAATTATTCATCATTAATACATTCTCAAAAATGATAAAACAGAAGAATATTGCTGCAAAGCGTCAGAAATAACCAGTTGTATCAAAATCTTAGCAAAAAAAGAAACACCTTTATGTTATAGAAGTTGTGTGTATTACAAAGAAACACCTAATTTTGCTCAAATTTTTCGTGTTTTTGGGAAAAATTTGGAAAAATGTTTTCGGGACATTGGGTCCAGAATGTTTTTAAACAAATGTTGTAGTGGCCTAGATGGCCTCCATAAATTTATCTTAGAATAAGAAAGAAAGTGGTGGAATGAGGGAACAGTATACCACTTTTGAACGGAATTAATCAGTGCATGTACTACGTGCCACCCCTTAAGGTGTGTAGGGGTCGTCTAGCAGTTGAGCAAAAGCTTTACAATGCTACTTTTTCTATTGACAGGGGCAGGATTAGAGTGTGGGAGCAGCAAAATTGTACCATGAAGAAAACTACCAATAGTTATGGGCTACTGTAGTGCACAACTTTGTACATCTGTGAAATCCATATCTGCTGCTAACTAGCACTGAATTACGTGCTGCTCTGGCGCTTACGTTGTAACATGCTTCCATTCTCTTGGTCATAATGTCAGCAAGGTGGCCCGGTCTTTGGTCCTCATGTCTGTCAACCTTCGACGGCGGCCCTCATGTGGTCACCAAGGACAGTACCTCCGCAAACACTCTATCAGTTTCAACACGGAACCACATATACTGAGTCGGCTTCATGTCAGCAGAGGCCACTCGATTCGGTTGATTCCCATCTTCAGCAGGGAGGTTCTGACGTGGTAGGTACAATAGGCTCGTGCATGATCGACTTGAACGATAATCTATCCTAGAGGTATTGTCCAGTTGGCTAGGACAATAAACTGGAGGGTCCCGTCCTAATACCCTACAGCCCTCAAATTACCACCTACGGTGATGAGAGGCGTTCGACATGCGTAAATTAAACGAGCACAACAAATGACTGGCGCATCTGGTTGCTGAATCCACGCATGTTTTAGAGTCATGGTTATCTGGTAACATCCACACTCTTCTAAGACGATCTCGAGGTATCAGAGCGGCTTGGGGTTAGCCGAGCGGTCTAAGGCGTTGCAGTCATGGACTGTGCGGCTAGTTCCGGCGGAGGTTCGAGTCCTCCCGCGGGCATGGGCGTGTGTGTTTGTCCTTAGGATAATTTAGGTTAAGTAGTGTCTAAGCTTAGGGACTGATGACCTTAGCAGTTAAATCCCGTAAGATTTCACACACATTTGAATTTTTTTTTCGAGGTATCAGATAAATATAGCACTCATCAATGCAGAGAATTCGAAACCATTCCAGGTGTTTACTACTCATCTTATTCGTGCATCACGGTGTTATGGGCTTATACTGTCGTTCATAACGAATGCTCAGAGGCCAAATTAACAGTATGACTACGATTGCGCCCTGCTGGTTCGAGGAAGTGTTCTCAGTTGACTCGAAAAGGCAGCACAAAAGTCTGTTGCACTCCTTTGAGGCGTCTACGAGCTAAAACGTGTAGGCAGCGGTAATCGTGTTGTTGAGCGTGGATAGCCGTACGCTTCAGATCTTCAACGCTTTTTGTCTCACTACAGCGGATAAGTGATGGAATGAGGTCGCAGTGACGTTCATGAACTCTACGGCGAATTCCCCTTGCTGGAAAACCTTCTGCGCTCTATCTTTTTTAAGATAAATGACAGGGCTGGGTCAACACAGAAAATGCACAACCATCTCAACATGCCTCATGCGCTGAGTATGAACAGCGTATAATTTAAAAAAATGATAAAACAAAAGATTGGAACCTCTCCATGCCCTCACTAGCGCGGCGACCATCACAAGAATTTCTACTGTTACCTCAGCATTGTTTATCTATTCGAATCGTGGAGATCACAGGATGCGTGATTGTGATGTTGTCCGTACGTCTGGGTAAGATTACCCACTAGTAGAGGTCTATTGGGAGATGTTAGTGGAGAGAAACACACGAAGCAATAGGTGGTTAAGGCAGAGGGGAAAAAATGTCATGGCAAATTCCATGGGAATAAAGCCTCTGCGACAGTCAGGACGGGTACTAAGAACGGTAAAGGACCTACCTGCTAACTGCGACAGATCGTGCAAAGGTAAGTTATATAAGTAGCGGGTATCATGTAGCTCGATAGCAGTGTCTTAGCCATCAGTTCGCCATAAAGAAGTCGGTCCGAATCGATACATCAGTGCCATGCGCTGCTGTGGGCCTCCTCTGCTGCACTGTCAGTGGTGACTGGGCGTAGCACGAGGTCCAGATTGGCTGCAGGTTCTTCCGCGGCGTTGTTCCTGTCGGCTGCATAAAGGGTCGTGGCCGCCTCATCGCCGTCCAGGATACAGCCTTACAGCACAATGGTACACAATGGTTGTAAGAGACCACCTAGAATGGAACCTGGATCAGGGCATCGGATTCCCTTTACCGATGAATGCTTTACTTGTGTGAGGCTCCTGATGAACGTCCTAGAAAGAGTGGCGATGAGCAGGTATCACTGTCTCTCAAAAGGAAAAATCACCAACTCGACCGCATATTTTAAGGTGATAAAATCACACTTGCAAGATATCAGCCTCGGTAATCGATCCTGCGCGAAAATTAGGGCTGTAATTCTCACATTACGCACTTATGACATTCTGAATTTGGGGGTACAGCTTTCAAATTTCGCGTACACCGGTTGTTTGTCTTAACTCCATCCCACTGCAGCCATCTAATGCCAGAGCGCGAAGTATTGTACAGTGGAGTAGGTCACAGGTTTGTGGGATACTGCTGTGACATTGGTAATATGCTTTGTTTATTATGTCAGAGTGCGAGATTTCTGAAGCGTAACTTATGGAAAAAAGCTCTTTGCTTCTTATATTTTTGTTCTGTGATTCACAAATGCAGTGTAAAGGAATGAAATGAACGAATGTGTCGTGAAAGAAGTAGCAGTGCGCTATTTCATTATTAACACCAGCGGAGTGCATTACTTTCTTTGGATTTTAAAGCTTAGGATGTTAAAGTAAAGTAAATATGCAGGAGATGCCCTAGGTCCACTTTTTCATGTGTGATAGTGAAGTGGGAACGTGAAGGGACACGTACAGCACGAAAGCGTAGAGGTCGACCTCATCTGTTGATTGACAGAGACTGCCGACAGTTGAAGAGGGTCGTAATGTGAAATAGGCAGACATCTATAAAGAGCATCACACAGTAATTCCAAACTGCATCAGCATCCACTGCAAGTACTATGACAGTTAGGCTGGAGGTGAGAAAACTAGGATTTCACGGTCGAGCGGTTTCTCATAAGCCACACATCGCGCCAGTAAATGCCAAACTACCGCTCTATTGATGTAAGGAGCGAAAACATTAGACAATTGAACAGTGGAAAAACGTTGTGTGGAGTGACGGATCACGGTACACGATGTGGCAGTCTGATGGCAGGGTCTGTGTATGGCGAATGCCCGGTAAACGTCATGTGCCAGCGTGTGTAGTATCAACACAAAAATTCGGAGGCGGTGGTGTTATGATGTGGTCGTATTTTTCATGGAGGAGGATTACATCCCTTGTTGTTTTGCATGGCACTATCACAGCACAGGCGTACATTGATGTTTTAAGCACCTTCTTGGTTCCCACTGTTGAAGAGCAATTCGGGGATGGAGACTGCATCTCTCAACACGATCGAGCACCTTTTCATAAAGCACAGCCTGTGGCAGAGTGGTTACACGACAGTAACATCCCTGTAATGGACTGGCCTGCACAGAGCCCTGACCTGAATCCTACAGAACACCTTTGGGCTATTGTGGAACGCCGACTTCGTGCCAGGCTTCACCCACCGACTGAACGTGTGCCTACTGTAAGTCATTTTCAGCCATGTGTCCGGATACTTTTGATCACATTATATATATAGGCCTATATATCGCTCTGCGATTCCACATAGACTGGCAATACAAAATTGTCTGTCACAAAATTTAATTGTGCGCAAATTTCCAGCAGTAAATGGATGTTCAGGATCGGCAATCTGGCAACACTGTAACCGCATGTACAGTAATTACCTCTGTCAGCACATCGGCTTAGCTCTGTGCAGGTGGTGCAGTGGATAGCGTTTTGGATCAGCACGCAGGAGGTCGAGGGTTCGATTGTGGGTCGAGGCGTATTTGTTTTTATCTGCCAATTTCCTACTGCCAAAGAATACAGCAGTATATACCTGTACGTAATTCACATGTATCCGAAATTTACATTGTACGTTCCTAACGAAATGTAGTGGACCTGAGTGTTTGGTTGGCTTGTTTTGAAAATGGTTCAAATGGCTCTGAGCGCTATGGGACTTAACATCTGAGGTCATCAGCTCCCTAGAACTTAGAACTACTTAAACCTAACTAACCTAAGGACATCACACACACCCATGCCCGAGGCAGGATTCGAACCTGCGACCGTAGCGGTCGCGCGGTTGTTTTGAGGGAGGAGACCAGACAGCGATGTTATCGGTCTCAGCGGATTATGGAAGGACGGGGAAGGAAGTCGGCCGTGCCCTTTCAAAGGGACCATCCCGTCGTTCGTCATGAGCGATTTAGGAAAATCACGGAAAACCTATATCAGGATGGTCGGAGTCGGGATTGCACCGTCGTCCTCCCGAATGCGAGTCCAGTGTGCTATTCACTGTGCCATATCGCTCGGTGGACCTGAGTGTGGCACGAATAATAGTTGGCACTAATCGATGGGACCATTGGGGGAGCATACACAGAAAACATGTTTGGGGTCTAGTAGATGCAACGGTGCGAAACAGTTCGCGCTCACGACGTGCAGAAGGCTTCCTTAAATGCTGGCCAATGAAGACGATTGTACTTCAGTTTCTGTGTTCGTTGTATGTGTGTGCAAATGTTTTGTAGAAGACTCACTGTAATCATTTTACAACGATTACGACGTCGGATGCCGTAACTTGAATCAGAATTGAAATCTAGACCTCCCACATGCTAACCCAAAACGCGACCCACTGCACCAACTGCACAGCACTGATCCTACATACTGGTGGAGGTAGTTGCCTACATGTGATTACAGTGTTGCCAGACTGACTATCACTGACGTCCATTTACTGCCGGAAATATGGGCAGAACGAAATTGGGCAGAAGGACGTCGCACACATCCATGCCCCAGGCACGATTCGAACGTGCGACTGGTTCCGCACAGAAGTGCCTAGAACTGCTCGGTCATAGCGGCCGGCTGGTGCGATATTCCTTGATGGCAAGATGACTACCGAACGATACGTGATGATTTCAAAAATGGTTCAAATGGCTCTGAGCACTATGGGACTCAACATCTTAGGTCATAAGTCCCCTAGAACTTAGAACTACTTAAACCTAACTAACCTAAGGACATCACACACACCCATGCCCGAGGCAGGATTCGAACCTGCGACCGTTAGCAGTCCTGCGGTTCCGGACTGCAGCGCCAGAACCGCTAGACCACCGCGGCCGGCGTGATGATTTCATCCCTATTATCCAAGGTGACCCTGATTTCGATAAGATGTGGTTCATGCAAGACGAAGCTCAACCCCTTAGAAGCAGGAGAGTATTTGATGTCCTGGAGAAGCACTTTGGGGACCGCATTCTGGCTGTAGAGTACCAGAGGCCACTGGCATGTGCCTCGATTGGCCACCATATTCTCTGGATCTGAACACATGCGACTCCTTTTCGTGGGGCTATATTAAAGGCAAGGTGTGCAGTAATATCCGCAAAACCATTGCTGAGCTGCAAACAGCCGTTCAGGAGGTCATCGAGAGTATCGATTTTTCGACACTTCAGCGGATTATGTAAAATTTCGCTATACGACTGCGCCACATCATCGCCGATGATGATAGATATATAAAACATGTCATAACCTAAATCCGAATATCTGTAGTGACGTTTACATGTGGAATAAAGTTTCTTCATATAGTCCAATTATTGTCACCCTATATGAGAGGAATCGCTTTGTGAAGTCCGAGGGCGCGAATTGTTACACATACCGAACAACGATTTTCAGCAAATGTCAGAACGACGAGAATTTTTTTTTGTTTGTTAATGTTTTTAGCCCTGATGTCAACGGAGACATTGAACTAAATTTTGTTTTAATGGAACCGTGTACCTTTTATAACTGTATTTGTTAGCTCTTGCGAAGACATTTCCGCGACATGAAGTGCGACACAACGTTTTTATACAGAATACGGCATTTTGATTCATGGCCTTTACTGATCACTAGCAATGCCCGATACCTATATTGTACTATTCTTTCGTATGGATGAATGTTAATTTTTCATACTTCATCGCATTAAATTTTGTTAAATACAGAAAATATATTTATGGTTCGGGAATGTTTTTTATATCGTTCTAAGCGATTCGGATGGCAATACTGCTTCAAACATTAGCGGCTCGTTTAAGGAACAAGTCGTATTTCTGCTGCATAAGACTGAAAATACGCAGGTTATTCCCATCCTAAAAGAAGATTACGACATAAATTCCGATACGTTGATGACGCGTGCTTTGCAACATGACATAATAAATCATGGGGTTTCCTCATAAGTAATATTTGATCTGACAGTTCATAACATTGAGAATCATTGCCGAATCACTCTCCAGTATTAAAAGTTCTTGTTTCCCTCTAGAAAGTCTTCCAGTAATGAACAGATCGGTCTAAAGTTTTCACTGAAATACTGAGTGACTAAGTATTACAATTTCACTGAGAACTATTGTTATCATTATGAGCAGAATTGTTTGTGGGGTTACCTGGGAGGTAAGGCCAAAATTCGGGGAGGCGACAGTTATGACAACTGTAAATGTCTGTTGTCATTATAAATTGGCTAAATTTTAAAATTTAACTATATTCATTACATACCTTTACTTATTTTTACTGCTTGATATTTATAAAAGAGTATAACGTATTTTCAGCAGTTCGCAATAAGCGTACATTTCAAAACAAATTATCAGCAGTCCTCAATAAGCTCACAATCACTCACAATAACTTCTCAAGCAGTCAGGTATTGATTTCAATGTAGTTCTTTCTTCCGAAAACACCTTGTCGCGTTTTTTGTCGTAGTGCATCTCTACGTTCCGTTAATATGGTGGCAATGTCCATAATTCCACTTAGCAGCTAATATCATCCATTTTTATTAATTCAGCCAACGTCATTAACAAATTGCTCTTGGTTACTAGTTACCAACAGATTGATCACCAGTTGCA
This sequence comes from Schistocerca nitens, assembly GCF_023898315.1. Classification (NCBI taxonomy): domain Eukaryota; kingdom Metazoa; phylum Arthropoda; class Insecta; order Orthoptera; family Acrididae; genus Schistocerca; species Schistocerca nitens. The sequence goes on along the minus strand of NC_064616.1, from coordinate 354,682,116 downwards.
CCAGAAAGACCAACATGTCCATTCTCAAATGTCGAATCATGTGAGTCACTAATCCACCGATCCAGGAAAGTGCGACTGAGATGTTATTTCACAAGCATTGTAGAATAGACAAAGGCTCCACGACGCAAGAACTACATTATACTCCGTAGTGCTTGAAGAACGTCTTCCAATGATTCAACTAACGTATTCCCTTCCTAACCCCCCCCCCCCCCCAAAAAAAAAGGAAAAATAAATATTTTTAGTAATTGTGGAAAGTTATTCGTCCATGCAAAAAACAATTGAGGAAAAACATTTCCTTAGTTATTCCTCTTCATGTTTGGGTTGATGTCAGTTGAGCAGCCTTCCCTTCCTTCCGAGAGCAACAAGTTCTGGCGAGGTGAACGGTAGCTGTTTTTTGTGCTGCGAGCCCCGCGTTTAACTTTTTCCGCCAAGCCGTGGCTCGCTTGCATCCCCTGCCCCTCCCCGCAAGCCGTTTGAAGTGCTAATCGATATGCGGTACGCTATTGTTTCCAGCGGTGCACCGCGGCCGAGATGCCGCATCGCGTAAGCATGCCGTATCTGACGCCCCTCCTTACAAAGGAAATCGCTGTTTTCATCTTTCTGTTAACTTTTAAACTTGCTGTTTCAGACAAGGCTTTGTGTTCTCTCTGTATGTGTTTTACGTTTGCATCTTTTGACTACCGTTTCGTAAATCTGTTCTTTCATTTTAGTGTGAATCTTACTTTCAAAAGTATTAGTGAGGAATGTTTCGGAGATAATTGTTTTCAGAATAGCTACTAGTATTAAAGCAATTTGAAATTAGTTGAAAATATTTCTGTGCGTGGTTTCTGTTAACGATTAATCTGTATGTTCTTTGCCAAAATCTTTCTTCACTGACAGGTGTAAGAATTCAAAAACGAATATTTTTTGGTCATTCGCTTATAATAAGCGTGAACGATAATTTCCATTTTTTTGTCTTGAAATGCATATTTTTTTGCTAATACTTCACACCTACACTTTTCACTCATGAGTAAATTTTACAAGTTACTGAACTCATGAAGTGGTCATACTATCCATTTAATGCCTTCTAATTAATTTATGCTTTTTCTGCTTCAGAAAACACTAAGTTTATATATATTAACCCCTGGTCCTGCCGTTTGTATTAACATCGATATGATTTATAATCACGCCAAAGCATGTTCATAATGTCAAACCTTCATTTTCTTTACTTTGTTTACATTTATATTAAACTGCCTTCGAGCCATATTCTACGACAAGAACCGAAGAGGTGAAGAGACTTAAATCCATTATGTCTCTCTCGTACGTGCCATGTGTAGCATTAAGCCTTAGGAAACAGTAGCGGTACCTGATTACAGGCAGACAGGCGCAGTGATATTCATACAGAATTAATTTTAAAAATTAAGGGTCAGCTTCAGCCACTACGCTCAATTATGGTAATCACTGTGCTAATACTGATGCAGCTGACAATAACGCTCAAAAAGGTGATACAAGCACGAAATCTCATTCCGTAACAATGGATGGAATTAAACATACATAAGCAATCAGCTATGAACCTTTTGTGCCATAATATCTTCTATTGATCCTACGAATGATTCTACGACCTGCCTATACAGCGTAGAGCCGTCGGCACACGGACCGTGCTGTCGAACTTCAACCTTGAGCGTGCCGAGTTCAACTTGTTGCTGAACGCGCAGAAACGATGCCACTTATGTATACGGTACGTGTTGTCAATGTAGTATACGCGATCGCAGCATGCTCTAGCGTTAGTTGTCGGCTGTATTGTCTCGCACATCATACTATTTACGAAACTTACGAGTGTAAAATTCCTACATTAGCTCTATTAAAACGCGTATTTTCTCACTTGTCCATATGCTAGTCTTGTTGTTCTCTCTGTAGTGTACATAAATAAGAACTTCGATATCCATCGACATGTTGTAAGGCGAAAAGGAAAGTACCATGTCCAGTCAATAAGGACATCGGCTTATAAGAGTTCCATTATAATAGTTCTACACGTAAATTAAAAATTATTTCACCATTCCCACTTTTTAATAAAATCCTGAGGTCATTGTTAATTGATCACTGCTCCTACTCAGCAGGAGTATCCTTACACAACATGTGAAATATGAAACTTAAGCCCGCATCTCGTGGTCGTGCGGTAGCGTTCTCGCTTCCCACGCCCGGGTTCCCGGGTTCGATTCCCGGCGGGGTCAGGGATTTTCTCTGTCTCGTGATGGCTGGGTGTTGTGTGTGCTGTCCTTAGGTTAGTTAGGTTTAAGTAGTTCTAAGTTCTAGGGGACTTATGACCACAGCAGTTGAGTCCCATAGTGCTCAGAGCCATTTGAACCATATGAAACTTAAAACAAGGAGGTGCAAAATATCTTACTGAAAGTAGGGCAAGCTGTCTTCTGGATTAATCCAATCGAACAAACTCACTTCTCAGGAAGAGCACACTCATGTTTACAAAATATAAAATATTATAGTCTATACTTTTATCAAACTAATAAGAAAGTGTTAGAATATATTAGGAGACGTGAATGCTGAGGGAAAAAAACTGGGCGCTTTAAAATACGAACCAGCAACCCGTCACCCGATAACTGACAACTGTGCGACTGTATTTATTACGCTATACCGAGCATAAGTATCAAACAACTATACTTCGCAAGTTACAATTCTTTAACCCCTAATGACGATTCCCGTCATTTTACGAGGGCGGTTCAGAAAGTAACCTCCGATTGGTCACAGTGCGGGTTGTGGGGGGAGTAGCAACACCATCTGTGCGTTCACGCACTCAACAGGTCAGTCGGCATCAAGCCGTGGTCGAGTGAACGTCGTACCTGCGCTAGTTTAGTTTTTGTGGCAGTTTGAAATGTGTGCTGCAATAGAAAACCCCGCCAAATGTGAAGTGCGTGCTGTCATAAGGTTTTTTACAGCCAAAGGATATTCTGCAGCAGCTATTCATCGTGAGCTTTGTGCCGTGTATGGACCAAGAGTTATGAGTGAAGGAGTTGTCCGTGAATGGGTACGTTTATTTAAAAGTGGACGAGAAAACGTTCATGATGAAGAGAGGAGTGGTAGACCATCATTGGTGACTGACGAACTCGTTCAGACAGTTGATGCAAAAGTTCGTGAAAATCGACGTTTCTCAATGTCGGAGTTGTCTACTGGTTTTCCACAGATTTCTAAGACTCTCTTGTACGAGATAGTGACAGCAAGATTGGGTTACCGTAAGTTCTGTGCACGATGGGTGCCCAAAATTCTTACCGACCACCACAAAACTCAAAGAATGGCCTCTGCATTAGACTTTCTGTCACGTTATGAGGACAAAGGAGAACCATTGTTAAACAGAATCGTGACCGGTGACGAAACCTGGATTAAGTACGTGAACCCTGAGACAAAAGAACAATCAAAGATGTGGGCACATTCAAATTCGCCTACCAAACCGAGAAAAGCCTCGCAAGATTTTTCTGCCAGAAAACTGATGGCAACGGTGTTTTGGGATGCCAAAGGGGTGTTGTTGGTTGAATTCATGGAACGTGGTACGACCATTAATCAAGACGTGTACTGTGAAACAATAAAAAAGTTACGACGGGCTATACAGAACAAACGCCGTGGTATGCTGACTTCCGGTATCGTTTTTTTGCACGATAACGCCCGTCCTCACTCTGCTCGCAGAACAACGGCCCTTCTTGAGTCCTTCAAGTGGGACGTTATCAACCATCCACCTTACAGCCCAGACCTGGCGCCAAGTGATTATCACGTCTTCATGCATTTGAAGAAATGGCTCGGGTCACAGCGGTTTGATGACGACGAAGAGCTCAAAGATGCGGTCACAGGCTGGCTCCAGGCACAAGCGGGTGATTTTTATGCAGAAGGAATTTCAAAGCTTGTGAAGAGATACGATAAGTGCCTCAATCGCTATGGAGACTATGTAGAAAAATAGTGCAAAGATGTAGTTGTAAGATGTATATATTAAAATATTTTTATTTAACTTGGTGTATTTTTTTAAATCAACCGGAGGTTACTTTCTGAACAGCCCTCGTATTACTACAAATCATATAGTTAACGAGGGGTTGTCGAGAGATCCTCAATCCTCCGATGCTTGGAAACGGCATGTATATATATATATAGGCTTCAAATGAAAGACAAAATGGCGTCTCATGACTCTTTACTGAAGAGAGATGCGTGCTTGTGACATAGGTGACGTTCTTCCATTTCATTGGTCAACGTTCAAACGCACCTTCAGAATACCTGTCCTGCTAGATATTGCTCTGCTCGTTCGGAACATGCTTTTTCCATGCTATGACGTCAGAAGCTCGACATGCTCAACGCTGAACGTTCGAATGCACTGTCCGTTTGTCGACATCTTAACACACAACGCTCTAGCTTGCAAGACAGGGAGGTGAACCAGACCCGGATCGGTTCGGTACGGTAGATTAACGACTGTGGGCTAGTACACTTGTAACGCAATAACACAGTGGCTAATAAATTTTTCGCATAATTAATTCTGTAACCATAAGGTAACTGCGATGTAATTCCTGTCATATGTACTTTTATTATTTTATTAATGTCATATATTTAAATGTCAAATAAAAAAATCAAATGGACTAATTAAAAATAATATTGTAATTGTGATGCAGTAAAAAAGTCGGTGTAGTGAGGTAAGTACGTTTGAAGTAAGGAATATGGTCGCTGGGTGCGTAAGTTCGGAGTTTGCCAAAGTAGTCGTCAGAGAGGAGTTGCTAACGACAAGTGATCAAGTGCAGACGAGGCCCACGGGAATGTTAGGAACAAACGGCAAGATTTTTAATGTATGCCAGGCATATTATGTGGTTATAAATGGGCACAGTACATTTTCATCAAGAGGAATCAATATTCAAGAAGAGTATGGTGAGCTCAAACTTGCCATACATTGTCGACGAATAATGGCTTACATCGCACCAACAGCAACTCTTCAGTGTAAGATCTGACCAGTTTCACCTTCAGATTGTGCGAGGCTAGTCAGCGTAATAATTTTTCTTAACTGGAAAGCAAAGCGTTTGGTGGAGCAGCTATTGTAGTGCATATGAAATTTACCTCTGTCATTTACTTAACAGGGTCCACACCTATCATAATTATCAACTCAGAGAATACCACCAATAAAAGAATATTGAATTATTGAAAGTAATGAGTTTGAACTAAGATACAGAAGTACAATTTACAAAACTGAGAACTATTCAAAACTGTCACTTAACAGCATTGAAGTTTCTTGCCTGGTAGAACAATCAGTTAAAGAATAAAGCGTAACAATAAAAGAACAAATGCATAACTAAAACGAATATTGATAAAATATTATTTCATAATAATATGTTTCAAGTTTTTTGTGTGCAGTGCAGACTCTGCTCTCATTTGCAAATTAGGTAAAGTAATATAAAATTATTTATTCTCCGCTAAATGAAACGTAATGAAGATTCCAGAAATAGCTCATTGTAATAGAATACAGGTATTTATCAACAATTGCATTTCTAAAATCAGTAACAGTTGGTATTTCAGTGCATAACGCAAAGCAATTCATTACGCGAACAATTTGCAAACGATTAACTTTTACGTGTATGGGTACAGTACAGCTTGTTCTGGTTGTCTGATTCACTTTAATTCATCGTATTACGTAACTATGTTTCTTGCATCTGAGTTCGAGTCAGTGGCTTTGGTTTCGTTCTCACCCGATTCCAATTCAATAAATAGTTCGTATTTACAGTTTAGAAACAATTTTTGCTCGCACAGTGAGTTGGCAACGGTTTTTACGTAATTTACAATCTAAAACTATAACAGATTCAGTTTATTTATTCAGATTTTCACTATCTGTTTCTTATTTTTACTTTTCTTGTAAAAATTTCTTTTGATCGTTATCGTGATAATGTTCGGTATCTGCACTTATCATGATATTCGTTATTATTCTTTCTCAGACAGCAGAGAATATTAAGCGCACGTGTCAATTGAAAATCCGTATTAACGGGAAGTGTAAGTCCTTTATACAGTGGCCACTCGGGTGTGTGGATTTTAGGTATTTTTCAACGCTTGCTTGGGTAAAAGCTCGGCTGGCCCCTAAATTCCGTCTCACAGCACACGATACACGAACATAACAAAGTTTCCACGACTCATAGACATATGGTGGACACGTCTTTGTTCTCTGAGGTTACCTGGACCACTGTGGCATCAAGAAGGGCATCTGGCCACACGTTAAATAATAAAACAACATTTTCCAAATCCTGAAGAAACATACCCGGTATACAGGATTAATGCTAAGCAAAACAAAGAAAGTTTCTATGAATGGCTCTGAGCACTATGGGACTCAGCTTCTGAGGTCATTAGTCCCCTAGAACTTAGAACTAGTTAAACCTAACTAACCTAAGGACATCACACACATCAATGCCCGAGGCAGGATTCGAATCTGCGACCGTAGCGGTCTCGCGGTTCCAGACTGCAGCGCCTAGAACGGCACGGCCACTTCGGCCGGCCTTCTATGAATGAGTCGAGCCGTGACTATGTCCGGTTCTTTTCTCGCGGTGAGAAAATATTTTGTGATTATTTACTGTTAAAGTTTCTTGAACACTTCTGAATACTGGAGAGGCAGTTTGCAGCTGAACAAGAGTGGCATCCGGTACCCATTGCTTCCTGGCCAGAGCTTTCTTTTCCCCTGACTCTGTATCAATGATCCACTAGATTGAGCAACCCTCAAGAGTGAACATTTATTCTCTAAACGTTTCTAAAATTTCGGAACAATCGAGTACTCATTTTCGAAAATATTAAACATTCTACGAAATACCTAATCGTCTCGTCTTAAATTAAGAAAACTGTGATACTTGTCATATCTAAAGAATTATTAGGATATATAATATTAGCCCGGAAATTCAATAAAATTATACATATTCGAGTAATAGTAGCAAATGACATAGCTACAGATAACTAATTAATTCTAAGAAACGATATCAGTGATTATAAAGAACTTGAAAACTTTAATTAGTTTATTTGTGCGATTGTAGTAGTTGCAATAAATTTTTCTAAAACAGATGATATCAACTGCCAGGTGCTGTGTTTCATAATTGAGGAAATCTGGTAACTACAGTTTCTATGAGGAGGAATGTGTAATTACCACAGATAATACGTTGCAGTATCTACTGCAGAAAAACTGTCAACGTTTGGGAATGGTTGCTACTCGAGCTGTGAGTTGCTGTTTGCGGGACAAGCAAGAGTTTCTCATATCAACTGCGGTTTCAGTAAATTTTTATTTTTAATTTAACTTCGAAAGGATGGAGTTCACACCGTCAGAAGAGTTTAATGATGGGATTTACAAGTTATTGAGGCAGCTTCGGTGACAGTGGTAGTTAGGCTCGTGGCTTCGAACATTTTCCAGCTTCGTGGCTGCTGCAGAGCAGTGTCAGCGTGAATATGTACTGATCAGTCAAAACATTATGACCACCTACCTAATAGCCGGTATAGCAACCTTTGGCACGAATAACAGCAGCGTCGCGTCGTGGCATGGATGCAGTGAGACTTGGTAGGTCGCTGGAGGGAGTTGACACCACATCTGCACGACTGTCACCTAATTCCCGTAAATTCCTGGGAGGGGGCGATGAGCTCTGGCTCCACGTTCAATCACATCCCAAATATGATCGATCGGGTTCAGATCTGGCGAGCTCGGGGACCAGCACATCAAATTGTACTCGCCAGTGTGTTCCTCGATTAACTGCATCACACTCCCAGCCATGTGACATGGCGCATTATCTTGTTGAAAAATGATAATGCTGTCGGGAAACATGATTGTCATGAAGGGGCGTACGTGATCTGCAGTGAGTGTACGATACTCGTTGGCCGTCATGGTGCCTTGCAAGAGCTCGACTGGGCCCATGGATGTACACGTGATTGTTCCCCAGAGCATAATGGAGCAGTTGCCAGCTTGTCTCCTACCCGCATTAGAGGTGTAAAGGAGCTGTTCCCATGGAAGACGACGGATTCGCGCCCTCCTGTCGGCATGATGAAGAAGGTATCGGGATTCATCAGATCATGCACCGCTCTGCCACTGCACCAACGACTAGCTCCGATGGTCACGTGCGCGTTTCAGTCTTTGTTGCCGATGTCATGATGTTAACTTTGGCACATGCATGGGTCGTCGGCTACGGAGGCTCATCGTTAGGAGTGTTCGGTGCACTTTTTGTTCAGACGCACTTGTATTCTGCCCAGAATATCCAAATTATCCAATAGTTATAGGTGGAGACTTTAATGTGGCATCCATTGACTGGGAAAATTACACGTTTTTCACAGGGGGCAGAAGCAAAGACTCGTGTGAAGTTATTGTAGGAGGGCTCTCAACATACAACCTTGAGCAGTTGGTTAGAAAACCAACTCGAGATAGGAACATGTTAGATATCTTGGCGACAAACAGATCTGATCTTTCCGAGAAAGTTAATCTAGAAGAAGGTATTAGCGACCATAATGTAATGAATATCTTCAGAGTCAGCTCCTAGCATTCACTGCGGGACACAAGGATATTGAGTGTCTTTGGTTGGAATTTAAATGTATTGTCCACCACGTACTAGAGAAGCGTGCGCCTAGCAAAAGTATAGGAGAGAGAAAGGATCCACCTTGGTACAACAAACATATTAGGAAGTTGCTGAGAAAGCAGACAATTTTGCACAGTCGTTTTAAACGTAGTCAGTACCTCGCTGACAAACAGAAATTATGCGAAATGAAAGCAGCTGTCAAAAGGTCAATGAGAGACTCTTTTAACGAATTTGAATGCAATATTTTATCTGCAGATTCTAAAAATAACCCCAAAAAATTTTGATCGTACGTAAAATCTATGAACGCTATAATATACCTTCTCTTTCTGACAGTACGGGTAATGTAACGGATGATGATAAACAGAAGGCCGAAATTATAAATCTAGCTTTCAAAAACTCGTTTACGGTAGAGGACTGCAGCACCATTCCACCTTTCAATTACCGAACAAACGCAAAGTTGGCTGACATAGTGTTTAGTGTATCTGGGATTGTAAAACAGTTAAGATCCTTAGACGCCAGGAAAGCATCTGGCCCAGACGGTATCCCCGTAAGATTATATGTTGACTATGCTACAAATATAGCACCATTCTTATCCATCATCTACCGCAGATCATTGTAGCAGTGGAAGTTCCAGGGGACTGGAAGAAGGCCCAGGTCATAGCAATCTATAAAAAGGGTAGAAAATCGGAGGCACATAATAACCGACCAGTTTCACTGACATCGATTTGTTGTAGAATCCTGGAACATATTTTGTGTTCAGTATATAATGAACTTTCTAAACTCTGAGAAGCTCATTTGTAGAAACCAGCACGGTTTTAGGAAACAGCGGTCATGCGAGACACAGCTGGCCCTCTTTGTGCATGACAGGCTCTAAATACCAGCTCCCAGATTGAAGCCATATATCTCGACTTTCGAAAGGCGTTCGACTCAGTTCCGCACTGTCGCTTGCTCCAGAAACTGCGCGCTTACGGTATATCCGATGACATGTGCGGTTGTATAGAAAGTTTTCTAACAGACAGAGAGCAGTATGTCGTCCTGAATGGGGTGACTTCAACAGAAACAAGCGTAACTTTAGGTGTGCTCCAGGGCAGCGTAATAGGTCCGCTGCTTTTTATGATTTACATAAACGATCTGGTTGATTGTATTGACAGCGGCATTAGACTGTTTTCCGATGATGCTGTAGTCTACAGGAAAGGACAATATGTCCTCGGTCCAACTCAAAATGGTTCAAATGGCTCTGAGCACTCTGGGACTTAAAACCTGAGGTCATCAGTCCCCTAGAACTACTTAACCCTAACTAACCTAAGGACATCACACACATCCATGCCCGAGGCAGGATTCGAACCTGCGACCGTAGCAGTCATGCGGTTCCGGACTGAAGCGCCAAGAACCGCTCGGCCACCGCGACCGGCGGTCAAACTCAAATAAATCGCGCGCCTTCCCCGTCCTACACACGGACTGCACGCTCACTGACGCTACATGCACCGTGCGTGTGTCGGACTAGCGATCATTCCTCGCCAGGTGACGCTGCTATAGCCAGGATGGGTTTATACCGATAGTAGGCCAGTGGTCATAATGTGCAGGCAGACAGTATGAGAGGAATGCGTGATATCTTCGTGCAGTCGACCGGTCAGGCAACTTGTAGAGGTCCTAACACCTGTACCCAATATTCCGGCGCAGACGTTTGTACCAAAGCGAACTTGATATCCACCGTCGCGGGTGACGTGAGAGTTAACGTCACACCAATGGTGGGCATTGTTCATATTACAGACACCCTCGCGGTTGAACGCTGCTTCATCCGACCATCGTACGGTGTTCATGAAGTCATCGTTGACTTCCATTTGTTGTTGGAACCATTGGATTCTGTCACGGACGCGTTACTCCGCTCGCAACTAGTCCCTGTCTGGTGCACAGCGCATACACTATAAACACACTGTCAGTCTTGCGCGCTGTTCCACCTAATGCGTTTTACCCTTCTGACAGATATTGTTCAGCATGATTCATCCAGACTCAGCTAACTGTGAAATGTTCTGTTTGGAATTAATGGTGTTGTTGTTGTTGTGGTCTTCAGTCCTGAGACTGGTTTGATGCAGCTTTCCATGCTACCCTATCCTGTGCAAGCTTCTTCATCTCCCAGTACTTACTGCAACCCACATCCTTCTGAATCTGCTTAGTGTATTCATCTCTTGGTCTCCCTCTACGAATTTTACCCTCCACGCTGCCTTCCAATGCTAAATTTGTGATCCCTTGATGCCTCAGAAGATGTCCTACCAACCGGTTCCTCCTTTTTGTCAAGTTGTGCCACATACTCCTCTTCTCCCCAAATCTATTCAATACTGCATCATTAGTTATGTGATCTACCCATCTAATCTTCAGCATTCTTCTGTAGCACCACATTTCGAAAGCTTCTATTCTCTTCTTGTCCAAACTATTTATCGTCCATGTTTCACTTCCATACATGGCTACACTCCATTAATGGTAACAGACATAATATATCTATAATACCATTGATAGAATAATAATAATAACAATAACAATAATCCATTGAGATAGTACTAAACAGCATGAGGTTACCTGACTCAGTGCTGAAGCGCATAATTAGAGGGACAATGCTAATAACACATATAAACAGTAACAGAGTTAGGATATAATTCGCAACGCACGTTGCTAGTACACTACTGGCCATTAAAATTGCTATACCAAGAAGAAATGCACATGATAAACGGATATTCATTCGAAAAATATATTATACTATAACTGACATGTGATTACATTTTCACGCAATTTGGGTGCATAGATCCTGAGAAATCAGTACCCAGAACAACCACCTCTGGCCGTAATAACGGCCTTGATACGCCTGGGCATTGACTAGAACAGAGGTAGGATGGCGTGTACAGGTACATCTGCCCATGCAGCTTCAACACGATACCACAGTTCATCAAGAGTAGTGACTGGCGTATTATGACGAGCCAGTTGCTCGGCCACCATTGACCAGACGTTTTCAATTGGTGAGAGATCTGGAGAATGTGCTGGCCAGGGCAGCAGTCGAACATTTCCTGTATCCAGAAAGGCTCGTACAGGACCTGCAATATGCTGTCGTGGATTATCCTGCTGAAATGTAGGGTTTCGCAGGGATCGAATGAAGTGTAGAAAAATGGTTCAAATGGCTCTGAGCACTATGGGACTTAACATCTATGGTCATCAATCCCCTAGAACTTAGAACTACTTAAACCTAACTAACCTAAGGACAGCACACAACACCCAGTCATCACGAGGCAGAGAAAATCCCTGACCCCGCCGGGAATCGAACCCGGGAACCCGGGCGTTGGAAGCGAGAACGCTACCGTACGACCACGAGCTGCGGACAATGAAGGGTAGAGACACGGGTCGTAACACATCTGAAGTGTAACGTCCACTGTTCAAAGTGCCGTCAGTGCGAACAAGAGGTGACCGAGACGTGTAACCAACTGCACCCCATACCATCACACCGGGTGATACGCCAGTATGGCGATGACGAATAGACGTTTCCAATGTGCGTTCACCGCGATGTCGCCAAACACAGATGCGATCATCATTATGCTGTAAACAGAAGCTGTATTCATCCGAAAAAATGACGTTTTGGCATTCGAGCACCCAGGTTCGTCGTTGAGTACACCATCGCAGGCGATCCTGTCTGTGATGCAGCGTCAAGGGTAACCGCAGCCATGGTCTCCGCGCTGATAGTCCATGCTGCTGCAAAAGTCGTCGAACTGTTCGTGCAGATGGTTGTTGTCTTGCAAACGTCCCCATCTGTTGACTCAGGGATCGAGACGTGGCTTCACGATCCGCTACAGCCATGCGGTTAAGATGCCCGCCATCTCGACTGCTAGTGATACGAGGCCGTTGGGATCCAGCACGGCGTTCCGTATTACCCTCCTGAACCCACCGATTTCATAATCTGCCAACAGTCATTGAATCTCGACCAACGCGATACGATAAACCGCAATCGCTATAGGCAACAATCCGACCTTTATCAAAGTCGGAAACGTGATGGTACACATTTCTCCTCCTTACACGAGGCATCACAACAACGTTTCACCAGGAAACGCCGGTCAACTGCTGTTTGTGAATGAGAAATCGGTTGGAAACTTTCCTCATGTCAGCACGTTGTAGGTGTTGTCACCGGCGCCAACCTTGTGTGAATGCTCTGAAAAGCTAATCATTAGCATATCACAGCATCTTCTTCCTGTCGGTTAAATTTCGCGTCTGTAGCACGGTACCTTTGTTGAGTAGCAATTTTAATGTCCGGTAGTGTACTACTGGTAACGTAAGGCCCTAACGAAACGTAATGGACCTGAACGAGGCAATAATAATAATAGCTGGTACTAATCTATGGGACAATATGAGGAGGGTACAAAGAGAACAGGTTTCGCATCTAGTAGATGAAGTGGTGCGAGTATATTCACGCCCCGGAAAGGGCTTCTTTCAAATTTGACCAGTCTTCCATTTCTAAGATCGTAGTAAATGCAAATGTTTTCTAGAGGACCCGCTGCACTCGCTGTTGACGATTAAAATGCCAGATACCGTACGACCTTTACTGCCCAATAAAAAACCCATGCCTCAACCCAGGATCGAACCATCAACTTCCTGCATGCTAACCCCAACCCCTGTCCAGTGCACCAACTGTACAGCAGCACCAAAATGTGTAGGCAGAGGTAGTTAAGCTACATGTGGTTACAGTGTTGCCAGATTACCACTCGTTAACGTCGTTTTCTGCCGGATGTACCCGCCAGACGTAATTTTGTGAGATACATTTTTTTATCGCTGGCATTTAAGGAGTCGCACAGCGAAGCCCGAGTGCGCGAATTTTGCTTCACCCTGTATATCACACTGACACAAGGGAAAATGGCTATCTGGAACTCAGTCGTAAAGATGGTCGTCAGACACTTCTTGGGTGTGGTTGTAAATGTTAAATACGTGCCTTCGAAAAATAGGAAACAGTTCGTCTTAAGACTTGGAAAGGAATGCTACGGAGACTGAGGGTAAAGGGAATTTACACTGCCGCGTACCATCCACAAGAAAATACAGCAAAGAGAATCATTAGGGACTTGGGAAAGCTTTGCCAGAACTGAAGAAACAAAAGGAATGACACTTGCGATGAGTACGTCAAGGATTTCGAGTTAAGGATGAAGTAGTTCCCTCACGACTCAACCAGGATGCAGCCGGCCAAAGCTCTCAGAAATAAGAGAACAGAATGAAAACGACTGAACTTCTGCCTCAGCAGCCAGAATCAATAAAGCAACCTTACTGTGACAGAAACGGAATGTGAAGAACATGAAGCAAAGTTTCTTCCACGCAGTACAGAGGATGCTGATGTAAAACCAGCACCTCTCCTGCAAGGTGAAGAATAAATAACAGAAACTATTCTCCCTATTCGTTGAGCTATTCTAAGTGGTGCCTGTCCTTCGCAAACATAGCCATCATGGAGACAATACACATAAAGGACGTAATTGGGACACAACACTTTTCAAACCTGAAGACATTCATACATTAGGGTTATATTTAGTTTATGGTATGTAACATGTATTAATTATGTACTTTTCTTTGTTCAGTTTTGTGCTCCATACCCCAAAACTCTTGTTTGTGATTAGCAGTAAGTCTTTATGTAATCCTTATACGACACTTGTGGTTGCTACCCTTTGTGTATACAGGGTGTTACAAAAAGGTACGGCCAAACTTTCAGGAAACATTCCTCACACACAAAGAAAGCAAAGATGTTATGTGGATATGTTTCCGGAAACGCTTACTTTCCATGTTAGAGCTCATTTTATTACTTCTCTTCAAATCACATTAATCATGGAACGGAAACACACAGCAACAGAACGTACCAGCGTGACTTCAACCACTTTGTTACAGGAAATGTTCTAGCAGCACCGGTAGAGTATCCCGTATGAAATCATGGTAACGTGCGCCATTGAGCGTAGGTGGAAGAACATGGGGCCCAATTAAGACATCACCAACAATGCCTGCCCAAACGTTCACAGAAAATCTGTGTTAATGACGTGATTGCAAAATTGCGTGCGGATTCTCGTTAGCCCACACATGTTGATTGTGAAAATTTACAATTTGATAACGTTGGAATGAAGCCTCATCCGTAAAGAGAACATTTGCACTGAAATGAGAATTGACACATTGTTGGATGAACCATTCGCAGAAGTGTACCCGTGGAGGCCAATCAGCTGCTGATAGTGCCTGCACACGCTGTACATGGTACGGAAACAACTGGTTTTCCCGTAGCACTCTCCATACAGTGACGTGGTCATCATTACGTTGTACAGCAGCAACTTCTCTGACGCTGACATTAGGGTTATCGTCAACTGCACGAAGAATTGCCTCGTCCATTGCAGGTGTCCTCGTCGATCTAGGTCTTCCCCAGTCGCGAGTCATAGGCTGGAATGTTCCGTGCTCCCTAAGACGCCGAACAATTGCTTCGAACGTCTTCCTGTCGGGACACCTTCGTTCTGGAAATCTGTCTTGATACAAACGTCCCACGCCACGGTTATTGCCCCGTGATAATCCATACATCAAATGGGCATCTGCCAACTCCGCATTTGTTAACATTGCACTGACTGCAAAACCACATTCGCGATGAACACTAGCCTGTTGATGCTACGTACTGATGTGCTTGATGCTAGTACTGCAGAGCAATGAGTCGCATGTCAACACAAGCACCGAAGTCAACATTACCTTCCTTCAATTGGGTCAACTGGCGGTGAATCGAGGAAGTACAGTACATACTGACGAAACTAAAATGAGCTCTAACCTGGAAATTAAGCGTTTCCGGACACATGTCCACGTAACATCTTTTCTTTATTTGTGTGAGAGGAATGTTTCCTGAAAGTTTGGCCGTACCTTTTTGTCACACCCTGTGTATTTCTACCCTTTGGTGAAAAATCAGGCGTAGAATGATGTTTACGTTGTTGGAATTAGACGCAGCATCTACAAAAAAAAATAGTTTTGTTGTTAAACGGGAGCGCCAGTATATCCACGTTTGCCGGCTACCCGTTTTCGATGAAGCTCTCATACACATTGTCCTTCAAAACAGCTCGTGTGCCCATTGGATTTTTCAAAAGGTGCAAGCAGGCGAGCTGTGATTGTAATTGGTGGTCGGGCAGCTAATTTATATGAAATAAATTCCGGGGTGCCATTACGATTCATTTATTTTCAAGCACCATAAAACAGTAACAGTTCAATATTATGAAACGATTTCTCTCAAAAAGTTAAGAAAATCAGAGAGCCGACTATTATATAAGAACAAGTTCCAATTATGTCCGATTGCCGATTGTCACATAAGAACGGGCTCCAAGTACATCCTATCATAGAATGGCGAGACTGGCATGCGGCCAAAATCTGTTCCTTACATTCGAAAACTTCGTAGCTCTTGGAATACCTTCAATAAGTTACCAGTATTCATTTGTCTACCGAATTTACTGGTTCACTGCCCAGCATTATCACTATATTGAAGTTCTGATTCACCTAGTACTAGTTATACCAAAAAAGGACTTTAATCATTAATATTTAATAAAGTAAGATGAGTGTTTCACGCCAGTACTGTAGCGGTTCCCCTACGTATTTAATGTCGAGTAAGATCTGTTCTCGAGGCTCACGTTCCTCTCGCGACTCTCATGATTCACTTTTGCGCCATATGGTCCGGTCGCTACCTCTGCCACCATGGAAACCAGCCTCCTACTTGGTGCCATCTTATCTGCAGAACTGCTTAATGAAGCGAAATGACATCGGCTGCCTGCCAAGTTCCAGTACACATAAAATTTGGAAAAATAAATACGATTCACACCAGAGGAAACGTCACACATTCCCTTCGGTAGTTTCTTTTCAAAATTGGGGGTCTTTTGAAACAAAATTACAATTTTGGAAATAATAAAATTCAGATATTATCGTTCGTTGGAGTAACCTGTACATTTTGGACCTTGCTCTTTCCTATGCATTAGACTTAAGTTTTTTCCAAGTTTCAGAAATAGATATGATGTCTCATCATAATCTGCCCTAGACAAATTATTTCTCTTTTCATTACACGGACTCATTGGAGAGTTAAAAAAATAATAATTTTACAGTTTTACAGAATAATAAAAAACATGACCATTTTCAGTTTTTTAATATTCACACTATACTCTCATTTAATTTCCCATGCTCTCATAATGTCAATACCCAATACCCCTTTTAACATGAAGAACAATTAATACAAAGAAATACAGAAAGAAACATAGTTTAAATTCAGCTTCACAAACAATGGAAAAAATTGGAAACAATCCTTTCATATATATTTATTTGGTAGTGGTTCATATCATTTGCTGATCCTGGCCTAGTGCTGTGTTTATTTTATATTTCACCAATGGCTGCAATCCTTACGCAGTTTTTAACTGTACATGTTACTTTATTGACTGGAGCTCTGGTTTTGATTTCAGCTACTGTCATTCTGTTATTGCGGCTTCATATCTCCCGTGTTCCAGACATCATACATTTTATTAGAGGTGCATGTAACAAAGAAACACATTTTAGACAGCATACAGTAATAAGTTTTACAGTTTACTTCATGTTTGTGTAATAATAATCTCTTATTTTCCATGACCCGAATAGCACACAAATATTTTTAAATCTCCCAATAATTATTTAACGTTTCTCCTCCTTTAGTTACCAAATAATGTTCTCCTTTTAAAGGGAGCAAATATCATTACACGTCAAATTATTACGTAGAATATATGTTTATAAACATCACTTAACATTATATGGTTCACAGTTTTCAGTTACCTACATTGCATCTACTCATTCGCCCCTGGTTGCGTCACTGTGACATACGTGCGATGGCCCCGCTAGTCGGCCGCCTCCTCCCGTGAGGTAATTAGGATGAGGCCGACTATTTGGCTGGCGCCCTTTAAATGCTTCGCTAGACGTCACAGCCCTCTTACTGCATCATTCAGGCAGCCGTCAATCCCTGGCAGCCTCGCGTATGTTGACACACAGAAGACAGTACATTATGCACAATGGCCTTTTCCCAATCTCCTTATCATATTACACTGAGGAGCCAACGAAACGTTACACCTGCCTAATATAGTGTAGGGCAGGGCTGGCCAATACCGTTTCGCAAGCGCGGCCGCTCGCAGATGCCGGCAAGGCCTGCCCGCGGCTCTCCCCCACTCTGCCAGCCAGCAGTACCCCCACCAACTACTCGCCTAGCCGCGCACGCCACTACACCGCGCGGAACCAATCGTCCGTTTACTTCCCGTTGTTTCTATTGCCTGTGTAGACATCGCGTTCGTTGTTCGTGATAAAACAGAACTAGTGGATGGAAAATGGCTGAGGAGGAGTTAAAATCGTTGAAACGAAAGTCCTTTGAACCCATACTCGTTAATCCACAGTGGGAAGAGTACTTTTTGTTGGAACGCAAAGCGTACCACAGAGTTTGATTTGCTCTGCTACATTGTCTTCACGAAAGAAGTACAATATGAGGCGGCATTATCAGCTGCTTCACGAGAAGGATATATTCGGTTTGAATAATGAAGAAAGAAAAGCCAAACTTATCGAACTGAAGTAGAAAAAGTAGAAAGACGTACGTATACATGTAGATAATTATGACATTGATTCAAATTATTACTGTTGGTAATACTATGTTATGTGCATTTTCCGTCACTTTAACCTTCTACTGTACGTACTTACAGTAAGGAAACCTCATCACCCACAACGATGCAGCGATGACAGTAAGACATCTTGTAGCTCTTAAAATAGCTAAAACAGCACGGCCCTTTAGCAATGGAAAATTTGTGAAAGACTGTTTTGATACTGCCGCAACAATTATGTGCGCAGCAAGTCTTCCTGTTTTTGAAACCGTTCCTCTTTCACGGAGAGCGGTTTTCAGGCGCGTTGAAGAAATGGCACAAGATGTGGAAGCTCAATTGAGGGTTGGGTTGTTTGGGGGAAGAGACCAAACTGCGAGGTCATCGGTCTCATCGGATTAGGGCAGGACGGGGAAGGAAGCCGGCCGTGCCGTTTCAAAGGAACCATCCCGGCATTTGCCTGGAGCGATGTTAGGGACATCACCGAAAACCTAAATCAGGATGGCCGGACGCGGGATTGAACCGTCGTCCTCCCGAATGCGAGTCCAGTGTGCTAACCACTGCGCCACCTCTCTCCGTAAACTCAATTGAGAAACAGGATCAAAGATTTTGTTTTCTTTTCATAAGCATTAGACGAAACCACTGATGTATGTGATGTTGCTCAACTTGCAGTCTTTCTGCGAGGAGTTGATGCTCAGTTTAATGCGATTCAGGAACTCCTCGATTTAGTGCCAATGCATTACACAACAACGGCCGACGATATATTTTCGAACGTGGAACATATAACAGAGAAATACGAGCTATGTTGGGAAAAAATTTCATCGATTGCAACAGATGGGGCTCCTGAAATCATGGTCATAAGTCTGGTGTCGTTGCTTTGATACGAAAAAAGTAGAAAGCAGTCGGTGTCCAGCAGGAACTACCAGCAACACATTGCGTTCTTCACCGTGTTAATTTGCTAACACAATTTGCCAAACGAGTTGGCGTCATGGACGCGGTTATAAAAACAGTTGCCGGCCGGGGTGGCCGAGCGGTTCTAGGCCCTACAGTCTGGAACCGCGCGACCGCTACGGTCGCAGGTTGGAATCCTGCCTCGGGCATGGATGTGTGTGACATCCTTAGGTTAGTTAGGTTTAAGTAGTTCTAAGTTCTAGGAGACTGATGACCTCAGAAGTTAAGACCCATAGCGCTCAGAGCCATTTGAAACATTTTAAAAACAGCTAACGTTCCTAGCTCGCACGGTTTGGGGACACAGACAATTCAAATCGTTCCTGGCACATCTCGAGTGTGAATACGGTGATGTTCCATATTTTTGTGAAGTACGCTGGTTAAGTCGATGTGTCGTTTTAGAACGATTTTTTAATTTACGTAAAGATATAGCATTATTCATGGATGCGAAAGGAAAACCCATAGTGGATTTTAGACCTTGCGCGTTAACTGACGTAACCAAGCATCTGAATATGAATGAAGCTTTGCAAGGTAGAAATAAGGTAATTAGCGAAGTGTTTGACACTATTTTGGCATTCAAGAGAAAACTGCTTTTGTGGGCAAAGCAAATGTTAAAAATGTCGTGTGTACACTTTCCGACCGTTGCACTAGTTTTTAGTGAAAACAATTTGGAACAGGAGAGGTTCAAAGAACATTTTGATGGGTTTGTAACTGTGCTACAGTCTCGCGAAGGCATTTTTTATAGTAGATTTGAGGTCTTTAATTGCCTGAAATGCGATGTCAACCTTTTGGCGAATCCTTTTGCAGTTACCTTTGAAAACGTGCCTTGTGATATTCAATATTTCCCACGTGAACAGTTCCCATTGTTATTTAAAATACCTGCTCGTGTGTATAGTTTCTTTGGAACAACATACCTGTGCGAAAGTGCTTTCTCCACAATGAAACTGACAAAATCTAAGCTTAGGAGAAGTCTTACTGATGTTCATCTGGCTGTGGCAGTGCACCCAATGACCAGTAATTTGACACCAAATATCGATATGCTGGTTCAAAATCATTGTAAAAAACATCCAGGGTGATGTAAATTAATGCCTATGTCTTATTCGTACGTAGTACCCCTCCTCTGGACTACACACTTCTGTGTAAATACAACGTAAAATTTATAACACAAATGTGTTCGTTTCTTAATCCTTTACGTCTGTATCCTATTTGCGGCCATGAATGTAGAACTTGTGAATATGGTTCGAAACTGTGTTTCATCCGTAAATGGCCAACCATTGCGTGGCACAGTATACACAAACTTCGGATAAGCATGTTTTACTCTTACGTCCCACACACGCATATTGTGCCACATATAATTAGACTCCCGATAACCGTGTACCGGTGCCGTGTTCATAGACTCCGCATACACGTGATCGACCTCGGACGTACTTGTGTTCGGCATGCAGTACGTACGTTAGCTTGTCCATACTCAGCTGTGTGCGCGAAGCGCTCTCACAGCGGCACGGTTCCCCCCGTTCAGTGTGCATACGCAAGCAGCCAGCAACATCGCACAGCTCTGCTACCGGCACTGCGTGGCCTCACAGGTGCTCAGTGTTGCCCTCGCGGCTCACGGTGCCCGCAGGCAACCATGCGGGCACTTCCCGCGAGCACGCAGAAGTGCCGCAATACGACATGGCATGGACTCGACTAATGTCTGAAGTATCACTCGTAATTTCAAGATGGCTGGAACTGAGACGAGTGATACGAGTGGGCCCAAGCGTGCATCCATGATGCTTGATTCCTCTCCACAGGACGTGCTGGGACAGGCAGACGACGAAACCGTTACACAGAGGCATGCGCGAATTACGATGCTCTCGGAGCAAAACATTAAAAACGGAAAAATAAGCCAAGCGGCACTGTCTATCATCCAAAATGAGTTGGCTGCATGGGCTATTGCCAATGCCAAACTCGAAGGCCGCATAGAGGAATTAGAAAAGTAGAGTGACAGACTGAGGAGGCAACCGACTATGACGTGGGCGGGAGCGGTTGCGCAAGCGCCACTCAAACTGCAAACCACAAAAATGGCTCCGAGCACTATGGACTTAACTTCTGAGGTCATCAGTCCCCTAGAACTTAGAACTACTTCAACCTAACTAAACTATTGACATCACACACATCCATGCCCGAGGCAGAATTCGAACCTGCGACCGTAGCGGTCGCACGGTTCCAGACTGTAGAGCCTAGAACCGCTAGGCCACCGAGCCGGCAAACCACAAAAGACACAATTGTTAGTGTTACCAAGCGGCCAGACACGGCAGTATTTTTCAGGACCCTGCCTGGTCTAGACACAAGCGTAAAAAAGATACAAGAATTACTGACAACCACCATTAATCCTGTAAAAGACAAGATTAAAGTAAACAGGGTTAAACCAAGTAGGAACTCGGTGATTGTAGCCACCGAGGAGGATAAGGAAAAACTGTTAATCAATCCCAAGCTAAATTCGGTGGTCAAGTGTGAATCACCGAGTAAAAGAAACCCCCTAATCATACTATACGATGTTCCCACAACAATGACGAATGAGGAACTTTATGAAACAATTAAAGAACAGAACTTTGAGCATAGGAATGATAAGGAGTTTAAAAACTCTTTCAAGTTGAGGTTCAAAACGGGGCCTCGGGATCGTGATGTTGTACATCACGTTGCTGAGGTTACCGCACCCATGTAGAGAAAAGTGATGACAATGGGCAGATTATATGTTGGCTTTCATGGGGTCAACGCTAGGGATTATCTCGTGGTACCACGCTGCCACAATTGCGGAGACTTGGACCACATCCTCAGGCACTGCACCAGGGAGTTGGCGTGCTCCAAGTGTGGTGAAGAAGGTCACACCCGAAAAGATTGTTGGGCGGCGGGTGTCTGTATCCCGTGCAAGAGACGTGGCAAGAAATCTTGTCGAGCCACAGGTCGGAATTGCCCCTACCTACCGAATGTTAGAACAAAGACTGATTTCTAGGAATGATTATGGTTGAGTACGTTAAACAGGATGCCAAAGCGAAAATCCCCAAACAAAAGGAGGAGGGATGCCATAAGGGCGAATAAATTTAAAGGATTCTTGAGGTCGCTCTCGAGCGTCACGAAAATTGAGTCAGTCGACAAAGGTGTTCAAACTGAGCTCCCAACGACGGACAAAGGCAATCAAACTGAGCCCCCCCTTATGGTCACAACTCCCTCCTCTCACAGCCGGGGAACGAGGCCGATCAAAGACCAGCAGCGGCAAGGGCATCTGGTGATAGTGGCAATACCGAAAGATGAAATCACTAAAGAAGAGCAGAAACCAGTCCAAGAAAGCACAATAACCAGCTCAAGTGCATATGTAACCACACAAGATACCCCTGTAGTAAGGCTACCGCTAGTTGACCCGATCTGAGTATATCCCAACATTGAGCATACAATAAAATTGGCGCAGTTGGGGTAGCCGGCTACCCTGACCACTGCATTACGACATGTGGTTCGTGTGGGACACGAGAACGGCAGAAAAGTCACTTTCGCGGTAATGGAAAAAAAAGGTTCAAATGGCTCTGAGCACTATGGGACTTAACTGCTGTGGTCCTCAGTCCCCTAGAACTTAGAACTACTTAAACCAAACTAACCTAAGGAACTGGCCAACTCGCTAATTTTCTAAATCCGGCAACACTGTAGACTGCGGCACTTCCTGGAGGAAGTCTTGTCCCATATAAGAGAAACCATACACTGTTTACGCCCGAGGTATAGCGGTACCGTGCGTTGTTTCCGTCTAGAATGTCTGTGAATCGAAACTAGCTGACACAAAAGAATTTTATAGCCTCTTCCAACTGAATGCTGAAGACGTGAATGTAATGGTAATGCAGATTCAGTCTATTTCACTTTCTATCACACCGATAACAAACTTTTATCCAGTAGCCATTTTGCGGCAGATTTCTTGCAGAGTGTCCTCCTCTAGACGCCGCATGCGGCAAAGCTCCGGGATCCATTTGCTGACTACTGGCAGAGGCCGTGGCGACAGCAGCGGCGCTGCACTGCCCCGTTCTTTATCGAAAGCGCCTGCTACCGCTCATCGCTTTTGATAATTTAAAACGCTTTATTATTATTAAATGTTGCTCCATAGAAGATTTCTACGATTTCCATTCTCGCTCGAAAGCAACGGAGACAGACGCCCTGATTAGTAGATGGGTACTGTATTACATTAATCGGCAAGAGTTGCGTATGGTCCGAAATTAATTTTATAGACTTAGACGAAATTAAACCACCTCATTACTTTCGATAAATTTATAAATGCTTCATACCTCTTTCTTTTCCTTTCAAAGTCAATTATTTGTCCAACTTTGGGCCAATATTCGGATGTTTTCGTCAAGCCAGAGTGAGCGTCTGTGGTGTAAAGTGTATTATAGTTTTTGTTTCATTCCTTATGGTAAGTCTATGCGATAAACTGTGTGAATACCTTGCAATGCATGCTCTGTAGCAGTGAAGGAACACTGCACATCTGGAGTTCCATGTATGGATTCATGAAGTATTTAACATTGATCGGAAGTGATAGTTAAGGTCATCAGATTTAAACCAGAAAAAGTTATCGATTTTGAGGTTTCATAGAATGGAAAGGAATTGCTAACGCCGGTGTCAGCAAACGTCTCCAGTTAAATGCTATTGCAAAATTTAGAAGAGAGGAACTATATTTATCAACTCGTTCACTTCATAAACAACCCCCTGACATGTTAGACCTATATGAGGAACAAAGCTCAAATTCGAATCGTTGACAGTAGGTTTGAATCTTTTCAGAAACTACTTTACAGTGAAGCACCTTGACATCCATGATATTAACATAATTTACTAATTCGAAATTTCAAGAAGATTTATGTGTAAAGGTATTCTTCAGATTTAGCAATTTGCAACTCCATTAGTTAAAATGGAAAATAAAACGTTGTGTTCAGCGGCCTTCACCGAGACTAGAACTACCATTTCTTATAGCACCAGCATCTCAACGCATAATGGAATTGCTGAGCTAACGACACACTGGCGGCAACAGGCGGAGTATAGTCATTGCGATATTGGCTGAGCCTCAAAACGCAACTTTGAACACACAAACAGGTGTTACTTATGTGAAGAATGCCGTTCTTGGAGTCCAGAAATTAAATATACTTTGTAAGTGTCTCATCTTACAGTGGATTATATCGTATGAGATTTCGATGTGAAAAACGAATTCCAAGTGAATTTAGCAACGTAATGCCATGCTACACACGGAAGTAAATGCACTCTCACAGTGTTGACAAATACTTGCTACGTAGCGGCAAATTCTCAGCTCTCTTACGAGACAGCTCTTTAGCGAAATGCTTGCCGTGATTGTCCGATACTGTTCTTCAGAGGGGAGACGCGCGCGCACGTTTGGTTTTTATGCTGCGTTCTCCCCTGATAGTTTCTGACGTCGCCTTGTGGGCTATGTATACATTTGAGGCATTCAAGTATCATTAATCCAGAATAAATTAAGTTTCAGCTTCCGGCGTGGAATGATTCAGTGTTTCTCATTCAGCATAAAGCATGTGAGACAATTTTCCGTAATGTTCATAATCATCTCAAAATACAAACGAGGTAAAAATACATCGAAAGCTTATTTTAATTGAATATAATGTAAGATATCAAACGCTTTACACCTCAATGTCGAATGCGTCCACGTGCAATATTTTGCAGCATATATATAGAATGTCATGATTTACCACGAGAATGAAGAAATATGTTAGTATGGATGGAAGCAAGAAGAGAAGCAATAAACAAATATTCGATTCCACATGGCATTCATTTCATCTGAGATTTAAGAAGAGGTAAAGAGGGATATTGCTTTCGTTAACACGAAAGATAGGCCGCACATATGGACAACGAGGAAGTCTGTGTCTTCATATGTTTCCTCCTTGAAATGTGTATGCTCTATTATACAGGGTGTTACAAAAAGGTACGGTCAGACTTTCAGGAAACATTCCTCACACACAAAGAAAGAAAATATGTTATGTGGACATGTGTCCGGAAACGCTTACTTTCCATGTTAGAGCTCATTTTATTACTTCTCTTCAAATCACATTAATCATGGAATGGAAACACACTGCAACAAAACGTACCAGCGTGACTTCAAACACTTTGTTACAGGAAATGTTCAAAATGTCCTCCGTTAGCGAGGATACATGCATCCACCCTGCGTCGTATGGAATCCCTGATGCGCTTTTGCAGCCCTGGAGAATGGCGTATTGTATCGCAGCCGTCCACAATACGAGCACGAATAGTCTCTACATTTGATACCGGGGTTGCGTAGACAAGAGCTTTCAAATGACCCCATAAATCAAAGTCAAGGGGGTTGAGGTCAGGAGAGCGTGGAGGCCATGGAATTGGTCCGGGTTTACCAATCCATCGGTCACCGAATCTGTTGTTGAGAAACGTACGAACACTTCGACTGAAATGTGCAGGAGCTCCATCGTGCATGAAGCACATGTTGTGTCGTACTTGTAAAGGCACATGATCTAACAATCTAACAGCACAGGTAGAGTATCCCGTATGAAATTATGGCGGTGAATCGAGGAAGTACAGTACATACTGACGAAACCAAAATGAGCCCTAACATGTAAATTAAGCGTTTCCGGACACATGTCCACATAACATCTTTTCTTTATTTGTGTGTGAGGAATGTTTCCTGAAAGTTTGGCCGTACCTTTTTGTAACACCCTGTATACTAAGTAGCCTGATCATTTTTTCCGTGATGTTATCCTCTTGTTTGGCTCCTAAACGATGAACAGATTCCAAATGCCTGTCCCTGCATGAATTTAGTTGTTCGAACCCTTCCTGAGTTACTTTTTGTGTACTTGCTTGGAACTCATGATGCCGACCGCTGTGTCTCCCCCTCCCCCGCCCCCCCCCCCTCGAGGGTTAGGTCTCCTAACTAAACCGTTTTTTAACCACTGGCATAATTTATTCAGACAACATCAGCACAAAACTATCAAACAAAGCCTTTTTTTAATATCTTGCCTAATGACTGTCGTTTCTTGCCGCCCGCGGTGGTCTCGCGGTTCTAGGCGCGCAGTCCGGAACCGTGGGTCTGCTACGGTCGCAGGTTCGAATCCTGCCTCGGGCATGGATGTGTGTGACGTCCTTAGGTTAGTTAGGTTTAAGTAGTTCTAAGTTCTAGGGGACTGATGACCACAGCAGTTGAGTCCCATAGTGCTCAGAGCCATTTGAACCATTTTTTTGTCGTTTCTTTCTTAATAGTGATCCTTGACAAAGCATTTTAACGAAGTTTATATTTGTGTGTGACAGATAACTGAAAAAAGATATTCTTTTATTTTGTCAGTCTTTGTTTCTCCACTGAGTTGTAAATGGTTCTCTTCATAAAACGCGTAGTAGCGTCACAAGGGCAACAGTCGCAATCCAGTGGCAGTGGAATCGAGAGAGAAGGGTGCTTGTGGTTGCAGTGATTGAGCATGGCAGCTACTCGGCATCAGAACCTGGAGAAAAGTGTGGAGTACCGGCAAGAACAGCTAGACGCTGGTGGAAAGGATACAAGGAAAGGGGCTATATAGGGCGGAAAAGAGGAAGTGGACGGCTCCGTGTGTCTAACGCCGCAGGTGATCAACGTGTTTTGGCGAATATACGTGCTAATCCATTCCTCAGTAGCCGTGCCCTGAAAGAGCAATCTGTTTCCCGGCAGCGGAAAGACTGTTACGAGGGGACTTAAAGACGCAGGATTATATTGTCGGAGAGCTGCTATAAAGTAGCAATTAACCGATTATCAGAGGGCTGACCGCATGGCTTTTTCAGCAGAATATATCGACTTTGACTGGAGTAGAGTAATCTTTTCGGATGATAAAATATTTTCTTCCTGTAGCGACGCCCCTGTTCAAGTGAGACACGAAATTTTCTCCATAAAGTTTATGCTGTTAGTGACTTAACATTTGTAGTAGGCACAAAATAATAAATATAAATGGTTCCCTATATCATGATTTTAGTAGTTCATCTCTCATCTGATAAATAAATGTGACCCTTGAATTTGTGAATATTTGCATTAACACGCAAATGTTTTTAGCGTTTGGTATACCGCCCACGAGGACAATGCTTCCAGACATTACATTTTCTCTTCTTAGGCTTCTCTCCACAGTTAATTCATATACGACTCTGCGATTCGTTTCTGTCTCCTTCTACCTTGTTTTGGTCATTTTCCGCTACATTCAGTATCCTGTGACCTGTAGGTGGACCATACCTTATTTTTGCAGATCCCATCTTTCACTTCCAAAGAAAAGAGTACTCCACATAATCCATTTGGCAGTGTGTTTCTATATTTCTATCACTTGTATGTTTACTTCAAAGAATATTATTCGTAAACATAAATGGTTTGCTATCGTTGTTTGGCGCTGCAGTCCGGAACCGCGGGACTGCTACGGTCGCAGGTTCGAATCCTGCTTCGGGCATGGGTGTGTGTGATGTCCTTAGGTTAGTTAGGTTTAAGTAGTTCTAAGTTCTAGGGGACTTATGACCTAAGATGTTGAGTCCCATAGTGCTCAGAGCCATTTGAACCATCTATCGTTGTTCTTCGCTTTACTTTTGTTAGGCATCTACACTCCTGGAAATTGAAATAAGAACACCGTGAATTCATTGTCCCAGGAAGGGGAAACTTTATTGACACATTTCTGGGGTCAGATACATCACATGATCACACTGACAGAACCACAGGCACATAGACACAGGCAACAGAGCATGCACAATGTCGGTACTAGTACAGTGTATATCCACCTTTCGCAGCAATGCAGGCAGCGATTCTCCCATGGAGACGATCTTAGAGATGCTGGATGTAGTCCTGTGGAACGGCTTGCCATGCCATTTCCACCTGGCGCCTCAGTTGGACCAGCGTTCGTGCTGGACGTGCAGACCGCGTGAGACGACGCTTCATCCAGTCCCAAACATGCTCAATGGGGGACAGATCCGGAGATCTTGTTGGCCAGGGTAGTTGACTTACACCTTCTAGAGCACGTTGGGTGGCACGGGATACATGCGGACGTGCATTGTCCTGTTGGAACAGCAAGTTCCCTTGCCGGTCTAGGAATGGTAGAACGATGGGTTCGATGACGGTTTGGATGTACCGTGCACTATTCAGTGTCCCCTCGACGATCACCAGTGGTGTACGGCCAGTGTAGGAGATCGCTCCCCACACCATGATGCCGGGTGTTGGCCCTGTGTGCCTCGGTCGTATGCAGTCCTGATTGTGGCGCTCACCTGCACGGCGCCAAACACGCATACGACCATCATTGGCACCAAGGCAGAAGCGACTCTCATCGCTGAAGACGACACGTCTCCATTCGTCCCTCCATTCACGCCTGTCGCGACACCACTGGAGGCGGGCTGCACGATGTTGGGGCGTGAGCGGAAGACGGCCTAACGGTGTGCGGGACCGTAGCCCAGCTTCATGGAGACGGTTGCGAATGGTCCTCGCCGATACCCCAGGAGCAACAGTGTCCCTAATTTGCTGGGAAGTGGCGGTGCGGTCCCCTACGGCACTGCGTAGGATCCTACGGTCTTGGCGTGCATCCATGCGTCGCTGCGGTCCGGTCCCAGGTCGACGGGCACGTGCACCTTCCGCCGACCACTGGCGACAACATCGATGTACTGTGGAGACCTCACGCCCCACGTGTTGAGCAATTCGGCGGTACGTCCACCCGGCCTCCCGCATGTCCACTATACGCCCTCGCTCAAAGTCCGTCAACTGCACATACGGTTCACGTCCACGCTGTCGCGGCATGCTACCAGTGTTAAAGACTGCGATGGAGCTCCGTATGCCACGGCAAACTGGCTGACACTGACGGCGGCGGTGCACAAATGCTGCGCAGCTAGCGCCATTCGACGGCCAACACCGCGGTTCCTGGTGTGTCCGCTGTGCCGTGCGTGTGATCATTGCTTGTACAGCCCTCTCACAGTGTCCGGAGCAAGTATGGTGGGTCTGACACACCGGTGTCAATGTGTTCTTTTTTCCATTTCCAGGAGTGTATTTCTCACTCATTCTGGTCCTGAAGTGCTGTACTTTTAATGCCATCAGTTTTTATTGCTGTGTTCATATGTTTATTACTTTTTCTCATTGCCATTACCATTTGTTGTTGTTCTCACATTCCAGTGTTATTCTTTTCTCGATTTTCGGATAATACCTGCAAAATATTGTCGCCGGCCGGGGTGGCCGAGCGGTTCTAGACGCTACAGTCTGGAACCGCGCGACCACTACGGTCGCAGGTTCGAATCCTACCTCGGGCATGGATGTGTGTGATGTCCTTAGGTTAGTTAGGTTTAAGTAGTTCTAAGTTCTAGGGGACTGATGACCTCAGAAGTTGAGTCCCATAGTGCTCAGAGCCATTTGAACCATTTTGTAAAATGTTGTTCATTCTGTTTCTAAGTCTGGAAGTATTAGGAAATTGTTAACAAATGTGATGCAGCGTATCTTTTCACAATTGAATTTAACTGTTAATATTTCCTGTTCCGTTGCTTGTATTGCTTCTGTAATATATATATACACACGGTGTTAAGGAAAGTGGTATTCCATACTTTGCGAGTCGGTAGTATGGACTAAAAGTAGACAACCTGCATATTGTAAGAGCTACACTCACTTTTTCAGTACAAGAGAAGTGTTTTAAGTAGAACAACAGATGTGTTTCACAGTAGTAAAGGTGAAGAAGTGCTCAATGCTCCTAAGATATTGATTTCAGAGTCATTTCTCTTGTTTAGTGGGTATATTTGTCTTGTTTCTGTCCATCCTATCAGCTCTCGAAATGTGGATTACTTGTTTTTAATACCCTGTATCCGAAGCTGATATGTAGACAAAGGACGTCCATACTCATTTCCAGACTCCATATTCCTATTTTATTCCATTTGTATTTGTTATTGGGCTCTAATGTATTCAAAAATTGGAACCAATCAACTCAGTCAAGGCCAGTTTTTTATAATAGTAAAATTATACCTTCCATTTCGAACCATTTCTATATCAATGAAGGAATTATTTCTTTATCGGTTCATTTCTTCTCTTTTAACTAGCAGCACACACAAACCGGTAATTGATTTAGTTATTCTTATTTTGTTCCCGAATAGGCCTGCCCCAATAAACCGATCTATTTTTCCTTTCATTAAAATTGTACGATATTCGTGTGTTTCTTGGAGGCATGCTGTACTTTTCACTGTTGAATGCCTTGCCTGATTTTTCTTTTGAAGTTAAGCATAAGATAAAATACACTTTACATTATTTTACTAACATTACAGCCATGATGTGTAACACATCCCCCAAGGTATACACTCTTTTTCTGCAGGTCACTTCTCGTAACTTAGAATATAATTGCGCAGTAATGTCCACATGTAAAATTACAATGTGCTCAACGTTTCGTAAGTGTATTTCCTCACCTCCTGGCATGGGTGAATGATAACACATCTGTCAAACAGGAGAGTCGAGGTCTGTATCACCTAATCTCAGGTCGTTCGCGCTCGTTTATGCCAGCCACTTTGACATGGGAAGTGCCTGATGACGGGGCTAGGAATCGGAGAGTGAACGTACTGGTGACGTAGTTTGTGGTTCCTTGTGTCTCAACCTAAAGCCGTTCACCCTAGTGTGCTTTCTGTCAGGAAATATCGTCCTCAGAAAGTGGACAGGATGTTTTTCTCTTCCTTTGAAATTGTGAGATAGCCGCATCAGCACGTTTCCAAGATAGTACACAGTTTTTCACGAGATTTGTTTCTCGTAAATCTTTTTCGTTATTCCTCCTTTACATTAAATTTTGATATCAGCTGACAACTGCCTGCATTGCCTTGATTAAAAATTATATGACAAAGAAACAAATTGTTTTCATGTTTAATATTCCGTAGGCGCATGCAAATATATGACTTGGGTTACGATTTACAGATTTTATGATCTTAGTCATAACAGCAACGCTGTATACACGAATTGTTCTTGAGCAATGAGCATTACATAAAGATATGTACTCGTAGTGGTATTTAGTTCTCACTAATATGAAGGGATGACTTATTTCACTAACATTCATGAAATCAGCAGTTTATCTCAACTGTAGGCGTTTACTCCGAGCGCGGGCCGCGTTGACACGAGGTGTGAATAGGCGACGTCAGCGGCCTCGGTCTCCTTCAGTAAATGCAACACATTGAGCGAACGAGCACGTGTAAAGTCCGTAGAGAATATCTCGCTATAAAACAGATTCCTTTCTTCTATATATCTTTGTCAGTGGAAAGCTGGAAAAAAGAACTGTATAGTGAAGGCTAGCAATCGTTTTGAATAAGCGAAGCAGATTAGCTTTACAACCATGCAACAAAGTCCAACAGTTCAACAGACTGCTGCACTGTATTGAACAACTTACACCCCACCTCATCATTACCAAAGCATGGGAGGACGGCATATTCTGAAAGAGGTCCTACCTGCGTCTTACAACTGACGCCTTAAACTATATTCTGATCCCCGTCCCAGCACCGTCCCCTTGTCAATGTAGGTTTTTGTCAACGGCTATCAGCAAAGGATTTTTAAATGTGGAATCCTCCGAATAATTTATAAACCTGTAGCTTAGACTACACAGCTAATGCAATTGTCGAATTTTTTCACAGTATGGAAATTCGTAGTATTATTCAGAAGTATTTAATTTGTAAGTTAATGGACGATCATTTCTTTACAGGACCATAACCCGATTCATAATAGCAGAGCCGTCCAGAACTGGTTCCAAGGTCAGCAGAGAATAAAGCTTCTTCCTTTCGTGCCAAAATCAGTAGACCTCAACCCCACTGAAAATGTGTGGTTCAAAAATGGCTCTGAGCACTATGGGGCTTAACATCTGAGGTCATCAATCCCCTATAACTTAGAACTACTTAAATATAACTAACCTAAGGACATCACAAACATCCATTCCCGAGGCAGGATTTGAACCTGCGACCGTAGTGGTCGCGCGGTTCCAGACTGAAGCGCCTAGAACCGCTCCGCCACAACGGCCGGCGGAAATATGTGGGCGGAGGTTACGAGGTCGTTACCACCTGGGTCAAGGAATTAAGAAACTCTGTGGGAAAATATAGAGAATACATGGTGGGAGATAAACGATCATCACAATCTCTCGATGAATTTAGCCTTATCATTTCCCCGACGCCTTCGAGCGAGCATAGACAACGAGGGAGGGTTGGTAGAGTACAGAAAGAAAAATAAAAGACAAACCAGTTGCGAGGTCCTAAAGTGTTCCGGAAACCTACTAATGCTAAATGGTCCATGTGTATTCTCATTAAATGTGTCACTGCGTGATTCTTACACATAACAACTACTAATTAAATTCTTTACTCAAAGAAATAAATAAACAAATGTACGTGCAACGGATAAATGTTTAACTTTGTAGCATTAACCCCAATTTGGTACACGTTTACTCACCCGACTGTGTTTAAAGAAAATACGTAAGTAACAGGAATCGTAACTGGGCCTGCATAATAACTCCTCCGTTCTGTAAGCTATTTCTTTTCATTCTGTCTTACTTTCATCTCTCAAAACATAATAACGGTATTACCAGTAACATATAGGATAAAATTTCCTAACAGCTGATCTTGTAACAGCCCATATAAAGATATTTTACTTGCTATGGTTTCTCACCCACAGGAAGGAATGGAGGATAGCCCACAATGCTTGATTCATAACGTCGCAGCAACACACTATCACTCTTATTACCATTGGGCAAAGCAATGATCATATATCCACGCGGACCAGTACTAAAAAAATTCTAACGTCTTCAATCACACCTCTCATTTATTGACGTGCCTCGATGTTAACTAAGTCTCGCGTGGCTGGGAAGTTCACGCGGTCGCGATTCCGTAATTTACGTTCCCCTCATATTCGTTATTTCAACTGAAAAAATGCCCTCCACAAGTTACCTAGACTGATTTCCTAATTATATGTCGGCACCATTAAATGTTATACCATCCAAAGCCTCCTTTCCAAAAGATACATAAAAACACACACAGAACTTTTCACAGTACTTACAGTTCGTGTATAGCGTGGATAGCATGGCAACACGAATTACTATTATGCTGTTTCCCCTTTTTCTATTCAGCAAAGCTATCTCAGTGATTCCCACGTATCTTTCAAATCCCATTGTTCTAAAAATCAGCTTCACACATAAATTTCTACTGACTCAGTCCACAAAAGGTGACTTCTTATTCTTTCATATTAAATTAGCAAACTTGCCTCTATCCATCAGTTTCAGAAACTCGTCAAATTACAAATTAAAACACATACAAGCTACAAATGGCTTCTTTGAAAACTAATTCTTTCAGATCAAAATTAAGAGCATTACTTTCTACCATGAATTTCTGTTAGCAGCTTGATTAGTTAAAGCCACGAGATAGTATTTTCCTACACTTCCAGATCTGTTTTTGAAACAAAGTAACCAGAATCATCAATTTGAATTGACCATTACTGAAAAGAATTATGGTAAATCAACACATTCCTATTTACAAACTAATGGTTCCTAGCTCTCAGTCATCCACTCTTCATCATTTTCTTCATCTGCCCCATGTGGTGAGTGCCAGGTCTTTAGACTATAATAGCTCGTCACATGTATCCTATTTGTGCTTTACAATTGAATTCTGACACTTTACTGTTCACCGAATTACTCAATCGAAATATGAAATTCCGTAAACTTTCAAGTTATTCTTCGCGATCGCGACATAGTATTCTCACATTTGCCTATCTTTTACCTGTCTATAAACAATTTGGTTCCCTCAGAAATATTATATTAAATTCAATATACTCTGAAAGAGAATATTACCACGTAAGGTGGAACATTGTTGTTGTTGTCGTTGTGGTCTTCAGTCCTGAGACTGGTTTGATGCAGCTCTCCATGCTACTCTATCCTGTGCAAGCTTCTTCCTACTGCAGCCTACATCCTTCTGAATCTGCTTCGTGTATTCATCTCTTGGTCTCCCTCTACGATTTTTACCCTCCACGCTGCCCTCCAATACTTAACCGGTGATCCCTTGATGCCTCAGAACATGTCCTACCAACCGATCCCTTCTTTTAGTCAAATTGTGCCACAAACTTCTCTTCTCGCATTAGAACATTGGAGCCTTAAATAACTCATTTCCTTTCCCTTTGCGGAGAGCATTTTGCTCCGCCACTTCCTCAGTCCATCCGGCTGCTTCAGTCGTCCCCAGGCAAGTGCATTTCTTTTACCACGCTACCGCTCTCCCCCTGCCTATGGCGAGGGTGGTGTGCACCCTGGCCAATCAAGGCTCCAGAATTTCAAGCATTTGAAACTCCCGGCTGTCTTCTTCCCAGCACACAATGAAATCTGCCCGCGCTTTTCTACTCAATGAGCTTAACGTAAGAATACAGACAAAACCTAGCTCCCTTCTCTCCAATGTCAGAGACAGACCTTTACCGCAGAAAACTCTCATGTCACTGCATATCGATACATCATTGCCTTCCCATGATTCTAACAATTTCGTTTCAATATTCACTCCCATTCTATCCACAATGCATATTATTTACCATGCTCTCAACCCAGTCGTGGACTATTTAAGATAAGATAATTGGGAAAAGTGGGTTTTCATATATTATACCAAAATAATAAACTCATCCAGTTGCTCTGATCAATTTCCTAAACACGGCAGGTTGGTTCAATAAAAATCAACATCGCAGATCGAGCGTCTGATAACAGATACATGATACCTGACGTAGCAAGATATTCTAGCAATTACATGTGGATAGTAATTCCCGTGCGAATAGGCTGATATTTTTGAAGTAAAGCGCCTTTGGGCTATCAGAAAGTAAATTCGGAGGAATATGGCCAAATTCAGGGCGCTGCGTTGACGGTGCCCACGCTCGATATGATGAGCCTTCTGCTCTTACTGTTATTTTGTTTCTTTCGTTCTGAGGTGTACCACGAAATAAAGTTCTCACCCGCTAAACGATTTTCGCTTCTATTCGAAAAGCTGCTTGAGTAGTTCCGCAGTGAACATTACCTAGAGATGATACTTGTAATTTTTGAAGCAAAGGCATATGTTTAAGGATAACGAACTGTAGTCGAAGTTAAACCAGATGATACTGAAGGAATTAGGTTATGACATGCGACAGCGAGAGTGGTAGCCATTGTTTGCTATGTGGGAAGCAAGAAACCTGAGGCCTTCAGTAGTAAAATGTGTGTAAAATTCAATAACAAGAAATCCTTTTTGTTGGAGTAAGGATGCTAATACCATATATATCTGACGCTCAGAAAACCTTATCTGAAAGTATATGACAGGCTTCCTGCTATTATGTTATGTCGCTCGCTTTCAGAAGACATAGATAACCCAAGGTAGAACTTTCTCGTCATCCGAATCACATAAATGGGAATAACAGTGAGAGGGTTATTACTAAATTGTAGGCACATGGCCACACCACATATCTAAAATTTGGAGAGCAGACTCTCTCGCGGTAGATTGTATGTCTGGATCCTATCATGAAATATTTAGGCTACGAAAAAACGTTCTTCTTGCTGTCAGCGTGGTCCAGACTGCAATGTTGTAGGAATCCTTTGGCAACCCTGTTGGCATAACAATGATTTGCAGCTATGGGACTGATTTATCCTGCTAAATTCGCCTGACATTTTCTTGTCATCTGTATGAAATATTGTGAATATTCCCTCTGATGATATCTTATTGAGGTAGTAATATTTTGTGAGTACAAGGTCATTTCATGCAGAATCTATGCCTTGTCTCATCCTTCACGTTGTGAGTTATCAGTTATCTACTGCAGCCGCGATTATGGCAATGAGAGAGTTTATGCAGGAATTCCTTGACATCATAGTTGTAAAGTAGTGACTTTATAAAACGGTAGTTGCCTCCGAAAGTAGTTCCAGGTTTGCTGCAAAAGATATTTCTTATCAATTCCTTTCGGTAAATTTTAAATCAGATGCTACCTGTCACATTTAAGTGTGTCCTAGCAAACTGGCAGGAGTTGCCATGATCGTAGACCTCACTAATCGTAAGTCACATCAAAATTACTGATAAAATTAATGAACAGATTCGAAGCATCTAAGAGATTCACGAGTTTTACTTTGTTCATCAACTCGGTCTGAAATAAGAGGGCAAAAATTACAAGAGAATGACCAAGTTCGTTAGTATGTATTATCTATGGTAGATCTGGAGGTGAAAACGTACGAAAATGCACAACTGCACTTTTGCGAACTTGGGTTTTATTTTTGCATCAATATTTTTGTGAACCCACCATCTGGTATCAGCGCTTTACGTTAGTATCCATGATATCTAACCATTTTGATAGTACACCTGATAATATAGATGAGTAGGACACAAGACATAACCTAGATAATGTCCGTTTGACGTCAACAGTGTGTAACATTTTACTTTTTTCGAATAGGACAATCATTTGCGGTTTAGTTAAAATAAGCTTA
This sequence comes from Schistocerca nitens, assembly GCF_023898315.1. Classification (NCBI taxonomy): domain Eukaryota; kingdom Metazoa; phylum Arthropoda; class Insecta; order Orthoptera; family Acrididae; genus Schistocerca; species Schistocerca nitens. The sequence goes on along the minus strand of NC_064616.1, from coordinate 354,645,591 downwards.
CGCCGCAAGACAATTCTCTTGAATTTTTCAATGTGTGGTCTGTTGTCGGTTTGAAGTCCTTCAATTACATCGGCAACTTAGTGCAGCTCCACCGAGGGCTGTCTGGAGTGGGGTGGAAGTAGCAATGTGAAAGTGGCGAGCTGTCGAAGACGATCTTCATATTGCTAGTGTGATTGGGACTTCGTATATTTTTGACGACGTTTAGCACCTTTGCGGTCAGTCACCCAATTTCAGAAATCATGTTGAGTAATCCTGCTAAATTGTCATAATATTGTCTTTTTATATTGATGAGTCATCTGGTTAGTCGTCACGTTCAAGTGCCATCTACAACACAAATTACATATTACGATCCTAGAAACTAATCTGCAATATGTTTTGTATTTCATAATCAGAACTATCTACATTAACCGTCATCAGAACAATGTCAGGGAGCAGAAAGTAGCAGTACCTTGGTAACTACTAGGGGACCTGCTTGAGTCGTGTTCTAAGGAAAGGGTAGTTGCTGGTTCACATTATATTACACAAGCAACAAGTGCCGAATTTTTCCTTTTTCTCTGCAAACATCCAGAACTAAATTCAGTAACAAAATGCTAAGAAGATATTTGCATTGTGCCAGTTCAACGATCAACCTATTTCTATAGATTTTTATTTTACAGCTATTCTCGTTCTGCATTGCAATAAACTTCATTCATTACTTGCTTGTTCTTGTTACGATTACTATTGTCATTCTCTCACTCGCAAGAGTTTTCACATCCCTATTTGGTATCGATGCACATGGAGAGTGGCTATGAAAGAAGGGAATAATGAATGTTACGTCATGCAGGATACACTCATTCACTTCGGCATCTCGTGATCAGCACTTCAGGAGAAGTGAGATACGTGAAGATGCCAATAGGAGGTCAGATACGCTGGCACAACTCTGCAACTACTCCTGTTGATTTAAGTGTTACCAGATAAACTGGTGCTGCGAAATCAAAAATGTAGTACAGACTATGTCACAGTAGCAGAGAGCTGCTAATTTCGGACCATGACCGTGAATTACCCGTGGGTCAGCTGCTGGTTAGAGTGTTGCATCTGCATATGGAAGGCTTTGTTTGATCTCTTGGGCTGATGCTGTCTGAATAAATTATGCCAGTGGATAAAAAACGGTTTAGTTTGGAGACCTAAACCTCGAGGGGGGGCGAGAGGGGGGGGGGGGGAGACACAGCGGTCTGCATCATGAATTCCAAGCAAGTACACAAAAAATAACTCAGGAAGGGTTCGAACAACTACTTTCATGCAGAGACATGCATTTGGAATCTGTTCATCGTTTGGGGGCCAAACAAGAGGATAACATCACGGAAACAATGATCACGCTACTTAGTATATGATAGAACATACACATTTCAAGGAGGAAACGGATGAAGACACAGACTTCCTCGTTGTCCATATGTGCGGCATATCTTTCGTGTTAACGAAAGTAATATCCCTCTTTACCTCTTCTTAAATCTCAGATGAAATGAATGCCATGTGGAATCGAATATTTGTTTATTGCTTCTCTTCCTGCTTCCATCCATACTAACATATTTCTTCATTCTCGTGGTAAATCATGACATTCTATATATATGCTGCAAAATGTTGCACGTGGACGCATTCGACATCGAGGTGCAAAGCATTTGATATCTTACATTATATTCAATTAAAATAAGCTTTCGATGTATTTTTACTTCGTTTGTATTTTGAGATGATTATGAACGTTACGGAAAATTATCTCACATGCTTTATACTGAATGAGAAACACTGAATCATTCCACGCCGGAAGCTGAAACTTAATTCATTCTGGATTAATGATACTTGAATGCCTCAAATGTATACATAGCCCACAAGGCGACGTCAGAAACTATCAGGGGAGAACGCCGCATAAAAACCAAACGCGCGCGCGCGTCTCCCCTCTGAAGAACAGTATCGGACAATCACGGCAAGCATTTCGCTAAAGAGCTGTCTCGTAAGAGAGCTGAGAATTTGCCGCTACGTAGCAAGTATTTGTCAACACTGTGAGAGTGCATTTACTTCCGTGTGTAGCATGGCATTACGTTGCTAAATTCACTTGAAATTCGTTTTTCACATCGAAATCTCATACGATATAATCCACTGTAAGATGAGACACTTACAAAGTATATTTAATTTCTGGACTCCAAGAACGGCATTCTTCACATAAGTAACACCTGTTTGTGTGTTTAAAGTTGCGTTTTGAGGCTCAGCCAATATCGCAATGACTATACTCCGCCTGTTGCCGCCAGTGTGTCGTTAGCTCAGCAATTCCATTATGCGTTGCGATGCTGGTGCTATAAGAAATGGCAGATGCAGTCTCGGTGAAGGCCGCTGAACACAACGTTTTATTTTCCATTTTAACTAATGGAGTTGCAAATTGCTAAATCTGAAGAATACCTTTACACATAAATCTTCTTGAAATTTCGAATTAGTAAATTATGTTAATATCATGGATGTCAAGGTGCTTCACTGTAAAGTAGTTTCTGAAAAGATTCAAACCTACTGTCAACGATTCGAATTTGAGCTTTGTTCCTCATATAGGTCTAACATGTCAGGGGGTTGTTTATGAAGTGAACGAGTTGATAAATATAGTTCCTCTCTTCTAAATTTTGCAATAGCATTTAACTGGAGACGTTTGCTGACACCGGCGTTAGCAATTCCTTTCCATTCTATGAAACCTCAAAATCGATAACTTTTTCTGGTTTAAATCTGATGACCTTAACTATCACTTCCGATCAATGTTAAATACTTCACGAATCCATACATGGAACTCCAAATGAGCAGTGTTCCTTCACTGCTACAGAGCATGCATTGCAAGGTATTCACACAGTTTATCGCATAGACTTACCATAAGGAATGAAACAAAAACTATAATACACTTTACACCACAGACGCTCACTCTGGCTTGACGAAAACATCCGAATATTGGCCCAAAGTTGGACAAATAATTGACTTTGAAAGGAAAAGAAAGAGGTATGAAGCATTTATAAATTTATCGAAAGTAATGAGGTGGTTTAATTTCGTCTAAGTCTATAAAATTAATTTCGGACCATACGCAACTCTTGCCGATTAATGTAATACAGTACCCATCTACTAATCAGGGCGTCTGTCTCCGTTGCTTTCGAGCGAGAATGGAAATCGTAGAAATCTTCTATGGAGCAACATTTAATAATAATAAAGCGTTGTAAATTATCAAAAGCGATGAGCGGTAGCAGGCGCTTTCGATAAAGAACGGGGCAGTGCAGCGCCGCTGCTGTCGCCACGGCCTCTGCCAGTAGTCAGCAAATGGATCCCGGAGCTTTGCCGCATGCGGCGTCTAGAGGAGGACACTCTGCAAGAAATCTGCCGCAAAATGGCTACTGGATAAAAGTTTGTTATCGGTGTGATAGAAAGTGAAATAGACTGAATCTGCATTACCATTACATTCACGTCTTCAGCATTCAGTTGGAAGAGGCTATAAAATTCTTTTGTGTCAGCTAGTTTTGATTCACAGACATTCTAGACAGAAACAACGCACGGTACCGCTATACCACGGGCGTAAACAGTGTATGGTTTCTCTTATATGGGACAAGACTTCCTCCAGGAAGTGCCGCAGTCTACAGTGTTGCCAGATTGTGCAGATAGCCGGACTTAGAGAATTAGCGAGTTGGCCAGTTTATTTGTCCCATGTCGCGATCGGCACGGACTTAGCCTCTGCAGCGGCCGACCGCCGGTCGAGTTTTATGTCAAAGAGTGTACATAGTTGGCATCATGGTAGATATCAGTGGCGCCTTTGACAACCTGTGGTGGCCGTCACTCTTCTCCTGCTTGCGGGAGAAAGAGTGTCCATGGCCGCTATATGGTTGCCTGAGGAGCTATTGCGTGGATCGGGAGGTCTGGCTATCATTCCCTAGCGGGAGAGTGGGAAAACCAATAACAGAGGCATGGCCCCAGGATTCTGTGTTAGTACCACTGTTCTGGGACATCCTCATGGAGATGCTAGTGGACAACTTGCAACAAAGTGAAGAAGTGCTAGACGCCGTAGATTACAGAGATGACCTCCACCTGTTGGTTGGCGGCCGTAGCCATGAGGACATAGAGCCCAAAATAGAAAGGGCTATGGATAAATTGCAGCTGAGGTGCCAAAACACAAAAATGAAAATATCACCAAGTAATTCAACATACCTATTACTAAAAGGACAGCTGATCAGAAACCCAGCTGTAAGAATCGAGGACTCACCGGTTCTTCGGCGACGAGAGAAACGGTTCCTGGGCATCATCATTGATGAAAGGTGGAACTTCGGGAAACACATTGACATAGTAACTCAGAAAACCCTCCAACACTAAAAAAATCTCATCTCCATTTGTCATAAAAGATTTCATCTTCCCTCTCCCCTCATAAAACTATATCACAACAGAATCCTAACATCAATAGTGGGTTATGGCTCGGGAGTCTGGGTTCACAGGCTCGCGAGGGTTGTGTCCGCCATGACAGTGAGAAGGGTTCAGAGAAACATGATATTGAGATCTGTGGGGGCCTACAGAACATCTCCAGGAGGAGCCCTATTAATCATAGTGGGGCTCTGCCCCTGGACATCAAAATTCGAGAACACGCTGCGTGGTTATGGGCTAAAAAAGGGAATAACACGAAGATAGAACGTATATTAGGCATTGGGGTTGAAGATAAGGATGAGATAAGGCGAAGAAGCGAGCAGTTATGGCAGGAATTACGGGAAGCAGAAGAAACAGGTAGCAGAACATTCGAACTTCTTCCTAATGTCAGGGAACGACTGGTCATGAAATACTTTGAACCCACCTGAGGTCTGATCCATTTTCTCACTGGTCATGGGCCATACCAGCATATTTATGTCGGTTTGGGAAGAGGGCCACACCCGCGTGTGAATGTGGTGTATCAGAGGGTACTCCCGATCATGTTGTCTACGAGTGCCCCTTTTCAACGATGCAGCATCCACATTACGTGACCAATTACCCAACCATGACAACTACCACTTACTCGGACGAGAAGACACCTTTCAAATTCTCAACAAACTGGCTGACGAGGTATTACGAAAAGTGTTAAAAGAATACCTGAGGGACCTAGGTTAACAACCTGAGACATACCAAACACTAACTGAATCTAATGCCCTATTCCTATACCGCCTGTGCGTGGACAGGCCGACTTTCCTCACAGTGTGGAGTCCGCTGCGTACAGGACTAGGGAGAGTGGGTTAAAACATCACTGATACAGGACAAGCACGTGACTTGACTTAGATTAGAACTAGTTAGCAGGGCTTAGATTTAGGAAATTAATTAGTTAAGAACCTGCAGCGAAGAACATCCTTGGCCTGCCCAGTGTCAGGGGCACGCTCATTGGGATTACCTCGATGAGCAAGGCTCTACAAGTAGGTTTATAAACTACTGACACACCTGTGACGCTGCAGGCAGTAAATATTAGTTAAGCGTAGGTCTTAAAAAGCAAACATTAATAATAATAATAATAAATTAGTTGCCCATTGTTATCCAGTTATAGCTGTAGCTCACTCACTAAATTTGTAATTAGCTGCAATTAATGTTGGATGAAATTAAGACCCACTAATCATTTAAGGAAGTGGGTTAAGATTGTGTAATTATTATAAAGTTGAAAATAAAGATTTAAAAAAAAGTATGAAGTAGTGCTGGAGGGAACTAACACCATGAATCCTGCAGGGCTGTCCATAAATCCGTCAGCTTGGAGATTTCTTCTGAGCAGCACATTGCAAGGCACTCCAGATATACTTTGTAATGTTCATGTCAGCGGAGTTTGGTAGCTAGCAGAAGTGTTTAAACTCAGAACAGTGTTCCTGGAGCCACTCTTTAGAAATTATTGGGGAGTTGGGGAGTTGCATTGTCCTGCTAGAATTGCCCTAGTCCGTCAGAACACACAATAACCATGAATTGATGCATTTGATCAGAAAGGATGCTTACGTATGTGTCACCTGTCAGAGTCTTATATAGACGTGTCAGGGGCCCATATCACACCAAGTGCGCTAGACACACACCATTACAGAGCCTCCACCAGCTTGAACAGTCAACTGCTGACATGCAGGGTCCCTGGATTCACGAGGTTTTCTCTACACCCGTACACGTCCATCTGCTCGGGACAATGTGATATGAGACTCGTCCGACCAGGCAACATGTTTCTGGTCAACAACAGTCCAATGTCGGTGTTGACAGGCCCAGGCGGGGCGTTAAGCTTTGCGTTGTGCAGTCATGAATTGCACACAAGTGGGTCTTTCGCTCAAAAAGCCAATATCGATGATGTTTCGTTGAATAGTTCACATGCTGATACTTGTTGATAGCCCAGCATTGAAATCTGAAGCAATTTGGGGAAGGGTTGCACTTCTCTCATGCTGAACGATTCTCTTAAGTCGTGATTGGTCCCATTGTTACAGAATCTTTTTCCTGCCACAGAGATGTTGGAGTTTTGATGTTTTACCGGATTCCTAACATTCACAGTACAATCATGAACTGGTCATACGGGAATATTCCCACTTCATCACTACTTCAGAGATGCTGTGTCTCATCGCTCGTGCGCCGACTGTAACACCACATTCACACTGACTTAAATCTTGATAACCTGCCACTATTGGAACAAGGGGGACACTGGCCAAAGGTACTGTGATCCAAGATGGTGGCGATGACGTCATCCAAGATGGCGGCCGTGACATCATCTGATGACATAATGCAAGATGGTGGCTTTTGGCGGGAAGATTGAATTTTGGCGGGAAGATAGGTCAATAGGGCTACCTCCACTAATCTAACCCCCTCTCCCCTCCCCTCATCCAGAAAATGGCGGGAAGTTCAAAATCCATGAGGACAATGCAACATATCTCTACTAACCTAAGAAAATGGAGGGAAAAAGGTCACTTGGGCTACCTCAACTAACCTAAGTCATCTGACTGCCACCTCTTCCTAGGGATTGGTGGGAAGTTAGAATTTGGGAGGGATGATACGTCAATTGGACTATGTCTACTGTCTTAAGAAAATGGCAGGAAAGAAAGGGCACTTGGGCTATGTCCATTAACCTAAGTCATCCCACCGCCACCTCTTCCTAGAAAATGGTGGTGAGAGGACTCAGTCTGTGCTGGGCTGCTGGAGAGAGGAAGGAGTGTACTTTATTTATTTTGGAACGTTTTACTTAGTGATTGATTTTGAAAGATAGTATATTTATTGCAGTCATATAGAACACACGCTCTGACATGCTTGGGGTCATGCCACAAAGCATACAGACCTGCAAACAACTGCAGATTCTCTTGCTAATTGTAAACAGCCAAAAATAATGCATTGCACAGCCTACAGACCTGCAAACGATTTGTAAAATAATGAAATACGTATATGTCCAGAGACCCAAAGAACTCGAAAATCGTCGAAATAATAATCCATATAAAAGACTCTGCAAACATGCTTGCTAATTGTCAACTCTTGAAATCATGCACCAGCCTTTATTCAATCAATTTGAGGCACTACACCCATCCAGTGTTTTCGCCATGGGCTCCAGTGTCCAACTGACCTAGTACACAGTACTGCCACCAGAGAGCGACGTTGTACATTCTGTGACGTAATCCAAGATGGAGAGGAAAAATGGCGGGAGACAGCGTGCTCACCACAGGGACCAGAGTGCAACTGACCTAGTACACCTTACCAGCACCAGAGGGCGCTGACATCTGTTCCCGGACGTAATCCATGATGGCGGTTGGGGGGGGGGGGGGGGGGAGTGAGGGAAAATGGTGGGAAACAATGTGTTAACCACAAGGTCTGGTGTCTAAGTGGCCTAGTACACAGTACCGCCACCAGAAGGTGCTGTTGTCAGATCCATGACGTAACCCAAGATGGCTGTCTGGAGGGGAAAATGTGTCAGCCTGCACTGGGCTGCTGGAGAGAGGAAGGAATGTACTTTATTTATTTAGGAACAATTTATTTAGGTGTGGATTTTGAGAGGTATTATATTTATCACACTGATACAAAACACATGCTCTGACATGCTTGGGGTCACGCCACACAACCTACAGAACTACAAACCACTTGTAAACTATTGAAATAACGCGCTACAGACATGCAAAAAACTCATAATTTACCGACATAATTTCAGTACACAGCACACAGACATGCAAACTCCTGCTAAATAAAGCAGTACACTGATGTGCAGACACGATATCAACTCGTAAACTGTCCAAATAATGCATAGCGCAGCCTATAGACCTGCTCGCAAAATAATGCAACAGACATGCAATCAAAGTGCGCAAGCACCGCCTGCTGCCACCTGTCCACTGTACCGCACAGGAGGCTACTGTCAGCCCCCATAACCCCCCCCCCCCCATCAATTAGAACTGACGCAGTCATCAGCTGCCAAGCCATGCACAGGTGCCCGTTCGTGTTCCTCAAGCATGAGGCGGCGGTCCTGTCTTCTTTTGCTTTTGCCTTTGTCCCACAGTTTCCGCAAGGCTGGCAGGGCTACTATCGGATTTGGCATGGTTAATTGAAGAGGTGGCCAGATGCCCTTCCTGCCACCACCCCGTACCCTCGCCCCAGGATGGAATCAGTGTTCCCCAGCTGCCTGCGTCTAGTGTAAACCATGAAATAGTGCGAACATGGTGCAGATGTCTGCAAATCATTTAACTGAGGTGGGACGTGAGGACCAGCCCAGTATTCAGCGAGTGGGATGTGGAAAACCGCCTAAAAACCACATCCAGGCTGGCCCACATACTGGCCCTCGTCGTTAAGCTGCTGGACGGATTCGATCCGGGGCCAGCTCGCCTACCCGAGCCCAGGAAGAAGCTTCATCAGTTTTTTCATCGAGAGAATTTATTTTTTCACATATTTCGGCCGACATCTTTTTCGTCTTCTCCTCGACACTTCTCACTTTTTTGTCGAGATTTTCCCAATCATCATCGATACCATACCACATACGGCATATATTCCTACCATATTCGTGTAATTAGCGCTCTCGGCTCACCTGGCAGGTAAATTACTTCTGTCCTGTCAATAACATTGTATACTTAGCCGTCATGCTTCATCACATTCATAATTTTTGAAAATACATCCAGACGCTTCAGAATCAAATTCTTTATTCTTATTTTTACCATTTTGTTAATCATATTATTCTCCTTCACTTTTCGTTTGTCACAAGACCATCTTTGTACAATGGCACATAAAGTTGCTACCGATTCCAGCGATCACTACTGTTTCACTTCTGCTAACATCAGCCCTGACCCTAATTCGATAATTCGCGGTGGTCTAGCGGTTCTAGGCGCTCAGTCCGGAACCGAGCGACTGCTACGGTCGCAGGTTCGAATCCTGCCTCGGGCATGGATGTATGTGATGTCCTTAGGTTAGTTAGGTTTAACTAGTTCTAAGTTCTAGGGGACTAATGACCTCAGAAGTTGAGTCCCATAGTGCTCAGAGCCATTTGAACCTAATTCGATAATTCTTATGCTGCTCATTCGCTTACTTCATTCCTCTTATTCATATTTCTTTGACCTTATTATTACATCGTCTGTTATTGTGAAATATTGAACTCACACCAAGGTTTTTTCTAAGAAAATCGTTATTTTGTTACAATCATTGTTTTGATTACACTCGTGAAAAGTAAACCGTTTCATTTCCCCCTATTCCGTTTCTGGATATCCATTACCATATTTTCATTTTTATTCGTGGGAACACTGCTTACCTTATTACTGCTTTCGTTCCCATTACTCTATGATTTCCGCTTATGCTGTTGCAACCATTATCTTTAGTTGCTTTTTCTGAAAAAGCAACCTCCTGATATGAAGTCTTCATAATATTCCCAGTTTGTTCCTATGATTCCTGATACGGAGCACTTTCCTTTTAGTGACCAATTTTAGGAAAGTAAAGAGCTGTCTTCATCAACATCTCTTTCATTCTTACTGTTGTTGTTATGCAGTGTACTTTTATCTTAGTAAAGAATTTGCTGATAGTGCATATTTTTACATAGTGATCTTGTTCGTTAACATTTCAACTATGACTTCTTACCTTAGCCCTACTTCTCTTCAAATGGTTGAAATGGCTCTAAGCACTATGGGACTCAACATCTGAGGTCGTCAGTCCCCTAGAACGTAGAACTACTTAAACCTAACTAACCTAAGGACATCACACACATCCATGCCCGAGGCAGGATTCGAACCTGCGACCGTAGTGGTCACGCGGTTCCAAACTGAAGCACCTAGAAGCGCACGGCCACACCGGCCGGCGGTTTACAGTACAGCGCTAGTATTTTATTAAAGCTCTGATAACCTGTAGGCTTCGCCTAGTACCAGTTATTCCTAAGAAGGATTTAAGTTATTAATATTTAATAAAGTAGAATTGGTGTCTCACTAGTGGTTGCCGTAAGCAACACCTATTCTGAAGGATTACGTTCCTCTTCCCACTCTCGTCATTCATCATTCTTCCATATGATCCCGTCGCTACCTCTGCCCCCATGGGAACCAGCTGCCTGTTTGCTGCCGTCTTATCCTGCAGCACTGTTTAATGCATCTTTGTTTGAGGAAACCACTACTTTTTGTCAGGTGATTAAAGTTCAGTTCTGAAAGGGGTGGCAAATCATGTGACGTGAGATGTGACTTTCATTTGTGGTACAGGGTGTTTCAAAAATGACCGGTATATTTGAAACGGCAATAAAAACTAAACGAGCAGCGATAGAAATACACCGTTTGTTGCAATATGCTTGGGACAACAGTACATTTTCAGGCGGACAAACTTTCGAAATTACAGTAGTTACAATTTTCAACAACAGATGGCGCTGCAAGTGATGTGAAAGATATAGAAGACAACGCAGTCTGTGGGTGCGCCATTCTGTACGTCGTCTTTCTGCTGTAAGCGTGTGCTGTTCACAACGTGCAAGTGTGCTGTAGACAACATGGTTTATTCCTTAGAACAGAGGATTTTTCTGGTGTTGGAATTCCACCGCCTAGAACACAGTGTTGTTGCAACAAGACGAAGTTTTCAACGGAGGTTTAATGTAACCAAAGGACCGAAAAGCGATACAATAAAGGATCTGTTTGAAAAATTTCAACGGACTGGGAACGTGACGGATGAACGTGCTGGAAAGGTAGGGCGACCGCGTACGGCAACCACAGAGGGTAACGCGCAGCTAGTGCAGCAGGTGATCCAACAGCGGCCTCGGGTTTCCGTTCGCCGTGTTGCAGCTGCGGTCCAAATGACGCCAACGTCCACGTATCGTCTCATGCGCCAGAGTTTACAGCTCTATCCATACAAAATTCAAACGCGGCAACCCCTCAGCGCCGCTACCATTGCTGCACGAGAGACATTCGCTAACGATATAGTGCACAGGATTGATGACGGCGATATGCATGTGGGCAGCATTTGGTTTACTGACGAAGCTTATTTTTACCTGGATGGCTTCGTCAATAAACAGAACTGGCGCATATGGGGAACCGAAAAGCCCCATGTTGCAGTCCCATCGTCCCTGCATCCTCAAAAAGTACTGGTCTGGGCCGCCATTTCTTCCAAAGGAATCATTGGCCCATTTTTCAGATCCGAAACGATTACTGCATCACGCTATCTGGACATTCTTCGTGAATTTGTGGCGGTACAAACTGCCTTAGACGACACTGCGAACACCTCGTGGTTTATACAAGATGGTGCCCGGCCACATCGCACGGCCGACGTCTTTAATTTCCTGAATGAATATTTCGATGATCGTGTGATTGCTTTGGGCTATCCGAAACATACAGGAGGCGGCGTGGATTGGCCTCCCTATTCGCCAGACATGAACCCCTGTGACTTCTTTCTGTGGGGACACTTGAAAGACCAGGTGTACCGCCAGAATCCAGAAACAATTGAACAGCTGAAGCAGTACATCTCATCTGCATGTGAAGCCATTCCGCCAGACACGTTGTCAAAGGTTTCGGGTAATTTCATTCAGAGACTACGCCATTATTATTGCTACGCATGGTGGATATGTGGAAAATATCGTGCTATAGTTTTTCCCAGACCGCAGCGCCATCTGTTGTTGAAAATTGTAACTACTGTAATTTCGAAAGTTTGTCTGCCTGAAAATGTACTGTTGTCCCAAGCATATTGCAACAAACGGTGTATTTCTATCGCTGCTCGTTTAGTTTTTATTGCCGTTTCAAATATACCGGTCGTTTTTGAAACACCCTGTATGAGGAGGATTTTGGAAAGTTCGGTTTTGTGTGGTCAGTGAACGCACAACAGACGTTATTATGAGATTTCTTTTGGCTAACCGCCAGCTGTAAATTACGCCCTGAGTTATTTGCTGAGTTGTTTTGAGGAACTGTCAAACGCCAATTTATAGAGCTCTGAGTGATGCTGAAGACACTTATGTTAGGGATTGTGTCCTCTGTGTCATTTTCGTATTGCGGAATGATTTAGTAACGATATATGATTAAGGAAGTGGAATAACTATGTCGGGATTTGCACTTAATTTTGGCTGCTTAAGCTATGTTTTGATTTGATTTGATTCTTGAATAAATCGAACAAAAATATCGAGCAGAAGTACTTTGATATTAAGTTTTGCTTGCTTGCACAGTCAATTTTATTCTAAGGTTGAGTCATTGTGATAGAGAATAAAATGTTCTGTTTTAATTACGCTCATAGTTTAAAACCTTGCTAATTGAGTCATACTATTGTTTCAGGAGCAGACGAGCTGCAGGGAGGTGGGAGATGCGAGGAGAGTCTTGGAGAGCAGTTACAGAGGAAAGTGGTTCAAATGGCTCTGAGCACTATGGGACTCAACTGCTGAGGTCATTAGTCCCCTAGAACTTAGAACTAGTTAAACCTAACTAACCTAAGGACATCACAAAAATCCATGCCCGAGGCAGGATTCGAACCTGCGACCGTAGCGGTCTTGCGGTTCCAGACTGCAGCGCCTTTAACCGCACGGCCACTTCGGCCGGCCGTGCAGCCACGTCTCGATCCATGAGGCAACAAGTGGGGACGTTTGCAAGACAACAACAATCTGCACGAACAGTTCGACGACGTTTGCAGCAGCATGGACTGTCAGCTCGGAGACCATGGCTGTGGTTACCTTTGACGCTGCATCACAGACAGGAGCGCCTGCGATGGTGTACTCAACGACGAACCTGGGTGCACGAATGGCAAAACGTAATTTTTTCGGATGCATCCAGGTTCTGTTTACAGCATCATGATGGTCGCATCCGTGTTTGGCGACATCGCAGTGAACACACATTGGAAGCATGTATTCGTCATCGCCATACTGGCGTATCACCCGGCGTGATGGTATGGGGTTCCATCGGTAACACGTCTAGGTCACCTCTTGTTCGCACTGACGGCACTTTGAACAGTGGACGCTACATTTCAGATGTGTTACGACCCGTGGCTCTACACTTCATTCGATCCCTGCGAAACCCTACATTTCAGTAGGATAATGCACGACCGCGTGTTGCAAGTCCTGTACGGGCCTTTCTGGATGCAGAAAATGTTCGACTGCTGCCCTGGCCATCATATTCTCCAGATCTCTCACCAATGGAAAACGTCTGGTCAATGGTGGCCGAGCAACTGGCTCGTCTCAGTACGCCAGTCACTACTCTTGATGAAGTGTGGTATCGTGTTGAAGCTGCATGGGCAGCTGTACCTGTGCACACCATCCAAGCTCTGTTTGACTCAATGTCCAGGCGTATGAAGGCCGTTATTATGGCCAAATGGTTCAAATGGCTCTGAGCACTACGGGACTTAACATCTGAGGTCATCAGTCCCCTAGACTTAGAACTACTTAAACCTAACTAACCCAATGACATCACACACATCCATGCCCGAGGCAGGATTCGAACCTGTGACAGTAGCGGTAGCGCGGATCCAGGCTGAAGCGCCTAGAACCGTTCGGCCCCACCGGCAGGCTATTATGGCCAGAGGTGGTTGTTCTGGGTACTGATTTCTCAGGATCTATGCACCCAAATTACGTGAACATGTAATCACATGTCAGTTCTAGTATAATATATTTTTCCAATGAATACCCGTTTATCATCTGCATTTCTTCTTGGTGTAGCAATTTTAATGGCCAGTAGTGTACAAAGCAGGTGTCAACGTACACTGTCCATTGGGAAGCTGTAAGCGAAAGAGGTAGCCATCCTTTAAACTAGAGTTGCTTTTCGTGAAGTGAGCTGTGTCTGGGAAGAATGAAATTATTAAGATAGTCCGTTTATCAAGCCCACGTGAGAACAATCCATTCTGTGGAGAACGAGTTGACGTTCAAACACAATAACTTTAATTAAAACACAATTCTTCGTAACCCGTAATTTTTTAATGTAAACGAAGTGGCAGACGCCGCCATTTAGTGGTGAAGCTCATGCCTGCATCCGCTATTCTGTTGGTCATATTTAATAAGCAACAATTAAATCGATTCCTTTTAGGAGCCATTACAATGTATTTTTTAAAATATTAAGCAATTTCAATTATTTTATCTCTTTTTGCATACAGTGAGTAAAGAGAAATATCCAAGGACTTTGAAGAACTTCAGTTGCCTACCATTTACTCTATAGGAGACATCCTTGGAAAGAAACTAGAAACAGTCAAAATTACTACAAGTGAAGAATCAACTACGAAAGCAAGATGCTACATATGGTTTAAGAATACAACTACTCACGGATCCAGAGATAACATTACAAAAATTAAGGTACTGTTTGGAAACTGTGGTCGTCATCGGTGGTAAGAATGATTCTGAATCATCGTTTTGTGTGCAGGGGGTAACTGTCATCAATAAATGGTAGTATCCTCTCCTATTGACGAATGTTGCTTGGGAGTTTTCAATAAACAGTAGTCCATATTTGTGCAGGTTCTTTTACCTTTGTTTTTGAAATTTTTCGTCAAGGACAAAAATGCATTATGCAGTTATTAGAGCAAAGAGTGTATAGAAATTTCGGACACACTATGTTCAAGTACAGAAATTATGCTTCTAGTTCATACAAACATTTTGACCACTCTTGCTTGTTATACTTCACCAAGGAAAAATAATATACTAACTTATACATTTTAGAACATCCTAAATTACTTTCTAAGTTATAACGTTATTGAGCCCTGTTAAATTGATCTAACAATGGAAACACGATCACTTAAAGTAGATAAATAATACAACCCTATGGACTACAATAACGGGGCAAATCTTTCCCTTGGTTGGAAGTCCATTTAACCTAACAGAATGTGGTGCTCCTAGGATTATTTCACCCATTAGATTTATCGATCTTATTGTTAGTCTGTCTTAAGTAATTATTAGCTTCTTCAACCTTATCATCCAATGTCCTACGCAAAAACTTATACATATATCTCATTCCCTGAGACTATTGTTTTCTGTTATTCCAACATTACTCACATCATCACTGGTTGATAATTCTACTGATTCAACATGACTTATACTGTCATTAACCTCTGGTTTCCCATTTACTTTAAAATTTTTCTCATCTGCCTCATTATGAAATTCACTCTTTGCCTCAAAAGTTTCCTTATATGCTACATTATGAGATTCAATTACAAATAGCAAAGTATCGCTTTTATTGCTAAATAACTCATTAATATTGTCCCGTTTATTAGTTGATCTCCTCACCCATATTTTCATTCATAGAATTCATCTTACCTAATTTGCTGTATCAATTATTTACAAACTACAAATATTATAATTTCTAAAATAGCGAAATTAATCCCATAAAACTATAACAAAAGTTTCTTTCTTTAATAATAGTGTAAATACAACTTATATTAATTAATGAAAAGCCATCAGCCGCCCCCCTGGTGTCACGAAGCTGAAGCTACGCGTGTCGAGCTGCTAACCTAGCGGGACCTCGCAAGTTGCCAGTAATATGCCACTACCACCTGCCGAATCGATGTCGCGCACGCCGTCCCCAACGAGCAGCCTGTCACCAAGTTCACCCAGTGCTGCCGATTTGATTTGTTGGCTGGATCACCGTCAGTAGGCAGGTAACTCACCCCTGCCTTCGCCGCACTTGTAGTCGCCGACATCGTCCAACTTCACAACAGTCTTCACGCCATCGCCATATTAAAAATATCGCAATTAACATCCGCTCACACATTTCCTACCAATTCCCAATATTGCACAATAACAGTCCACAATCAACGTCCTCTACTAATGTTCACTGTTTATAATAAAGATCGCCACATGTCATATACAGCAATATTCAGTGTCACTGTTTACTACAATGTAACCCTCACTTACAGTTAAATATAAAAAATATCTCCTAACGTTCACTGATCAACACAGTAATATTTCCATACTCAATATTAGTTATTCAAAACACTTCCTTCCATAGCTATTATTCATTTTCCAATAGTAGTTTATAAGATTCGTATATGATATTCAGTGTTCCAAATGTTTTGATCATACTAATGAATTACTTTTACTGGATATTTTTAAAGTTCATATGCAATATAAACTGTAGAGACACTTATGGTCGTGCTAATTACGCACTGTTCAATGGCTGATTCCTAAATTCACACGTATAATCCGTAGTTCAAAATGTTTCCTTCCACATCAGTTCAGCTTATTTGCAGTTTCCCAAATTCATATGTAATGTTCACTGCTTAAAACACTTCCTGCCACACCGATCACTAACAGTTTATTAACTATTTTCCCCAGAAACGGACGCCAAGTGTAGCGTTTCCTACCTATTCCTAAAGAATTAACTAACTAGATAAGATGTTGAATGTTCCTGCCATGATACGTAAATGCCTCAGACATGCTAACAGCGCAAGTTGTTTCTCGCGAGTTATTGTAGGTACGTATGTACGTTGACCAATTCGTAACGGGAAGGTACGTACATTGACCAATTCGTAAGGAGAAGGTCAAGGAAATTTCTTGCAATTTCCCTAGCTCAACAGGATGTTTTCTTACTTCGTCTGTAGTAAAGCTGTTTCGATGTCCCCATTGACTTTCTTCTCCACTGGTCACAGATTCTAACATTCGTGCAGTAACTTGTGAATGATGGAATGGCAAGTGGGAAAGTCTCAACGTCACTACGAGGAGAGTCTCCTTATTTTATTAAAATGGAGCAGAAATAGTGTTTAGAGCCGGTCTAACGGGAATACTTGACTCTAAGTTCATTGAACCTAATCTTCACTTATCGGGCACCATTGCAAATTCACAAAATCTCCGCATTCATTTACTTTCCATACGAGATCGCACACACGTAAGATAGAATTCAAACGTCTTCCAAGGCCGACCAATACTGTTACATAAGCAGAATAGCACAAAATATCCACAACGGTGTCAGCCTGGAAGCTAGTTCGAAACAGCTTGAATACTAGTGAAAGACAGCGGGGTGAGGTAGATTCAGCGTTCTGTGCCTGCCGGTATAGGGCGCACTTCCGATTGGTCCGTTTAGTCAACCAATGGTTCACAACATTACATAATAACTCTAATTAATATTTCTGCTACATTTCGGAGTTCCTGAAACTATAATGAGGAATCTGTCTGAGTGAGTAATGTCGATAGCCTAGTTCGAATTGCACGAGGGGCGTTCAGAAAGTAAGCTCCGATCGGTCGCGAAATGGAAACGACTATGAAAATCCGATAAAGCTTTGCACAGATGTGTTGGGTAGTGTCTCTAGTATAACCCCAGTTAGCATCACATCGCTCTTCTCATTTCTGAGCTCGCAGTGAGTGCGTAAAGATGTCTAGAAAATAGTGTCTGCCGCCAAGTACGAGGGCCTGGTGAGAAATTTCGCCTGAAGCTATGCAGCTAACATTACATAACTGTCGTGCTGTTTCTTCTTCAAGACAATTCTCAGCCGCATTCTGCAGGGGCAATGAAGATGCTCCTGCATCGTTTTCAAATGGAAATGTGAGATTACCCACAATACAGTCCGCAATTGTCTCCCCCTGAGTTTCATCTCTGGTCACATGACCCGCTGTCTTTGAAGACAACATTTTGACACAGACAACGAGGTGTAGGCCAGCGTGGAGAATTGGCGGAAAGCACTGGCGGCTGCCTTCTATGATGAGGCTATTGAAAAGTTGGTACAACGCTATGACAAAAGTCTAAGTCAGAACGGCGACTACGTAGGGAAGTAGCTGAAAGGTGTAGCTAATTGTTACAAGTAAAACATTTCTGATGTTCACTGTGGTTTCAATTTGGCAATCAATCGGAGCTTACTTTCTGAACAGGCCTCGTATATATACATACAAATAGTAAATATTAATAAACGTATCTATTCATTTGCCGCCAAGCCTTGCAGTGTGAATCACCGTATTGTCTATAATCTCCAGTATGACACCGATGCTACCCGCCGCTTGGTCCTCACGCTACACGTCCATCTGTTGCTTTACGAGATGGGGGAGTGCTAATGATCTTAATTGCTTGCTTGCTTACAGCAGCAGGAACATTTCTATGCTATAGAAGAAATATAACACAATGTGGGCTGGTATAGGTCATAATTCTCACAAGGTTATATCTTGATTTCGCTAATGCATTGCACTGATTTACAGGGTGGGGCGAATAAAAGTCGCCCAGAGAACTGAGTTCCAGTGAACAAAGAAACACAGCAGAGGAAAGGAAATACAGTGCTAACCTGAATATAATAAATGTTGAAAGTGACCACCATTCATATCTTGGCACTTTTGGGCCCTGGTCAGAAAGTTGCTGAAGGCGGATCCAAGCTGGAATGCTGGAACAACTGCAGTATCGTCCGAAATGTTCTACTGAATTTCTTGAAGCCTATGAGAGTTGTGCGATACACCTTTGACCTGAGGCCTCCCAACACAAAGTAATCGCACACTGACAGAGCAGGTGACCTGGGTGGCCAGCTAGCGCCGCAACCAGACTGACCTCTGCTGACAAATCTGTCAGGTGTGAAGATTGTGTAAATGTGCTCCAAGATTCGACCGGCTGTGTCAGCAGTTGCTCCATCCTATTCGACGTAACTATAGGTTTTCTTCTCCTCCGTTAATGCTGCCACAAATGATTTCAAACTGTTGGCAATATAACGCGTCGAAGGCAGTGTCTGATAAAAGAAGATGGGACCTATAATGCGGCTGCAGACACTGCACACCAAACCCAACCTCCTGACCATGCAGTGGTGTTTCGTGGGAGCTATGCGGATCCTCCGCTGCCCAGAACCTGTGATTCTATGAGTAGACATAACCACTCAGATGAAACCATGTTTTCCGGCCAGTGTGGCCGAGCGGTTCTAGGCGCTACAGTCTGGAACCGCGCGACCGCTACGGTCGCAGTTTCGAATCCTGCCTCGGGCATTGATGTGTGTCATGTCCTTAGGTTAGTTTGGTTTAGGTAGCTCTAGGTTCTACGGGACTGATGACCTCAGATGTTAAGTCCCATGGTGCTCAGAGCCATTTGAACCATTTGAAACCAGGTTTCATCAGAACTGAAGAAAAGATCTATGTCCAACCCATTCATTGTTGTCTCAGTGAACAGTGACTCACAAAAGTGGAAACAGTGAGGAGCATCTGCGGATTTTAATGCATGAACAGCAAACACTCAGCAGCGACGCATGTGCAGGTCCAGGCGGAGTATTCATCTGCATGGTTGACGTGATATGACGGTCTCTTGCGACAGGCGTCGGGTTGATTTGATAGGATTATGAAGCATTTTATGGTGAACAGCAGCCACATTATCTGGTGTGCGGGTATGTTTCGGTGTTTTTTTTTTTATTTGTTCAAAACAGATACTGTATAAGCCCATTTTCGGAGTAAACATTACATGGCACTCTTCGCTGACACTTTGACACCATTGAACTTCTCAGCAAACAACGGACCACACTGTGTCCACTGCTGCTCCACTGTGAGTACCATCGTCCCCTTTGCATTCTTCCATTCACACTGACACAGCCTGCAATGCTCTGTGAACCAGTGTGGGCCACATGGCAGGCGTACATGTTGCGTGCGCGTCACGCAGTGTGATTATATGCATACATGCACGTCCAATCGTCCCGGCCACTTTCATTTGATCCGCCATGTACAAAGCTTAGGTACCATATTTATAGTCAGATAGAAAAGCAGTTTTAAATCAAACAGGCAATATTATGCCTAGCTATTTCCATTAATCCTGACAGACCACTGTTAGGGGTCGTTTTCTGATTACGGTGCTTGTTTGGATTAGTTAATTCAAAAATGGTTCAAATGGCTCTGAGCACTATGGGACTTAACGTCTGAAGTCATCAATCCGCCAGAACGTAGAACTACTTAGGCCTAACTAACCTAAGGACATCACACACACCCATGCCCGAGGCAGGATTCGAACCTGCGACCGTAGCGGTCGCGCGGTTCCAGACTGTAGCGCCTAGAACCGCTCGGCCACCCAGAACGGCGATTAGTTAATTTCTGGATGCTTTAACCAGGTTGCAAATGAGAATTACTATCCTCGAAGTTTTTGTTATTTTTGAAAGAAGGGTAGAAAAGATGATGCAAAAATCTCACTAATTGCTACGTGTTACTGATTAATTTCTGCCACCGTTTTGTGATTAATTTTATGTAGAGTCTGCTGGGTACATTTGCTAGGAGGAAAGCTTTGCGTTTTTCTCACTGGCAAGGTGTTCTCCCTGAGTGATCTCTGGGACCTCTTCGTCAACAGGAGGTGGTCAGTGAATCACATTAGAAAGGGCAAAGGTCCTCTGGGAGCTGTGCGGTCTTAGCGTAAGGAAGGCTATGGCCTGCTTCGTGCTTTTGTCAGCAGTGCTGGCACATATCGTAGCGCTCAGTGAAAGTTGCCATCCCCAGAGTATGACTGAGAAAGACATTTTTGCCTATTGTGTTCAGACATAAAAGGACGAGACACTGAGACGCCAGCATGGAAAGGTTCATTACTTTCGCTCCAACATTTACTGTACCCAATCGAGTTAAGTCACCCCGCCACTGTGATGGGGCGAAGAAGCCGACCAATTAGCCTAGTATCAATCTATTACTTCTTTAGGGGAATTTTATAAGCTAAGGATGGGAAGTTTCAACAGCGTTACCCTGGTTTCTTCATGAAATAAGTGATTTTCTCGTCCGTCACATTGGCGACAGCATTCATTCGTCCTCCACATACTGAGTTTCTTGAGAGTAGAGAGGATACAGAGGGAGATCTATGTTTCATGGTCTTTTGATAGCTGCCTACTCTGAGGGTCTCTCGTCTCCTGGCCGCTATCTGGTGCTGAGGGGCCCATAGTTTTCCGAACTTGGGGAAATGTGTCACAACTGTTGTTTCGAGGTCCACATTCTAAGCAGATTGATACTTGCTTACTCTGCCACTCAACTTGTGTTGCTTGGTTTGGGTATAATGTGCGGCATTTTGTTGTATCATCAATTTTGATTTAGCGAACTGCCCAGACGAACAGATCTCGTTGCTCTTTACCCATACAATCTTACACACTTTTTGGTAGCTCCCTTCAGTGTTCGCGACTTTTTGCAATTTTATTTGAGTGTTATAAAATCGTTTTCTACACCAATTTTTACTGTGATTTTTGTCAATCATTAGAGCATATAAATATCAGTTAATCACAGTCTTTACTTATATTCCAAGATCCTTTACGTTGCCTTACAACATTTTTATGGATAAGCGAACCACTAATAATAAATATAGCCTAGTGGACTCCTAAGTTTGTTGTTCTCACTGTGGCGGCGTTATCATTGTGCACAGGGGCCAAACTCAATAATCAGTCATATTAAGAATTCAGAGAAAAGAACGAGCAATGCACTCGCTCGTCTTGTGTGACTAAAGATTTGTTTAATACGAGAATTGCACTTACGCTCCCCGACTCTAATCCAAAACAGCGACTCAGCTTTCAATTATTCGTCAGAAACGTTTTGGAACCACTATATTTGTCATTGTAGTTGATAATAACTGGTCACGAGCATTTTCAGCCATTATCGCTCACAGATTCCCTGCATTAATTTTGTTCAGATTAAACTACGTCTGTTGTGTTGAATAACCTTTATTCTCATCATTCAAGATAGCGACAGCAGTAATAACACTAACAAGCAAGCAAGTATACCATCTTAAATTGAACTATATAGTTGTAAGAGTTCAGTAAAATGTGATCTCTTCCATATTCGTGGTCAGTAGAAAAGAAAACTAAACGATTCCCAAAATGTTTACGTTGACAACGATGCTTGAGTGCAGAAATGCCTTTTGTAAATTAGCGAAGCTTTATTTAATGGTTCGAAGAAAATCACTTTCACTTAAGAAAACATTTGAAGAGGTAGCTGATAGAGCAAGTAACAAAAACTGTGCCTAGACTTTTAGGAAAAATTGCTCACAAATAGAGGAAGAAAATAATGTTATGTGGTTCAAAATGGTTCAAATGGCTCTGAGCACTATGGGACTCAACTTCTGAGGTCATTAGTCCCCTAGAACTTAGAACTAGTTAAACCTAACTAACTTAAGGACATCACACACATCCATGCCCGAGGCAGGACTCGAACCTGCGACCGCAGCGGCCTCGCGGCAACCAGGCTGCAGCGCCTAGAACCGCACGGCTACTTCGGCCGGCCTAATGTTATTTGGGCATGGCTCTAAAAGCGCTGTATTTCCATGTTAGAGCTCATTTTCTACTTCTCTCAATAATCACATTAATCATGAGAAATACACAGAAACCGAACACATGAGACGTTTTCTTACGTGAAATGATCAAAATGTCCTCTAGGTTACGTTTGGTTGGAATGCAAAGAAAATTTTATTTCTTAGGTTCACCACCAGTGTTCGTCGTTACAACTGAACAAAGGTACTATTAACATGTGACTCACTTCATTGCTTGTTTTGACATGTGACTAACTTCTTTGCTATACCAGCATAACAGATTACATGACAGATGGATAGGAAGATACACACCACTTCCTTTTCCTCCACGCTTGCAGGACCTAAATACACTAAACTTTATGTGTGGGAGCTTTTAAAAGCTCTTACGCACGGAATCTCAGCACAAGACATACAGCGTGTTCACACTGGCATGTGAGGAACGTTTCCTGAAAGTTTGGCCATACCTTTTCCTTACATTCTACATATTGCTGAAAAATAAGCGACTCCGCTTCCTCTTGTGGCAATTATAGAACGTCCACTTCAGAACCTTGATACTCCAGTAAAAAGTTAATGTGATGTCAAATGGAGATTATCACCTGAGTAACTAAGGTTTGATTGCCAGGTTTATATGTCGTAAAGGTCTAATAAGTAATATTTAATTAGTATTAATTTGGTGTGGGATAGCGGCCCGTAACTAGAGCCCTGTCTTTTGCTTCAGTATTCTTACCAATTCAGAGAAATAAGCACTCTTCATGGTCCGTCTCGAAGCATCAGACCGTTAGAACTACTCTCCCTAATTACGTATCTGTACAATGGCGAACCATGTTAGTTTTATTATAGTGTGCATTCTTGTAAGAACTGCATTCGGGAAAAAGACTGGCTATTGTGCTTTAGTCATATTTCGCCATATATTCTTTCCCAGGAGAGATGATTCGATAAGGTGTGAGTTTGGAGCGATCGGAGAGAACTACTACAAGACTCAATTACTTAGGTGGGTCTTATGGCTTAGTTGGAAATCCTGTTGCCTGCTTTGTTAATAAGAGGCACCATGCGTCTGAATTTAACATATTTACATTCTAGTAAATCAAAAAGGCGTTTTTTCTATTGCAAATTAACATATCATTTTTACAGCGACTGCGAAAAATGTACATTTTAATATATTATTTACGTAAATTTAATTTTAAATATAAGCTTCTGAAGAATATTATACAGTTTTGCGGCCGCGCGGGATTAGCCGAGCGGCCCAGGGCGCTGCAGTCACGGACTGTGCGGCTGGTCCCGGCGGAGGTTCGAGTCCTCCCTCGGGTACGGGTGTGTGTGTTTGTCCTTAGGCTAATTTAGGTTACGTAGTGTGTAAACTTAGGGACTGATGGCCTTAGCAGTTAAGTCCCATAAGATTTCACACACATTTTTGAACAGTTTTGCGAGTAAGCATGGGAGTGTTTGCTAGCTGTCTCGTCGTTCGTCAGGGCTGTTCAGCGGCCCACACAGGTATAAGCACTACATTCGTTAGGGTAGAGAAGCTACTAATTCAGTTACAGATACAGCTGTTTCCATATTCTTGTTTGCAGTTGCAACAGCAGGTTACCGTCGCTTCGCAATTGCGTCACAGTCCTAAAAACGCATAGAGTGAGAAATTGTTCTGACAAGATGGATTACTAGTAGAAATATTAAAGTTGGTGGAATAAAACCCGTAATTTCGCTTCACACGTGTACCAATACGTAATAATAACTGAGCTTTTTGACAGATCCATGCCAGCGGATTTAGTGTAGACATACCAAGAATTTAGTTCCTCTCACTCTTTTTGAAAACATTAGCACTTATTAACGTTTTTGTCTGATATACGCATGTTCTACCGTCTGTTCAGATGTCTGCTGCATTGTTCCTATATCTGACTGCTCAGCTCCGGATTCGCTTCAGTTTCAGGATGGGCTATAAATCATGTCTGTTCGAGACAGCTTCTGTAGTGATCGTGCTTGGACAATAACCAGCTAAATAAGAAAACAATTCATTGCTCTTTCGCGTGGTGAGCTCCTAGTGAAACAGGTGGAGCAACACAGATAGGAACCTATACAACACGCCATTAACTGGTCCGTGGTCACAGCATGAAACGAGGGGAGGTCTTATCGCGCTCTGTCGTCTGTAGCTTAATAGAGCTGCCGGCAGGCGGAAAACAATTTGCGTGTCCCGCTGCTTCCTGTAAATAGAAAGAAGGGACTGCACAGAACCACCGGCCGGAATTAATTGAAAAAGACAAATTTACTTCCAGCTCCTTTCTGAAATTTTTCGCCTTTTACTGTGAGCGGTGGCAAAGAGATTGCTTTACCAAAATGGACGATTAAACATATAAAACGATAGTCTGTTATCGCTACTAAATCTTCGAAGCGCTCGTACACGTCCAGGAAAATCAATGTGTTTCCTTTAGGATTCATTTTTGTTCTGAATTTAGCTTTGAAATAATTCCTGCAGTAATTGCAGTGGTGAAACTAAATTTAGCGAGTTGTCCTTCACCGTATCAGGCAACATAACTGAATCAGAATCGACATTAGTAAACAACTGTTCAATTTCAGAATGAAAGTTTTCGTTGACTGTATTAGTCGTGACTCTACCGACAAAATTTCAGACGTTATTTACTGAGTGATTTACGCTGTAAGAATCTCTTGGTCTTCAATAACCGTCGAGAAAAAAACTCGAGAAAGGACTGAACAGTAGACAATCGAATTACAATGGAGAAGAGGCAATGGAACGTTACATGCTGTCCTCAAAAGTATCAATGGAAAGGAACATTATTTTGTGATTTACAGTTTCTTGTGTTGCTTACTCTACAACAGGATCAACAGGATTAATTACCATGTTTTTACCGCCTGCAAATAGCATTAACTCGGCTCTCTCTCTCTCTCTCTCTCTCTCTCTCTCTCTCTCTCTCTCTGGAGCACGATATTCGAGACAGACTGAAGTTACACAGTGGTGAGCAGACTGAGAACAAAAAATTGCCAGCTTATCTGTATATATATCCGTCATTCAGATTCATAAATGATGGCAATTTTTTGTTCTGTCTGCTCACCGCTTCGTAGCTTCAGTCTGTATCGAATATCGTGCGCACATGTACGGTCATCTTTACGACTCGTTTTAGTGGTGTTGTTTTTTGTGCAGCTTTCCATCAAAATGAGTGACTTTATGCGTAATATACTTTACGAACTTTTAAGAGAATCAGTGAATAAGAAGGACAACAATTTTTCTGTAACTACTGAGCAACAGGGCATTTGTTAAGTGAATTGAAAAATGCAAAATCCATTGCCCATGAAAAATCTGTCCACTACAGACGTTTGAACCGATACGATGTTCTCAACATCGGAGGTGAAGAGAAACTCATAGCACCAGTGCCTGTTGGAAAATTAGAAATTCTTTATTGCGTTTGTTTTAATGAACGTAATACAGGAGACCCATATTGCTATAGGCCACGGCTATTGAGCTCAGATGATTATGGAACTGAATCACTAGTACAAGAACGTGACTGTTGAAACAGTTTTTACTTATTTGAGGTTACGTGAACCATGTCACAAAAAACATTGAAAAAAGGTGTTGTACTGAAACCTATCATACACAGTGAAATGAATTTACGATGCCAAATTGTCTTAATCGACATGCAGACAAACCCAGACTATAAGTCGAAGTTCACAGCTTATACCAGGATCATTTCACAAAGCCGCGCGGGATTAGCCGAGCGGCCTAAGGCGCTGCAGTCATGGATTGTTCGGCTGGTCCCGGCGTAGGTTCGAGTCCTCCCTCGGGCATGGGTGTGTGTGTTTGTCCTTAGGCTAATTTAGGTTACGTAGTGTGTAAACTTAGGGGCTGATGGCCTTAGCAGTTAAATCCCATAAGATATCACAAACATTTTAACATTTGAACATTTGACAAAATTTGTTACCCTCAGAGCAGCACTAACTTCGAAAAGATCTGATGAAGTAGCATTTCATCTTTTGGGTATTTGCACCACCTTCGGTGCCCCAAGTATCCTTCATTCTGATAATGGTATAGTTTTGTAACCAAGTCATCCAAAGATTATGTGGGTTGTGGAATGATGCAAAAGATAGTGAATGGGAAGTCGAGATACATTCACTCTCAGGGATCAGTCGAAAGGGCAAATCAAAACACTGAAATGTGCTATCAGTGTGGATGGAAACAAATAAAACATCAGAATGGCCTGAAAGGTTAAGGACTGTGCAATCAATGAGAAACAGTGCTTATCATGAAGGGATCACATGTTCACCATACGAGGTCATGTTTGGTGTTCTAACGAAAACGGTCATTGCCCGCTCAGTTATTCCACGAGATTTGATAAAAAATGTAAACAGTGAAGAAGATTTAGAACAATGGTATACTCTAAAGCTCCTGACTCACAAGAAGGGGAAGATGACGGTCAGGGAATTGATTCGAATGAATCAAATACGGGAACGGAAGGAACGCAGCTACAAAGTGCGGTTGTTGTAGATGAAGAGGCACCAGAGACACAGGATTTGACGACAGTTAACATAGAGACACCGGCACCTACTGATGCTTCTGACGAGACACTGACAGATTCCAACAGTGTTAATAAAGTGAATAGGGTCTGAGAGCGTGCCGAAGAAGATCTTCAGTTGTAAGCAAAATTCCAAAACGTTCAGTTGGACAGAATGTGAGTGACAGTACCTGATGCAATATCAATGACAGCAGTGGTCATAAACGTTAAGGATGACGTATTTTATCAACTTGGTACCAGAGCTCCCAAACTCAATTCATTGTCCACTAGGAACCGAATTTTATTGTGCGGGGAAAATTTTATTAGCGTGGAAGAAGCACGAAGAAAAAAGAATAGTATGTGGGAAGTGAGTACCAAAATATCTTTCGTTGCAGGACAATGATTCACAAAAAGCAATTGTTTAAAAAATTTCTCAACTAAAAAAATCATTCAGCAAATCGTATCCCATGTTACGTAAAACCAAGTGAAATTGATGTGGAATACTGTTAGCCATAATCACACTGTAATGCAAAAGTCTTAAAAGAATGTAATTTTACCAACAGTGCAAGCTATTTCAATAATTGCTAAGGTGTTTTTTAATGAATATGGTCCGTTCTACGGATCGGAGCGTGGAATGTCAAATCACTTAATCGGGCAGGTAGGTTAGAAAATTTGAAAAGGGAAATGGATAGGTTAAAGTTAGATATAGTGGGAATTAGTGAAGTTCGGTGGCAGGAGGAACAAGACTTTTGGTCAGGTGATTACAGGGTTATAAATACAAAACCAAATAGGGGTAATGCAGGAGTAGATTTAATAATGAATAAAAAAATAGGAGTGCGGGTTAGCTACTACAAACAGCATAGTGAACGCATTATTGTGGCCAAGATAGACACAAAGCCCATGCCTACTACAGTAGTACAAGTTTATATGCCAACTAGCTCTGCAGATGATGAAGAAATAGATGAAATGTATGACGAGATAAAAGAAATTATTCAGGTAGTGAAGGGAGACGAAAATTTAATAGTCATGGGTGACTGGAATTCGTCAGTAGGAAAAGGGAGAGAAGGAAACATAGTAGGTGAATATGGATTGGGGGGAAGGAATGAAAGAGGAAGCCGCCTTGTAGAATTTTGCACAGAGCATAACTTAATCATAGCTAACACTTGGTTCAAGAATCATGAAAGGAGGCTGTATACATGGAAGAAGCCAGGAGATACTGACAGGTTTCAGATAGATTATATAATGGTAAGACAGAGATTTAGGAACCAGGTTTTAAATTGTAAGACATTTCCTGGGGCAGATGTGGATTCTGACCACAATCTATTGGTTATGAACTGCAGATTGAAACTGAAGAAACTGCAAAAAGGTGGGAATTTAAGGAGATGGGACCTGGATAAACTGAAAGAACCAGAGGTTGTAGAGAGTTTCAGGGAGAGCATAAGGGGACAATTGACAGGAATGGGGGAAAGAAATACAGTAGAAGAAGAATGGGTAGCTCTGAGGGATGAAGTGGTGAAGGCAGCAGACGATCAAGTAGGTAAAAAGACGAGGGCTAATAGAAATCCTTGGGTAACAGAAGAAATATTGAATTTAATTGATGAAAGGAGAAAATATAAAAATGCAGTAAATGAAGCAGGCAAAAAGGAATACAAACGTCTCAAAAATGAAATCGACAGGAAGTGCAAAATGGCTAAGCAGGGATGGCTAGAGGACAAATGTAAGGATGTAGAGGCTTGTCTCACTAGGGGTAAGATAGATACTGCCTACAGGAAAATTAAAGAGACCTTTGGAGAGAAGAGAACCACTTGTATGAATATCAAGAGCTCAGATGGAAACCCAGTTCTAAGCAAAGAAGGGAAGGCAGAAAGGTGGAAGGAGTATATAGAGGGTTTATACAAGGGAGATGTACTCGAGGACAATATTATGGAAATGGAAGAGGATGTAGATGAAGACGAAATGGGAGATAAGAGACTGCGTGAAGAGTTTGACAGAGCACTGAAAGACCTGAGTCGAAACAAGGCCCCGGGAGTAGACAACATTCCACTAGAACTACTGATGGCCTCGGGAGAGCCAGTCATGACAAAACTCTACCATCTAGTGAGCACGATGTATGAGACAGGTGAAATACCCTCAGACTTCAAGAAGAATATAATAGTTCCAATCCCAAAGAAAGCAGGTGTTGACAGATGTGAAAATTACCGAACTATCAGTTTAATAAGTCACAGCTGCAAAATACTAACGCGAATTCTTTACAGACGAATGGAAAAACTGGTAGAAGCCGACCTCGGGGAAGATCAGTTTGGATTCCGTAGAAATGTTGGAACACGTGAGGCAATACTGACCTTACGACTTATCTTGGAAGAAAGATTAAGAAAAGGCAAACCTACGTTTCTAGCATTTGTAGACTTAGAGAAAGCTTTTGACAATGTTGAATGGAATACTCTCTTTCAAATTCTAAAGGTGGCAGGGGTAAAATACAGGGAGCGAAAGGCTATTTACAATTTGTACAGAAACCAGATGGCAGTTATAAGAGTCGAGGGGCATGAAAGGGAAGCGGTGGTTGGGAAAGGAGTGAGACAGGGTTGTAGCCTCTCCCCGATGTTAGTCAATCTGTATATTGAGCAAGCAGTAAAGGAAACAAAAGAAAAGTTCGGAGTAGGTATTAAAATTCATGGAGAAGAAGTAAACACTTTGAGGTTCGCCGATGACATTGTAATTCTGTCAGAGACAGCAAAGGACTTGGAAGAGCAGTTGAACGGAATGGACAATGTCTTGAAAGGAGGATATAAGATGAACATCAACAAAAGCAAAACGAGGATAATGGAATGTAGTCAAATTAAGTCGGGTGATGCTGAGGGAATTAGATTAGGAAATGAGACACTTAAAGTAGTAAAGGAGTTTTGCTATTTAGGGAGTAAAATAACCGATGATGGTCGAAGTAGAGAGGATATAAAATGTAGATTGGCAATGGCAAGGAAAGCGTTTCTCAAGAAGAGAAATTTGTTAACATCGAGTATAGATTTAGGTGTCAGGAAGTCGTTTCTGAAAGTATTTGTATGGAGTGTAGCCATGTATGGAAGTGAGACATGGACGATAACTAGTTTGGACAAGAAGAGAATAGAAGCTTTCGAAATGTGGTGCTACAGAAGAATGCTGAAGATAAGGTGGGTAGATCACGTAACTAATGAGGAGGTATTGAATAGGATTGGGGAGAAGAGAAGTTTGTGGCACAACTTGACTAAAAGAAGGGATCGGTTGGTAGGACATGTTTTGAGGCATCAAGGGATCACAACTTTAGCATTGGAGGGCAGCGTGGAGGGTAAAAATCGTAGAGGGAGACCAAGAGATGAATACACTAAGCAGATTCAGAAGGATGTAGGTTGCAGTAGGTACTGGGAGATGGAGAAGCTTGCACAGGATAGAGTAGCATGGAGAGCTGCATCAAACCAGTCTCAGGACTGATGACCACAACAACAACAACAACATGGTTTTACCAGTTTGCATGAGTAAACCTTAACATTTACAAACGTCTCTCGGTAAAAGTTCGACATCTACGCATATAATAAGAAGTTTCGGACTATTATAACACCGCCATGATAAATGTTAGGTTTTATCGGTAAACTCTAGGGTTTACCAATCATCTTACGTTTACAGTAACATATTCACCGCTGAACGCCATGAAAAATTGCAACACCTCAAAGAAGGCTTGCAAAAACGTCAAATTAGCATGACGTGTACTATATTCTTACATATTCAGATGATGAACATTACAGTGCAACCACACAAAGTACGTTGTAGTAACGCCATATACATTATGTACATAAGGAATGACTGTACAACGGGTTCCTCATTCCGAAATCGTATTTGAATGTTGCTTGTTTGTGACATTACTGTGGTATGTCCTACGCAGGAGAGAGGAACGTCTCCCAGCACACGCTGGAATTCGACAGCGGCAGTATTTTAGGTTATCGACAGCGAGGTTTATCGTTCCCCAATGTTTCTTCTAGCGTTGGTCAGAAGCTCAAAAGATTGTCATGTCAGTGTGGAATCTGTGGGTTTAGGAGGGCCACACTGAAAGCAATGCGGTATCTCGATGGCTCGATGTATCCACACATACTGTGCGACAACGTCTAGCGCACCACGGACTGTCGTAACTGAGTGACCATTGGTGGCGCTTCCCTCGACACTACAGCACAGACTGGATCGCTTGAAGCGGTGCTCCCAATGACACCACTGGACACTGGAATTCACAGTGTCTTCTTTTCATAACAGTTCAGATTCCGCGTACCCCATCACGATTAAAGTATTTGTGTTGAGACCCCGAGGCGAATGAACGTTGCCAGATCGCGTTCGTCATCGCCATAGGAGAGACAACACCTGATGTAATTGTACGAGGTGCCATTGGGTACACAACAGGAAAACCTCTGGTTCACGTAACCGGTAGTATGGAAACCAGACGTTACATTTTTGATGCGACAGTTCCGGCGGCAGTTCCCTTCATCGGCTGTCCACAAAGTTCAGAGATCGAGTTTATTCCTGACGTACAAGCGCTGTCAGCGCAGTAGCTGTGGTGGCAGCTTGAACTAACAAGTGTAAGCAATATGTTCACTATACTAGCCAGTTGTCATCAGGCAGCGTTATGTGTTGGACGTCCGGCCGTAGCGTATTAAGTCGTTGTCACAAACGGCAATGGAACAATATCTCTACATCAAGTATTCAAGACATTCTCCAGAATGTTTTGAAGAAGAGAAAACTGTTCGCACAGTTTGTCCATCATCCATGACTCCTCGTGACCGCTACGGTCGCAGGTTCGAATCCTGCCTCGGGTATGGATGTGTGTGATGTCCTTAGGTTGTTAGGTTTAAGTACTTCTAAGTTCTAGGGGAATGATGACCTCCGAAGTTGAGTCCCATAGTGCTCAGAGCCATTTCAACCATTTGATCCATCCATGACTCCCGAACATAAACAGCGACGACTGGGCTGCAGTGTAAAACGCGAATAATTCTTTTTCGTAAAAAATCATCATAGATGCCGAGACTTGGTGTTATCAATACGAACTTACCACAAAACGAAAACAATACATAAATTCACTTGAAGGGACAACTGTTTGCCGCGCGGGATTAGCCGAGCGGTCTAGGGCGCTGCAGTCATGGACTGTGCGGCTGGACCCGGCGGAGGTTCGAGTCCTCCCTCGGGCTTGGTTGTGTGTCTTTGTCCTTAGGATAATTTGGGTTAAGTAGTGTGTAAGTTTAGGGACTGGTGACCTTAGCAGTTAAGTCCCATAAAATTCACACACATTTGAACATTTTGGCAACTCTTTGACGACATAACCACCATTCAAGTCAAAGTGAAGTGCGCGTTGTACAACATTCCAGAGCTTTTCTGGCGGTTTCGCTTGATTATATGAACGGTCTATGTGTTGTACTCAAGTGGAGTGACAGTAATAGAGCACCTGAAGCATTAAAATCACCAAGGTAACTGTACCTTTTTTGTGAATCCAATCTCGAAATTTTTTGGACTCGTGGAGTATCTTCGACATCTCTGTGACGTTATCTTTCAACAAGATCACGAAGCCCGCATGTTGTCTTTGCTCTTCTGACCTACACCGATGTAAAGGCTGTACGGCTGTTACCATAGCCAGTACGTCCTCTTGATCTCTCATCCTTCGAAAACATTGGGTCACGAGTTGCTGAAAGACTGACACTCCACCATTCGCCATCCGCTGCTACTGACCAACTCTGGAACAGAGATGAAGCAGCAGGGAATGAAGTCTTTGTGGGAATCATCCAAACTGGTTTAAAGCTATTGTTGCTGTCAGATTTTCCAGCTCTGTGTGCTTATTTTGGCACACAGTATACCACAAATCCCCTCCTAATTTAACTGCTATACGTACAAAAAGTAAATCTTAGGCCATTTTATCCTGCTTGGTTTTGTAATCACATATATTATTAAGGACATGCCAAATGTCGTTAGTACAACCTCTTCAGAATTCTGTTCGAATTTCCGTCAAGACGTGCAGAGGTTTTTCCAGAATTTTTATAATTAATTTAAATTAACTGAAATATATTGTTATCACTTGTCGTTGCTCAATATTTTGTGAAATGAAATTTTAAATATATTCCCTTGCTAATTTAGCTGAACAAAACGAGCCCACTTTCGCTGCAATATGCAGAAAGTGACTGAAACAATGTTGCAGCTTAAAAATTAGTACTCAAAAGATTTCAATTCCGTTTAACTATCATACGGTCTTGTGCAATGATTGGTTGTCGTGTCTCTAATTTCATAATATGCTTTATAATTTTAATTTTGTCAGAATTATTACTTTCTCACTGTATGAGCACATTTGTACACCTCTTAATAACCTTCGTTGAAACAATACAGAAAATTTTGTAGAAAGCAAATACACTCCTGGAAATTGAAATACGAACACCGTGAATTCATTGTCCCAGGAAGGGGAAACTTTATTGACACATTCCTGGGGTCAGATACATCACATGATCACACTGACAGAACCACAGGCACATAGACACAGGCAACAGAGCATGCACAATGTCGGCACTCGTACAGTGTATATCCACCTTTCGCAGCAATGCAGGCTGCTATTCTCCCATGGAGACGATCGTAGAGATGCTGGATGTAGTCCTGTGGAACGGCTTGCCATGCCATTTCCACCTGGCGCCTCAGTTGGACCAGCGTTCGTGCTGGACGTGCAGACCGCGTGAGACGACGCTTCATCCAGTCCCAAACATGCTCAATGGGGGACAGATCCGGAGATCTTGCTGGCCAGGGTAGTTGACTTACACCTTCTAGAGCACGTTGGGTGGCACGGGATACATGCGGACGTGCATTGTCCTGTTGGAACAGCAAGTTCCCTTGCCGGTCTAGGAATGGTAGAACGATGGGTTCGATGACGGTTTGGATGTACCGTGCAATATTCAGTGTCCCCTCGACGATCACCAGTGGTGTACGGCCAGTGTAGGAGATCGCTCCCCACACCATGATGCCGGGTGTTGGCCCTGTGTGCCTCGGTCGTATGCAGTCCTGATTGTGGCGCTCACCTGCACGGCGCCAAACACGCATACGACCATCATTGGCACCAAGGCAGAAGCGACTCTCATCGCTGAAGACGACACGTCTCCATTCGTCCCTCCATTCACGCCTGTCGCGACACCACTGGAGGCGGGCTGCACGATGTTGGGGCGTGAGCGGAAGACGGCCTAACGGTGTGCGGGACCGTAGCCCAGCTTCATGGAGACGGTTGCGAATGGTCCTCGCCGATACCCCAGGAGCAACAGTGTCCCTAATTTGCTGGGAAGTGGCGGTGCGGTCCCCTACGGCACTGCGTAGGATCCTACGGTCTTGGCGTGCATCTGTGCGTCGCTGCGGTCTGGTCCCAGGTCGACGGGCACGTGCACCTTCCGCCGACCACTGGCGACAACATCGATGTACTGTGGAGACCTCACGCCCCACGTGTTGAGCAATTCGGCGGTACGTCCACCCGGCCTCCCGCATGCCCACTATACGCCCTCGCTCAAAGTCCGTCAACTGCACATACGGTTCACGTCCACGCTGTCGCGGCATGCTACCAGTGTTAAAGACTGCGATGGAGCTCCGCATGCCACGGCAAACTGGCTGACACTGACGGCGGCGGTGCACAAATGCTGCGCAGCTAGCGCCATTCGACGGCCAACACCGCGGTTCCTGGTGTGTCCGCTGTGCCGTGCGTGTGATCATTGCTTGTACAGCCCTCTCGCAGTGTCCGGAGCAAGTATGGTGGGTCTGACACACCGGTGTCAATGTGTTCTTTTTTCCATTTCCAGGAGTGTAAGGTAAGATGTGTAGTTTTGCTGACTCAAGAAGTTCTCATTCTCCTTTTGAATGTTACCTTAAACCCGTAAACTGTGCGTGGCATACTTGTCAATATTTTTCTTTTGTAGAATTTTCTGGGGAACTTTTTAGGAAGGCTACTTTTAAATATTATAGAAATTTATTATGAAATGCTTGGAATTTCATGTCAGCATTTATTTCCATATAAAACCTAAATATTTTCCGCCCTTTTCATTTTATAATAGCATTGTACCTTAGAACCATAAAGAAGCATTACTGTTTCGTATGAACATCTGTTAGAAGAATATGGTTTACACAATTTTCTTTCACAATCTGCGTATCTTGGTCAGTTAGTGGGTTAACAAGAGGGTAAAAGAGATTTTTTTCATTTGGAGTACTGGGTATGAAAAAGGTGTCACTCAGGGTCCTGCTATCATGCCGCACATGAACAGGAAAATTAACTATGGAAATCAGATTTTTACAGCCAAATACTTTTCTCAGTTAATTTTTATCTGTTAGAATTTTTTACATAAACTACGTTGAAATCTTCACAAACTGTTAGATGTATATATTTGTGTGGCCGTTATTTTAACAATGAATCCCGATTTCCGTCACATTGCCGAAAGTTTCTTAAAAGATACCTATATACTGCTACAATTACAGACATATTGAGCAGCAGAAACTCTCAAGTAGATGCTTCTAGATTCTAATTTATACACAAACTATTTTTTCTTTTAATTTTAGATTTTATAGTCAATATTTACATATGTTGCCACTCCTTCTTTTTGCATTTCACTCTACACAAAAATTATGCTAGTCCGTAACGACTTGTGTTACACTTCTCTTTCTCTGTGGCTATAAAGTGTTCATACAAGCTTAGAAAATCTATCTCTTCGGAATTCTACACACCTACTAAATGTACAAGAAGTTCATATACTTCCTTTTTCAGCTCCTTAGTGTTCTGATGAAACAAACTAACCTCACCTTTCCGAAAAATATAAGATATATTATGGTTGTATTCTGTACAGATTTATGTGAAGTTTACCTGTCCATAATCTGACTCTGAAAAAAAAAAAAAAACGTAACCATCTCACTGCAGTAGCTGCAGAGATTTCACATCGTTAGCGTGTAGCTCCTCGTATTATGACAGGAATAATTACCTCATTTTCAGTTACAGGCGATGGTTGTTTTATTTCCATCTCTCAAGCGTAGCAACACATACAACATAGAAATGAGACTGTTTCAATCAACAGTAATCAAATCACCTTGGTATATAAACAGCTGACGGCTATGTTACCCTAGGCCCGGTCGTGGCACTGCAAAATCTTGGCAAAATAAACGCGAATGTGTGCTATTGCTGTTCAGTTCCATCCACGTCTCCTTTAATATCATTATACAACTAATTAACCATACTGTTTCCCGCTCCTTCTACTGTGGACACCCGTTCTTTACCATCAAAATGTTTTTTAATTAGTTAGACTCAAGCTTCATTGATCATTTGAGCAATTATTGACGAAATTATGTGGAACATGTCAGTTAACAGGATATGTACAAAAAGTGATGATTAGTTTTCACATTAATAAACATATTATTTTTCAGTCCTACTCATGCAGTTACTCCTAAAAAATAAGCTTTTTTACTGGATACACGTTTTTAAATAAGAAATCGTCTATGGAGTACACGAAGTTGTCCATACTACCTCGTTTTGGGTTACATTTAAGATTAGCTTTGCTACCTTTCAGACATTTTATACTGTTGGCCAAGTGAAGAGAATTTCTTATTGACGTATGTCGAACTCATTTCTGAGCCGCTGACTTGCGATCTGGTATTCTACATCTAACGTCTCCTGTAACGTGTCGCTTACAAATCTCCTATGACAGTTATTTTGCAGCAAAATACTTTTCGTTCTGCTAGAGTTTTTATTCAGACCTAACCTTAATGTGATTCCTTTTATTTTACTCCACATAGCTTTCCTGTAAATGTAGCTGAGGGCCTTCTCCACCATTTTTGGATAACAAGTGAAGTTGATTGCTAACTGGAATTTCAAACGTGATTTCTCAACTTTTCTCCTACGCGTTGTTACTGGTTACTCTTCTCTTGTTACCACCGTCTTCTCCTCTTTCAGTTTATCTAATATGCCCTTTACAATTTCCGTGTTCCGCAATTCCCTTGTCTCGCCTGTACAATTTAGAATCCTGCTGGAAACATCGTCTGATGTTTTGCTAACCTCCCCAACATACTAACCCAAGTGAAAAACGGACCCAGGATCTTCAAATTTTTGCTCAAGACTGACTACTCTACGGACACGTCTACATTTATCACACATGACAATGTTTCACTAACAGAAAAATCTAATACACAATTTAACTGCTGTCAGACAGAACCACCGACTATTTGACAGGAAACCGTACTTATCTGCCGAAAAGATGGACGGAATTTGAAGAAGGGAACTAACTGTTTTGTCTGATGAGCTTTCATGGTGTTATCTATCGTATCTAGTATCAAATAGGTTATTAGGTTATTTCAACAGAAGAATTGAAAAAATAATATGCTTCAAACAGCATGTCTGACCTCCTCGTTCAGAGGATGTCATTACGGAAATTATATTGAGAAGCCTATTTAATATGCTCTTATTTCAGGTCGGAATGGCCCTTTGAATAGGCCGATTTTCTTACACTCGACCTTCTACCTGAGTTGCACATCTAATGACCTCGTCATCGGGTGGAAGTTAAACTTTATTCTTCCTTCATTGATTTAGTATTTCAGAATTACCAACTTCTGGTTCTCAAGTTAATTACAAGACGGACTTTGTCTTGAACACCGCTAAGAATTCCTTCAGTTGTATATCAACCTGTTTTTCCTGAGCTGTGAAAATCTCTGCAAACGCCCTTGTTGTAACATGAATATATGCAAGCATTCGGTCAAGTGCCTCAGGCGCTTGGAGCAGGGCGGTGGCCCTCAACTGTCAGTCAGGCCCCTTGCACAATTGACCGGATGGTCTGCACTCCGCGTTCCGCACGTGGTTTGCAAACCCGCGTCGGTGGTTTTCACAGTCGAGTGGGTGCGTTCTGTACCGTCGAGCGAATGCGGTATTCTGTGCTCTGTGAGTTGCGCTCTAGCACATCGTGCTGTTTGATCACAAGTATAGAGATGAGATCGCTGCAATTAAATGTGATTTCGGATTATCTGATACAGAAACAGAGAAATTCCACACGCAAGAGAAGACTTTTGGGTATGAGGCACAGCGCCTTTGCAGCACTCCCATAGCAGTTCACTTTTTACTTAATAAATTACTCAATAACGCTATCTATTTTTGATTGCTTCATAGAAAAAGACGCGGAATTACTTAATAAATTACTCAATAACGCTATCTATTTTTGATTGCTTCATAGAAAAAGACGCGGAATAGAGCGGGTTTATACCGACAGAGTGTGTGCTGTAAAGGCTCTCATCTAATGAAAAGAGAGATGATTCGCCCTTATTTTGTGAGTTAAAGAACTGCTTTGTCGAGGCTAGAGAATTTCGGAGATCAGCCTTCGTCAGGTTCGGACGCGTGTATTAGGAGCCCTGAATATATGTGGTAATTTTTCGAAATTGTACGAAATTATGGGATAAACTTGACCTTGGAGTGCCGCAAAGTGAACATTAATGAGTGAGAACCCACGACAGTTCGCTTTTTATGTGTGAACTGTGACTTTTGAAATAACTAAGATCCTTGTGTGTATTGCGCAATTCGGAACCGAGAACTGAACATTCAAGGGGAAGTGGAGTATTCGACTGAGCATTCAGTCACCGTCAATTAGTTTTGTAATTTTTGCGATAACAAGTTTGTTTAAAAACCATAAACTGCTTAAATAAGGGTGACTCTGATTCCATGTGAAAGACGAATCTGTAACTTATAATTATAAAGGACTTAACGATCATTTTTTTAATTAAGAAGTGAGAATATAGCGTAATTTTCATTCTAAAATATTAGTTTCACCCACTAGATCAGTTAACCTGATACTATAGCAAACTTGCTACACACTTTAGACACGGTTATTGCAGCTGGTTCTACTACGGCCTGCCCAGTCGAGCAACATTGATTTGTTTCTAACAGGGAAGACGTATGAGACGCTGCGGAAGAAGAAATTACGGAAAGTTGAGTGGACAAAAGCTGTACTATATGGAAACCGCGATCAGGAATAGTTCTGAAAGCTCAGTGAGCGAAAGATAGTTTGAGACACTGCACAAGAAAGTAGAAAAAATCAGCACCAAAACGACTGAAACTTAACGACGAGAAACGGATGTCAGACATCATCAGGACGTTGGAGGACGCATCGTAGATAGTTACAGACGCAATAGCAGCCAGTGCAGCAGAACGCCGCTAAAATCAACATACTCTTCGGACAGGGTCCCAGAGCCAGATGTACCTGAAAGTGGAGGTCGTACCCTCAGAAATGACAGGCCGTAGCAACAGCAGACAACTGCAGCTAAGTTAAGTGTATTTTATTTATTGTGTTAAAAGACTTGTAAGAAGATAAGGTGACAATTCTGTAAATGTGAAAGATGGGGATGTGGTTCAGTTCAATGTGGGTGCCATTCAAACGAGCACTCCCTAAAAAATATAAGCAGGTGATTTAAGAGAAAATGATGTTTGAATTGGTCATTTACCTCACTTATCTTCAATTGTGGAAGTAGAATTGGTACAAAACGTTTCAACAAATGTAATTATGGAAGGTACTCTAAATTCGGACAGTAACCAGTTGATTTATTTTATTCATACTGATTTATATGAAGCTAGTCAGTTTAATGTAAACGCACAGGAAACAGCGGAAGGAATTACAAAACTTGACATGTTGCCTGTAAAGCAAACGAACAGGGAACTGTACCGATGGGAAAAGGGCGGGGGGAAGGGGTATAAACCATAAAGCTGGCAATAAATGTTTAGGATTAATGTTTAACATGAACAAATTTTTTTCTGAAGCAAATAAAAATATGGAGCAACAGATTAGTACTCGGAATAATAAAATCGAACCAGAATGTAGTAGGCTAACAGTCTGACTGGTGTGCTAGTAAAATTTAAATCTGAAATTAATGTAAAACTGAAAAACCTATTTACTGACTTAAAGAAAATGTGGGAGAAAGATTTGCATTTCTTTGACGTGTAGGCTGATGAAAGAATTTCTCAAGTTGAGAATAAATGTAAGCACCCCTCACAAAAAGTGAAAACGATCACGAAACTCTGGGCAGTAAAATAAATACCGAAAGTGCAAATCGTTCTAAATCTGTAAAGGTTGTGTCTGATCGTGTGGGTGTGGTAGAATCCGATACAGACGGGATAACTAAACAGGTTGATACAGTAAAAACTAAATTGCATTGGTATGGCAGCCGTGTGTCTAAAGTAGAACACAACATTAGAACTAGTATTAACAGCAGGTGTTACAGTTTTGTGACGGAATCATCTGTAGTAGTTTTTATTGTAAATGGAAACTATTACATTTTGGTCCGTCATAAAACGTGCATCCTAAAAATTTTAGAATGATATTGGAAATGTTTTGTCTAGTTTGTGGACTGAAAGGCTAAAGATCATTTTTATTACGTAGAAATTTTAAGGTGAGGCTAGGACTTGGGCTGTGACTGTTACTGAGCAATATACGTTGAATAAATTTAAGACAGCCTTTAAAAAAAAAAAAAAAAACATTGGCTTAAAAAAACAAATGGAGTTTGCAAAATAGGTTCTAGGTTGGTGAAAAGTTCAATTGTAGGAAATAGCGTAGAGATATTTTCTTTATAGCGCGTTACTAACCTCTCATATCTGACGAATAAATTAGAGTCAGATTAGATAATAATGGGTTGGATGAAA
Organism: Schistocerca nitens; assembly: GCF_023898315.1. Lineage (NCBI taxonomy): Eukaryota > Metazoa > Arthropoda > Insecta > Orthoptera > Acrididae > Schistocerca > Schistocerca nitens. Next base: position 354,604,894 of record NC_064616.1, on the reverse strand, counting down.
AGTTGGTCTTACAAAATTACTGTTGCTCCTTGGAATGATATTAAGTTTATTAACTATTTGGAAAGGGTTGAAAAATTACTACAGGAAGCGAAGCAACTAAAGAGGAGTTCTAGTGCCCCAGGAAATGTGAAAACCCACCAGAAAGTAAATGCTAACAGAATGGCAATGTACCGAAATGAGGGCAGTAGAGGTAAAGGGGGTGCAACGGCTAACAGACCAGTCAACAGACAGCAAGGATGTGCGTATAGGTCGCTCTCTCCAATTAGCGACGGTAATGATTCTCAGAATACACATCAGAATAGACAAGCAGAATCACAGAGTATGCGAAACTAGATCCCGTCTGTGAAGTGGCTAGCATTTGCACTAAGGGTAGCTGTAATTTGAACCCGCTAGTCATGTTCTTTGTGTACGACAACAATCAAATATTGGATGTTCAAGGTAATAACAGGAGTAGTGCAGCTGAGGTTAATGAGTTTCATGAAGTCAGAATATGCATGTTTGATGATGGACTGGACGAAGGTTTGGCTGGAAATGCTCGAAGTAAACATTGCAGTATGGCTGATTCGACAGAAGGAAAATGACGAAACATGAAATAAGATTGGTGTTACAATGACGTGATACACCATTCTCATGGACAGATATTGGCGCAATACGTGCAGTCTTCTTATGAACTTGCCAGGGGCAGATCGCACTTCTGATGAAAGGATTTGGACGCAATGGCTAGAGGAAGAACTGCAGACTGATGAGCCTTCTGATTGTGATTCTGATGTGTGCGATATACAAACGAGGATGACAACGTCGTTGAAGAATCAGAAGAAGACAATGTGGACATGGAGAGCTTCAACAAGCAAAGTGAAGAAAAATCGGAAGCCAAAAGGAAAGGCAAACAATGCAAAATCTAAAATCGATTGCATTAACTTGATTATTGATGACAGAATAATAGAGTTGATCGTAAAAAGTATCAGTATTTATACAGAAACAACCAGGCACAAATTTTCCAGAGAATGAGATGCAAAATTTACAGATCAATGTGAAATGCCTGCCCTTCTTGGTATCCTTTTTTGAGTGGTATGCTAAAGTCTTACAATTTGAATACTTGCAAAATATGGGACAATGAGAAAGGCAGTGATACTGAAAGAGTCTGTTTGTGTCGAGGAATATACTTCATTTCTTGCTTCGTTGCCTCTGATTTGATGACGAAAGCACAAGAAATGAGAGAAAAAAGCTGCACAAATTGGCACCAGTACGAGAGCTTATGGATTTGGTGTTAGAAAACTCCTGTGGAGTACCTCACAGTTGATGAGCAGCTCTTTGGTTTTCGTAGAAGATGTCCATTCAGACAGTTTATACCTAGTAAACGTGCTCGTTATGGCCTGAAGGTGTCTGCATTAGTGGATTGTAGAATAATGTATACTGTGAATATGGAAATTTATTGTGGGGAACAGCCGGCGGCACCTTCTGATGTAAGCAATGCAGGAAAGGAGGTCGTCATGAGAGTTGCGAAACCAATTTTAGACACAGGACGTAACATCACGGACGATAATGGTTTACTAACTTTCCTCTGCTTCAAGAACTGCCTGGAACAATCACACACAACAAAAAAGAAATACCTCAGTAATTCTTACTCAGCAAATCTCGAGAAATGAACACTTCTGTTTTCGGTTTGAGACATGATGCAACACTTTGTATCCTACTGCGACAGGAAAAGGGAAGCAGTAGTTTTACATTCAAGTATACACAATGATGCAGCGATTGACGAGTCCACCAGGTCAGAAAACAAACCAGAGATTGTTACATTATACAGTCACACAAAAGTTGAAGTGGACGTACTCGATCATATTTGTTCAAATTATGATACAGCAAGACCTACTAAAAGTTGGCCAACAGCAATTTTTACAATGTTTTAAATATCGCCGCTATCAATGATTTATGCATTTATTCGGCAGACAAAAACTATGTCAAAGTGAAACGAGCTGATTTCTTTGACGAAATTAGTTGAAATCAGTTGACAAACGGTGAAACCGCTGATTCATGAACGCATGAAACAGTCCTTGATACCCAGACAACTAAGTATTGGAGGACAGATGTTGTTAGGAGAGGACTCAGAAGAAAAAAAATGGAAACAGCTAAATTAAGAAAAAGAGGGCAAAGGACGTTGTAAAATAAGTCACACGAAGAGTGTGTGCAAAATGTAACGAATGGGTGTGTGTTGAGCATTCGACAACTAGCGTTGTTTGTAAGAACTATATGTGGTTTGTTACTGTGAATATCTACTGTGATTATTTTTTTGTATATTATGAGCTTCTTCATTAAAGTTATTTTGAATAGTTTAATTACTTCTTGTGTAATGTAGTATGTTGTGAGTAATAAATGGGTTGAGTGACAAAGACTCAATTTGCGTTTAAAAAATTAAATGTTTAATTCCTTCCATCGTTTCAAAAATATTTATAAAGAATTTACTCGTGCATCGCAAAGGACGTAAGAAACAAATAAAATAATTAAATAGAGGAGAAACTTATTTTTAACAAAAAAGTGGCGGAGTACATTTGCACTTCGCACGAGTATCGGTGTCCTCAAAACCCGCATGAGTAGAGGAGGTATATGTATCCTGAAACGAACCATTCGTGAAGTCTAGGCAGTTATTTTTTAAATCTGCGAACTCTTAAGCCTTTGTGCAACGATTTACCTAATTTGATGCAGTATAGTAACATGACGAATAACGGAGAGAAATTTAGTTCCTTATCGAATGAAGATAATCAGCTTTAAGATGCGAAAGAATCAAATTTTTTCATTCCATTGCTGTCTTAAAATCAGGTGATAAGTATTACACAGCGGCCGGCATGTCCGGCGAAGCACTTAGGCGACGATTCACATAACGAGACGCTTAGGACGGAGTAACGGCATCGCATCGACCCACGTTGGACCGCACGAATATTCTTGCATCCTCACGGCGCATCGACTTTCGCGTCAGATCGCTCGCGTAGGGCGAGATGCTAAAAACTGGCGAGTGGGTCACGCGACTAGCCTGTGTGATTGAGTCGCATTCTTCATGAATATCCAGTTCCCGTAAGGCAGGACCGATCAAGACGTGCCACACTTCACGCGTGCATCCTGTGGGGCAGCGGCCAGGCCTAAGACTGGCCTGCCGCTCGGCTTTTCTGGGTCCTTCTCGGAAGTACACGGCACAGCGCCGACATTTCATTGAACATTGTGGTGCGACATGTTCAGGTCGGCACAATTCTCTCTTTTCGACAGAACCGTGCTGTAATCGCTGTTTAACCTTCGCTATTTGTTCGTAATATGAAGGACGTTAATAGCAGTCTAGCGATATAGCGTCGCAGTCATTATTTCAAAAACCGAAGAGAGAGATGAGAATTCTCAGTTCGCTTAAGCGACAGGTATTGCGTATTTGCTATGTAACGACATTACAATATCATGCAGAAGGAAATTAAACATTAATTGATAACGAAAAAACAAAGAATAGAAACAATCGACAGATCGGATTCATTGTTTGGTACATAAAAATACACTTTGTGCTAAATTTGCAAGCTAGCAGCACGAGGAGAAATTGGTGGTACCAATAGTAAAATTTCTGAAATCACAGGCATTATTCAGTTGTCAGTTGCAACCGTTTTCAATGAAACTGAACGAAGAGTATGGAGGTTTCATATATTACTGCAAAGCATGTTGGTTAAGTCAAGGGACATGCCTTTCGATTTGAGATTCGCTATTGTTAAATTCATGAAGGAAAAAGGATTGCTGGAACGAAAATTAGAACAACCGGAATGGATTACATACTTCGCCTTTTAAATGGACTTGACTGCTCACTGCCCACAATAGGACATTGCAAGATAACTCCTTTCTGATTTGCTGAGGATATATTTGAAAAGAAAATCGCATTGAAGAAGGGACTCATTCTGAGAAAGGCAGTCGACTTTCCTAAGTTCACTGAAATTAAAGAAAACGCGAGGCTTGTAAAATTCATTGTGGCCTGGAAAGAACTACAAGGATAGTATTACAAAGATTTTGAGGACACTGTCAATCTTACATCAGTTTCCGTGCTGCTTTCGAGACCATTTGCCGTTTCAGTTGGAAGCCTCCCTGTGCATCGGCCAATGTAAGTCAATGATCTGCAAGGTAATTCCAGTTTTAATGACAAATCTTTTTAAGTTAAAACTGTCCAGGACGTCTAAATTGCTTTCTTCAGGTACAGTTTCCAAGTCTCCGTAATGAGACTGCAAAAGTCTGCAGTGTCTTTATCAACATACAGTATATGTGTGAAAGACCCTTTTTCGATTATGAAACTAAGCAAGTCACGATTACGTGTCAACTTTAGTGCTAAACTCTGAAACTGCCTACATCTGTCCGTATGCTGACATTTTGCACTAGATAAAAATTGTATTATATCTTCATTGTGCCAGAAATAATTAAATAATATTGAAAATGTGTTTTATTTGTGGCCTATGTTGTTGAGAAATGTGAAATATAAATCCAAGTAGAACGCAGTGCGACTGCACTCTCATTTAAATGCGGTGCGTTCCCAGTTTTCCCCTCTTCCCCTTCCTCGCGCTCAGACAACGTGGTGTGACGTTGGGTGAAATGTGAAGCGAGGCTGAGCGCTTTTTCACTCATGCCCATGCACAGCTGGAGAACCGTTATATTGGCTGCCCCTGTCCTAAGGCCTCACGCACGATGTGACGTCATTACCCGCTGTGCACCCTTTGGTCACTGCAATTGACTGTGGTAATCTAACAGCACAGTTAGAGAGAACGGGGATAAGTAGATACCACCTCAGAAGATTGTGTTAAATTTGTTAGTCTTTTATGATTGTTGAGTAACGTGCTTTTCCTTTTTTGTTTCCAGATGTTTGTTATTTTTTTTCATGCAGCAAAAATGTATTTTGGGAAGGAGCTTTTCATCGTTCAAGCAGAATATCATCCTGTAATTTTGGATTCTGGATATAAGAATTATAGCATTGTGAACGAGAAAAGTAAACTTTGGAAGAGAAAAATCTTGTTCTTTACTTCTAAAGCAAAAATGTATTGGAGAAAAACCGAATCTCTTACGTATAAATTTTTTGTTCATTACTTACTACAGTACATTTTATAGCTTGTTTATTTGCCAAGGAACTGCGTATTCAGTACCAACAATATAACCTACATCGTTGTCTCATATAGGCCCATTCAATGCATAGCAGCTTCTTGTAAGTGTGGTGCTCTGTACATCTTCTAAACCAATTATTCCTTAAGATTCATCAACTTGAAACTATTTCTTTTGTAAATAAATTTGTGCACAGCGCAGAATGCTCTAACTGTTACTGTCCACAAGTACTCTTTCACATTTAAAAGGCTATGAAATACAAACCGTTTTTTGGCATTTCGTAACTTTCCCGCACAAGCACACAGCTCTTGACACAGAGTCTCACATGAGCAGTTTAGTCGTGTCTCTGTCGATTCAACCACATGAATCAATAGCACGATAGACAGTCATTGCGGAAACTGAACTCTGCAGCTAAATCGCACCGAGTAAGTCGCCAGTGTGAAAGCAGAAAAGATATAAAATATATTCTAATAAATAACAAACAAAATAATACATACAAGATCCTCTTTTCGATAGTTTTATTTTAGATGTAAGAGACAATTTTTTTTGCCTCTCGAACATTAATGTTTTCGCTCTTATTTCTATAGTTCTTATTTCTTAAATCCCAAATTAGATGACGACGTTCTACCTCGACGACAAATGGCTCCAGGTCATAAGTCGTTTTTGCAGTTTGGAAGAAGAACAAACATCTTTAAAACGAAACAGGAAAGGTACATTATTTAACAATCACGAAGCGCCAAAAAATAACAAATACAGCACAGTCCGGTGAGGCGGTAACTGTTGACCCGCATGCTATACAGCTGCGCTGCTGGATCACCACGTGTTAATGGTCGAAAACGTGCTTAAGTCAGAGCGACCAATTACGGGGACCGCCAACTGCACAGCAGGTCGTGCAGTCGAATGCCTTTTGTGCAAGGCCCTATGGAAACTGTGTGTTAAGTTAAGAATGCGACTTAGTCATGTGAGCAAATCGAGCGACAGAACGGCAGTGTGTAACACCTCATCGTATGTGAACAACCTGATGTGAATACAGCCCACAGTGACAACGCGCGAAGTGGTGCGATATGATTACTCCTCCATGTACAGTGCACCTGCGTAACATGAAATGTTGGCGAAGTGCTTAGACTGGTTAAGATGGATGGCTCCTCTCAGCCTTTTGGTGGGTAGCACTTCAGCACACAGACTACGTGTTCTAAAATATGCACTCGACATTTCATCTTTACATAAATAACAATATACTACAGTCCTCACACACACAAAATACTATCTAATCACAAGATACTACAGTCCGCACACACACAAATTACTGTCTAACCACAACAGATACATACTAATTACTATGACTGTTTACAAAATACTGTGTACTTCTGCTGCTGTAACTTTTTGTATTGTCTGACTAACGTTTTCCTGGTGTATCTTTGCTCCTTGTCTCATCGAAGGCTTTGCAGTTCTGTCCGCAACGGACTTTCTCCAGTTACTGGACCGTACTCGGCGCTGCAGTGTACAGCCTCTATCAAATATGTCTCTATCTCTGGTACGAACTGCGTTCAGGCATGTGCCTGTTAGATACCAATATCCTGAAGAACGCTTCCAGCTAACACATGTGTTGTACTGTACTGTTTGACTGAGGAGTGGGACACTTTGATACACTTCTTTCCTAGTCCTGTCTTCCACCTTGAAGACATAAAAAATCGGCGCATGGTCTGAGAGGGTTTACCACAGGTACACAAATAATCATTCATCAATATTTTGATGCAGCCTTTCTTCGTAGTGAGGTTTGTTGCATAAAGTCTGAGGTGTTTCATGAATGCATCCTCTACAATGAAGATAAACTGTTGTCTAACTCCCAGTTTGGAAGTGGACCGTGCAAATCCACTCACTTCAAGTCGCTTAGGGGTTCTGGTGTGATGGTATGTGTGTCACCTCAGACAATCGCGTTTGTGTGTTTTCCACGTTGACACATCACATTTTCTAACCATTTCCACAACCTCCTTTCTGAGCACTGTATGTTCTCATTTCTTGATGACTGACATACAGTTTCCTCGATCTGCCGTGGCTAAAATTGTGGTGTTAGCACACGATTAAGGGCTTCTGCGCCTTAGTTCATTCACATGAGACCAGGAACAAACTCTCCGCTTTACCGTGCACAGTCTCATCGTGTTTCTTGTTTGTGCATCCTCTCCATCCACGCCATACTGCAAAAAGTCCTCTACTCTCCGGATATCTGGTAGATGATCTCGTGTGGTGGCTGCTTTCTTTTTGTATTTTCTGAGGTACACCTGGTCCCATTGTTGCTCTGTTTGCCTCAGGGTTCTCATTTAAGGCCACCACATCTAGGTAAAAACGGACTGACACTTTCTTTTTTGGTACAAACGCGAGTGGTTTCACATAATCCGAACCGGCTCGCGATATTATTCCGGCAGCCTCCATAGCCTATATTGCTTCCCTGGCAGCCTTTCGGTGTTTTCATACGACTGTATATACCTTCATTGGTGGCGGCCGTTTGCTCGTCACTCTAAACTTGCGAACTGCTCCCTGAATTCTTCCTAGGGAATGGGAATGGGAACGTCTACCTGAATTCTGTGGTCATTTCCTCCAACTCCTCCTGGCATAACAATGAGTTATTCTGGATACTCTTCTAAAATACCTCGACTGGATCTGCCTCGGTATTCTCTGCCTCAACCTTAGTAATCATCCGCCTCCGACTGAGGTGTCATCAGTATCTCCAGTCACTTCAAAGCAGAGAAGTATAAGTGGTCCTCTGGAAACCGTCTAACTTTCGCATGTCCTTCTACTGTGGGTAGATAAAAGTTGTCTTATCCTACTGCTGGATGGGCGTATCCTACACTCTGCCACAGTGCGATATCTGTCACGTTCTCCACTCCACATGAGCGTCTCTCATACTATGGAAACTTCATTTCCGACCACTGATACCGTCTGGGCGCGCTTATCGTTGGTTTTTCCAGCTCATCGTTTGATTGCGGACTTATACCGCTACTACACTGTTCTCGGTACTTGACTTTCGTAGTCGAATGAGCGGAGTGAGGTGTCATGGGAACGTACTCATTAACGACCTCTGGGCATATCTCTTGGCCTGTAAACCTCATAGGCACATGCAGAAACCAATGTAAGACACGAATATTCGAAATAAGTCTGTCATATTTCCCCTTCGCCTGCTAAGTGCGTGGAACGGTCATCAAGATCCACAAACTGTAGAACGACCTCATCTGAAACACATGTTCCATCTAATAAATAAACTTTTAGTTTCCGTGGACCGTCGATAAAATCTTCCTTGCCCTGCTTACGCGATGGTAAATTACTTGCGCCTTTAGTGCCATTTTCACTACATGCGAGCGCCAGCATCAAAATATAGTCACGGTCATTAAGTTCTGAGCTGTTACTTCTATCCTGAGGTCACGATATCACCTTCGAATGTTCGCTATCTCCAGGCTCGAACAAGAAGTGTAATTCGGAGAGTGGCCAGCGTCACCTTTTGAAGGGGAATTACGAGAAACTTTTCTACCCAATTGAAATCCGCTGTTTTCTCCCGGACGTATTAATCTATTTCGCTTGCACTTCTCCATTACGTGAATAATGCCATGCAGGGAATAACCATTACAGTGCCTACCATACGACTGAATTAGATGACACAGATGGTTCCATCATAGAGTGAAATTATTAGTAAATTTGAAATCGAGCTTCTGGCTACTCGGATTAGGCAACACTTATTTGAAGACGTGAACGAAATGCTTCTGTTACCCTAATGTCTGCCTGACGTACCGCGAAACGTATGACCTGTGGGGACAGAACTTTGATCCAATCCCATCATAACGTATATTCTCGGTGAGCCCACATCTTGTAGTTTTAGCCGGCCGCGGTGGCCGTGCGGTTCTAGGCGCTGCAGTCCGGAACCGCGGGAATGCTACGGTCGCAGGTTCGAATCCTGCCTCGGGCATGTATGTGTGTGATGTCCTTAGGAAAGTTAGGTTTAAGTAGTTCTAAGTTCTAGGGGACTGATGACCTAAGATGTTAAGTCCCATAGTGCTCAGAGCCATTTGAACCATCTTGTAGTTTTGGCCTTTCTTTGCAATATAGTCACGGTCATTAAGTTCTGAGCTGTTTCTTCTATCCTGAGGTCACGATATCACCTCCGAATGTTCGCTATCTCCAGGCTCGAACAAGAAGTGTAATTCCGAGACTGGCCAGCGTCACCTTTTGAAGGGTGTATCAGTACTGCGCTGTGGCACAGATAAGGGATATATATGTTCGAGTGGTGCCTGTTCTGTCGGACGTGTTCGAGAGAACAGACACGAGTCCAATGTGTACATTTCTGTAAGAGCGCGACGGCTCTGTGACGTTTATTTCAATGCTGATACACTAATATCGTCCCAAATCCTACGGTAATCAATAATTTGCGAGTAGGGGGTTAATGAACGACGGACACAGCCTTGTAGGGTGCGGTATGTGGGAAATTAGAGTCGCTCAGAGGCCCTGTCCGGATGGCCGTCACATATTGGGAATACACCTTTCCGTTATTAGAAGTGTCGTATATGTCGAGCCCGTTGACAATACGGCATGTGACAGGATCTTGAAATATGCTCGACACAGGCAACGGTTTTGGCACGCTGACTGAAACGTCGGCAAGGTCACGGTGACGCATGCGGACGTGGGAATGCGTACCATACGAGTGTCTGAGCTGCCATTCGAGCTGCCCGCGGAAGAAGTCATAGCGGCCTTCCGGCCCTACGGCGTGGTTCACGGTCACACCGCAGAATGTAAGACATTTTAAACGGGGTGCGTCAGGTCACAATTGATCTTCGTTGTCAAGTACCATCCTATTTAAACATCAGTGTCATTATATACGACGGTCAACCCAAGACCTGCACTGTTCTGTGCGTTCCGCATGCTTGCAATGGCGCATCACTCAACTGCCGCCCGCTGAGACGGCGAGAGAGACTCCACCAACGGTATTGCCTGTTACGTACGCGGCAGCCATCACTTCGCCACCGACCGGTCGGCGACCAACAGAGCCACTCTCACAAGTGACACGCCCATCTGGGGAATCCGATGGAATGGAGGCCCCCGCATCCTCCCCTCCTCCTGCAACATCGACACCTGCCGACGCCGTGCCTTACGCTTCGATGGAACTTTAACCATTCATCGTTCCTACGACGGCTTTTGTGCCGGAACTTCGAGACTGCCTCTCGTCTACCGATAATGAAGGTCGGATGCACAAGCAAAGATCACCATAGAAGCGCAAGCGGTGGTGCCGTACGACCTCTGCCCAGGATACCGAAACTCCCATCCACGATTCAGTGACCGGTCGACCTGGTGACACCTCTGTGGTTTCTCAAGATGAAGAGGACCGCGATGTTACTTTGGGAGACGTCAAGTGCGAAGCCTTAGCAAACTGACGATCTGGAAAAACTCCACCTCTCTGGTGGCTCGGCTGTTCTGCTGCAGCCATCGGCAGTGTCTGTGTTGGATTGTATGCACACATCTGAGGCGCCGACGACATCGGCATGGAGAGACGGCGTCGAGGAAGCACCGGACCCAGCGCAGGTGTGTGTGGCACCCGCGACAGAGCAATAAACGCATGAGTGCAGCAGTGGATTCCAGGGACACCCGGCGAGCGATGCTACCAACTGCCACCCTTCTGTTCCCTACTGGCGGAAGTCGCCGCCCCCCATCCCGCCCCACGCGGGGCATGAGACATTGACGTCGCGCTGCTTCAGGAGGTTTACTTAACAAAAACAAAAAATAAAAAATACTGAAAGAGCCAGCCGGAGTGGCCGAGCGGTTCTAGGCCCTACAGTCTGGAACCGCGCGACCGCTACGGTCGCAGGTTCGAATCCTGCCTCAGGCATGGATGTGTGTGACGTCCTTAGGTTAGTTAGGTGTAAGTAGTTCTATGTTCTAGGGGACTGATGACGACAGCAGTTAAGTCCCATAGTGCTCAGAGCCATTTGAACCAATACGAAAAGAAGTGCGTAAACTAACCACTGTAACCACTGATGAGAAGTGGAAAATCCAGACGCGAGTCCCTGTCAGGTATAAATTTTCAACTTTCGCCATTGCATTACCACAATGCCTCTTTTGGCTGGAAGTCACGAATTCCTAACCATTTCTTCCCTTTCTTTCCCGTTTCATACATACAAACAAGGAACCCTTTCATTACCGTGCTCAGCACTCAATAAACTGTGCCACCCGCTCAGATTATTTACATGAAATAGTTGTTATTAAAGAGTATATTTGCGTATTTGTCTATAATTGACTAAATCCCTTACTAGCGGAAGGCTCTACTAACAGCTTTTAACTATCTCGTCACTATTTTTGCGTATGTTCTTTGTGCAAGGTTTACTAAACTTAATGTCATGTAGCTTTGAATGTGCGTCTATCTTCTGTTTTTTAATGACATCCAGCATACCTTCAATATGTCCAGCAGCTTAGATTTAACTTGAAGTCATACATTTACAATAAATTCAATATTCATGTTCTCTCCTTCAGGAGCTTTTCTCTTTTTAGTTAATGATATAGCCCCTCACTTCAAAAAATTTCTTGACTGGATTAATAAAAAAAGTGTTGGAAAGTTAAGATGGTGGCTTTAATGTTTCAGGTCTACTACATAGAACAACCCACTTGAGTATTATGCACAGAACGTTTATACGAGCAAGTGAAGCTGCCAGGAAAGTCCTTACTTAGGGTTGTTGTTCAACTCGTGTGTCACGTTCTCGCCTCCTTCGATCTTGGCGAATGATCGAAGACCCATTATGTACTTTGTAGTTTCGTGGTACGTTCGTACTGGTAACACCAATTCTCGTCACCTGTGATGATCCAGAAAACTCTTTGCAAGGATCTGCATTTCTGCTCAAGCATGCTTTTCTCGCGGTGTTTCCATTATCTTTCTAAAGGGTGTTTCAAAAATTACCGGTATATTTGAAACGGCAATAAAAACTAAACGAGCAGCGATAGAAATACACCGTTTGTTGCAATATGCTTGGGACAACAGTACATTTTCAGGCGGACAAACTTTCGAAATTACGGTAGTTACAATTTTCAACAACAGATGGTGCTGCACGTGATGTGAAAGATATAGAAGACAACGCAGTCAGTGGGTGCGCCATTCTGTACGTCGTCTTTCTGCTGTAAGTGTGTGCTGTTCACAACGTGCAAGTGTGCTGTAGACAACATGGTTTATTCCTTAGAACAGAGGATTTTTCTGGTGTTGGAATTCCACCGCCTAGAACACAGTGTTGTTGCAACAAGACGAAGGTTTCAACGGAGGTTTAATGTAACCAAAGGACCGAAAAGCGATACAATAAAGGATCTGTTTGAAAAATTTCAACGGACTGGGAACGTGACGGATGAACGTGCTGGAAAGGTAGGGCGACCGCGTACGGCAACCACAGAGGGCAACGCGCAGCTAGTGCAGCAGGTGATCCAACAGCGGCCTCGGGTTTCCGTTCGCCGTGTTGCAGCTGCGGTCCAAATGACGCCAACGTCCACGTATCGTCTCATGCGCCAGAGTTTACACCTCTATCCATACAAAATTCGAACGCGGCAACCCCTCAGCGCCGCTACCATTGCTGCACGAGAGACATTCGCTAACGATATAGTGCACAGGATTGATGACGGCGATATGCATGTGGGCAGCATTTGGTTTACTGACGAAGCTTATTTTTACCTGGACGGCTTCGTCAATAAACAGAACTGGCGCATATGGGGAACCGAAAAGCCCCATGTTGCAGTCCCATCGTCCCTGCATCCTCAAAAAGTACTGGTCTGGGCCGCCATTTCTTCCAAAGGAATCATTGGCCCATTTTTCAGATCCGAAACGATTACTGCATCACGCTATCTGGACATTCTTCGTGAATTTGTGGCGGTACAAACTGCCTTAGACGACACTGCGAACACCTCGTGGTTTATGCAAGATGGTGCCCGGCCACATCGCACGGCCGACGTCTTTAATTTCCTGAATGAATATTTCGATGATCGTGTGATTGCTTTGGGCTATCCGAAACATACAGGAGGCGGCGTGGATTGGCCTCCCTATTCGCCAGACATGAACCCCTGTGACTTCTTTCTGTGGGGACACTTGAAAGACCAGGTGTACCGCCAGAATCCAGAAACAATTGAACAGCTGAAGCAGTACATCTCATCTGCATGTGAAGCCATTCCGCCAGACACGTTGTCAAAGGTTTCGGGTAATTTCATTCAGAGACTACGCCATATTATTGCTACGCATGGTGGATATGTGGAAAATATCGTACTATAGAGTTTCCCAGACCGCAGCGCCATCTGTTGTTGAAAATTGTAACTACTGTAATTTCGAAAGTTTGTCTGCCTGAAAATGTACTGTTGTCCCAAGCATATTGCAACAAACGGTGTATTTCTATCGCTGCTCGTTTAGTTTTTATTGCCGTTTCAAATATACCGGTCATTTTTGAAACACCCTGTAACTGCTGTATACTGAAAGCTGCAGATTATCATTTAGAAACGAAAGAGTGAAAAATTCAAAGAAGGACTTGAGATATGGTACGAAGAAATATAAATAAGTGATGGGCAGAAACTTATGGACATGTAGTAAGAATTTAGTTGAAAGCTATCTTAATTCCGAAGCAGATCATGTTATTCAGTGACTTCGACATATTCGAAGGCCAGTAAACGTCTACATAGATCGGACATCAAATTATAATCAAGCTTAATGAAAAAAATATTAGGGAGAGAATGAAAGTGGCACTTCAAGAACCAGATGTGGAAAACTGTAAGTTAATGCGGATGAGCAAGAAGATCAAACCTGTAATGTTAGGATGCAGTATTACTAGTGTCCTGCTTGACACAGGCAAGTCGTTTATATGTGTGAGCATAACGTTACAAAGTGACATAAGGTGGAACGAGCATGTGAGAACTGTGGTAGGGAAGGCGAATGGTCGACTTCAGTTTATTGAAAGAACTTTAGGAAAGAGTGGTTCAGCTGTTAAGGTGACAACGTAATGGGTGCTGGTGCGACCCATTCTTGAGTACTGCTCGAATGTTTGGGATCCGTGCCAGGTCGGATTGAAGGAAGACATCGAAGTAATTCAGAGGCGGGCTGCTAGATTTGTTACCAATAAGTTTGAACAACATGTAACTGTTACAGAGATGCTTTGGGAACTCAAATGGGAATCCGTGGAGGGAAGACGACGTTCTTTTCGAGAAACACTACTGACGAAATTTAGAGAACCGGCATCTGAACCTGACTGCCGAACGATTCTACTGCCCCTATCATACGTTGCGCGAAAGCACCACGAAGATAAGATACTAGAATTTAGGGCTCATACGGAGGTATACGGACAGTCGTTTTTCCTTTGCTCTATTTCCAAGTGGCACAGCAAAGGGAATAACAAGTAGACGTATAGAACAGCAGCGCCTGAAGTTAGTCTCATTGTTCTAACACACAACTGATCCAACAACTCGAAAGAAACATTGAAACGTAACAGCAAAGCAGATAGCCCGCCGGCTTGCAGCACCGGACCATTCTATACGTACGTAAGGTTAAAAATTATACGGAATGGGGAAATGGAGACTAGTGCACTTTTACAGCCTTGTAGATTGTAGAACTAAATCAGCCATAAACATTTTGAAGGGTGGGAAAGCACCAGGGGTATATGACATCAGAATTGAGCAGATCAAACATTTTGATTATCAAGTGAGAAAGTGGATTTTGGCACTTTTCAGTAACTGAGTAAAGGCCTGTAATTTCCCTGAAACCTCGAGGAAATCACATGTAATTCTGGTATTAGAAACGGGAAAATTTCCAAATGAGGCAAAAAACTGCCGGCCAATATCCTTGTTTCGTCATCTGCTCAAAAGTTGAGAGTGAATGTTCCTGAATCACCTGATTCATGTTATTGAACCAGTTATAACACAAAAACACGCAGGTTTCAGACCAGGAGAAACCTGCACAGCTCACGTCCTGAATCACGTGTAGTTTATTGAGGATGGTTTCGAAAACCGGATAATTGTAGGAGTACCTTTTATAGACCTAACTACTGTTTATGACACTGTCGATCACCGTGCACTGTCATAGAAGATCTAGCAGATAACAAAAGATTGTGGTTTCATAAAACTCATTCAACGTTTAATCCAAAACAGGAGACTCTACGTGGTGTATTCGATCGAGATTTCAAAGTAATTTCAACATCTATACAACTGATCAACCTTTTTCCGCTAACACAAGTAGCTTCCTTTATGCCGATTATCTAGCAATAAAGAGTCAAGGGAAGTCTTTAATAGCTCTTCGAACATATCAAAATCGTCCACATTCATTGTGCTTCCAACCTCCAACTTCCTCACACTAAGCCATTTTCTCACAAATAACATGTTATACATGCAGATGTCTCTACTTACCAGGAAAAACAAGCTGTATCCTGCTGCCAACTGTGGAGATTTTTGGAAACTAACTCGTGTATTTATCTCAGCATGCAAGATACTACATCGTCAGTGGTGTAAGCCATTTGTGGCCAAAATATCAGTTACCATGTCAGTGTCGAATAAACCATCAGAGGCAAAGCACGCCGGCCGCTGTGGCCGTGCGGTTCTAGGCGCTTCAGTCTGGAACAGTGCGACCGCTACGGTCGCAGGTTCGAATCCTGCTTCGGGCATGGATGTGTGTGATGTTTTAGGTTAGTTAGGTTTAAGTAATTCTAAGTTCTAGGGGACTGATGACCTCAGATCTTAAGTCCCATAGTGCTCAGAGCCATTTGAACCATTTTTTTTTTTAAGACAAAGCACCTCGTGTTGCTGCTGCTAATAAGGCGAGTACACCGTTCGTTTGTTTTATATTTTTACGAGCTTTCAACAGGAACGACTTATTTACAGATACCTGTGTAGTTACTAGATTATTTTTGTATTTTCTTGAGTGTTCGAGTGCCTACTAAGCACAAGCTTTTTTTTAATAGCAGTGTAGCGTACCGTACCGCCATTGCTATCAAAACTTATATCGACCCTCGGATCGTACAGGCTTTTGTTTGTTTTGGTTAGTGTAGCTCAGTATCGTTTAGACCGTTAGTGAGAGAGCACTTAGAATTCCTGCTGCTAATAAGCCGAGTACACTGTTCATTTGTTGTATATCTTCACGAGCTTCAAACGGGAGCGACTGCAGTAATGTATGGGAACTGTGATTCCTGTGTGCCGATGCGAGCTGAGTTGGCGACCCTCCGCTCACAGCTCCGTCGCACAACTTGAGGCTGCTGCCAAGGGGCATTAATTACTGTGGGCGCTCCGACGCGGGTATTGCGAGAGACGTCGAGCACGTCCCTCGTGTCCCCCGACCGGTCCATTGCTGTGGCCGCCCCGGGTACTGCCTGCACTGAGGTAGACCCCTCACCCGTGTTCGAGTGGAAGATCATTCCAAAGTCTGGCACGCAGCGAAAGACGTCCCTAGGAGCTGATCGTAGGACCTCCCTGGTTCGTTTGACGATCAAAGTATTGGGCCTATCTGTGGCTGATGATGTCTCTCAGTCGGGTGCAGTCGTCTACCCTGTTACAGAGGAACCTTCTCGGCTCGCAAGGTCTGGACATTCACAGAGGGAAGGTTTGCTGGTCGCTGTGAGTTCCAACATTAGGTGCGGAATGGGGCCTGTTAGGAACATGGCTGCCAAAGAGGGGAAGGGAGACAGTATGCACTCCATGTGCATACCGGGGGGAGTCATTCCGGATGTGGAAAGGGTGCCACCGGATGCCATGAAGATTACAGGGTGCAGCCAACTGCAGGTGGTGGCTCATGTCGGTACCAATGACGTGTATCGCTTTAGGTCAGAGGCGATTCTCTCTGGTTTCGGGCGGCAAGCGGGAAGGTTAAAGACTACCAGTCTTGCTTGCGAGATTAAGGTAGAGCTCACCATCTGCAGCATCGTTGATAGAACGGACTGTGGTCCTTCGCTGCAGAGCCGAGTGGAGTGTCTGAATCAGAGGCTCTGGCGGTTCTGTGACCATGCTGGTTGCAGATTCCTTGACTTGCGCCATCGGGTGGTGGCTTTCTGGGCTCCACTTAGTAGGTCAGGAGTCCACTTGACACAGGATGCGGCTACACGTGTAGCGGTGGCTGCGTGGAAGGGACTGGGTGGTGTTTTGGGTTAGAGGGTCTCAGGGAAACACAGAAAGGGCGTCTGCCTGAAACGGGACAGGTAAAACACAGTAAGTTAGTTGTAGAAACGATCGGTATGGTAGTTGTAAATTGTCGTAACTGTGATGGGAAAGAACCAGAACTCTAAGCCTTAATAGAAAGCACTGAGGCTCAAATAATTATAGGTACAGAAAGCTGGGCAAAGCCGGAAATAAATTCAGCTGAAATTTTTTCAAACGACCTAACAGTGTTCGGAAAGGATAGATTAAATACAGTTGGTGGTGGAGTATATATTGCTGTCAGAAGTAGTTTGCCTTGTGGTGAAACTGAAGTAGATAGTTCCTTCGAAACAGTATGAGTAGAGGTTATACTTGACAATCGGACTAAACTATTAATTGGATCGTTTGACCGAACTCCCTACTCTGAAGATAAATTTGCTTACCAGCTCAAAGAAAACTTGAGTCTCTTTTCAAATAGGTACCCCACTCATACAGTTATACTCGGTGGTGACTTCAGTCTACCCTCGATATGCTGGAAAAATTATACGTTTAAAGCAGGCGCCAGGCATAAAACATTATCAGAAATTGTACTCAATGCTTTCTCAGAAAATTATTTTGAACAATTAGTTCATGATCCCACTCGAAGCGTAAATGGTTGCGAAAGCATACTTGACTTCTTAGCACCAAATAACCCTAGACAAATAGTGAGTATCGTGACGAATACAGGGATTGGCGACCAGAAGACAGTTGCTGCTAGGCTGAATGCCGTAACCCCTGCAACCATCAAAAATAAACGCAAAGTGTATCTATTTAAAAAAAAGCTGATAAAAATGCTCTTAAGGCAGTTTCAAGAGGCAGTCTTCACTCCGTCCGATCTGATCATGTAAGCGTAGAAAAGTTGGGGAAGGATTCCAAAGAAATTGTATCGACAGCAATTGAGAGATATATCCCATATAAATTAATAAATGATGGTACTGATCCTCCGTGGTACACAAAACGGGTTAGATCGCTGTTGCAGAAGCAACGAAAAAAGCATGCCAAATTTAAAAGAACGCAAAACCCCCAAGACTTGCAAAGTTTTAGAGAAGTTCGAAACATGACACGTACTTCAGTGCGAAATGCTTGTAATAATTTCCATAACGAAACTATGTCTCACAATCTGGCAGAAAACTCAAAGAGATACTGGTCATACATAAAGCACACCAGTGGCAAGACGCAATCAATAACTTCTCTGTGCGGTAATAACGGTGAAGTCGCTGATTAATCACGGTTTTCCCAAATTCTTTCACTAAGGAAGTTGAAGTAAATATTCCTGAATTCCGATCAAGAACAACCGCCAAGATAAGAAATATAGAAGCATATATCCTCAGTGTCGCAAAGCAGCTTAA
Source organism: Schistocerca nitens (assembly GCF_023898315.1). Classification (NCBI taxonomy): domain Eukaryota; kingdom Metazoa; phylum Arthropoda; class Insecta; order Orthoptera; family Acrididae; genus Schistocerca; species Schistocerca nitens. The sequence continues at coordinate 354,586,301 of NC_064616.1, read as the reverse complement.
ATCACTTATTAAAGGTAAGGCTTCCGGTCCAGATTGTATACCAGTAAGGTTCCTCTCAGAGTATGTTGATGGCTCCATATTTAGCATTTATATACAACCGCTCGTTCACAGGAAGATTCGTACCAAAAACTGGAAAATTGCTCAAGGCACACCAATACCCAAAAAGGGAAATAGGAGTAATCCGTTGAATTACAGGCCCATATCACTAACATCGATTTGCAGTAGGGTTTTAGAGCATATAGTGTATTCGAACATTATGAAGTACCTTGGAGAAAACGATTTATTGACACATAGTCAGCACGGATTCTGAAAATATCGTTCTTGCGAAACACAACCAGCTCTTTTTACTCATGAAGTAATGAGTGCTAGAGACAGGGGATGTCAAATTGATTCCATATTTTTAGATTTCCAGAAGGCTTACGACACCGTTCCTCACAAGCGTCTTCTAACCAATCTGCGTGCATATGGAATATCGCCTCAGTTGTGCTATTGGATTCGTGATTTCCTGTCGGAAAGGTCACAGTTAGTAGTAATAGACAGAAAGTCATCGAGTAAAACAGAAGTAATATCCGGCGTTCCCAAAGGAAGTCTTATAGGCCCTCTATTGTTCCTGATCTATATTAACGTTATAGGAGACAATCTAAGTTGCCGTCTTAGGTTGTTTGCAGATGATTATGTCATTTACCGCCTTGTAAAGTAGTCAGATGACCAAAATGAATTGCAAAATGATTTAGATAAGATATCTGTATGGTGCGAAAAGTGGGAATTGACGTTGAATCAAGGAAAGAGTGAAGTTATTCACATGAGTACTAAAAGAAATTCGCAAAATTTCGATTACGCGATAAGTCACACAAATCTGAAGGCTTTAAATTCAACTAAGTACTTAGGGATTAGAATTACAACTAACCTAAATTTGAACGATTACATGGCTGATATTGTGAGTAGAGCAAACCAAACACTGCGATTCGCTGGTAGAACACTAAAGAGACTGCTTACAGGACGCTTGTCCACTCTATTCTGGAGTATTGCTGTGCGGTGTGGGTACGGCATCAGGTGAGACTGACGGATGACACCGAAAAAGTACAAAGAAGGGCGGCTCGTTTTGTATTATCGCGAAGTGGGGGAGATAGTGCCACAGACATGATACGTGATTTGGATTGGCAATTATTAAAACAAAGGCGTTTTTCGTTGCGACGGGACCTTCTCATGAAATTTCAATCACCAGTTATCTCCGCCGATTGCGATAACTTTCTGTCGGCACACATCTACATAGGGAGAAATGATCATCAAGATAAAATAAGAGGAATCAGGGCTCGCACAATAAAGTGGAACGGTAGAGAGACAGCTTGAATGTGTTTCATTGAAACCTCTGAAGAACTGTCGTAAAATTAAAATTGTAAACGAATTTCTGTGTGTGTTTTTCGAAACAAATCTTTTCGCATTTAAATTACATTAGGCCTACCGATTTCTTTCTTTTTTCCTTTAGAATAATGCAGATCCCAAGAAAGGCGAACAGATTCATGGCAGAAAGATGAAGAGAGGAATGAACCAACAACAGAAATGCCAAGAAGCTCACAATAGAGATTTAGCTTACATTCAGAAAAGAGGGGAAAGGGAATGAGAGTTACAGCCGTGAACGTGGTCCTAACTGTAACTGTAAAAGGTGTTTTCAATTAGTCAACGATGGAGAGAGAATGGATATCTTTCAGAAGTTTTGGAATATGGGATATTATGATTTGCCGAACGCCTACCTTCATGGTTGCACACAAGCAACCGAAACAAAGAGAAAAACAAAGGAAACTGACAGTCTATCAAGACGGAGTACAACTATAGTGGAAAGAGCATTGAAGTCTGTATGACTGCTATCTTGAATATTCATGGATCACAAAGAAGTAGGGGTAGTTACGTTTGATTTGCAGCAGGCCCTACCAACTCCTAAACTTTCAACTGGTACTGCTTTCTGTAAAAAGAAACTCTTCCCTTACAATCTCAGTGTCCATTCTTGTTCAGAAAAATAAGGATATTTCTACGTGTTGGATGAAGGAACTGCTGGTAGAGCAGCACATGGATCGGCAGTTGATTACTGAACCGGTTTGAGGGACATGACATTCGAGGAGAGAGGATGATAGTCATATTAGACAACTGTGGAGGCCTAAGCAAAAACTGGACCATTTTTGCAGTATGGTTGAAACTTATAGCAGAGGGTAGATTCAAAACTGTCACACACACATTTCCACAAGTAGGGCATACAATGTTGCCTTCTGATCGTGATTTTGGCGTTGTTAAGAAATACGTACGGAATGGTTCAAATGGCTCTGAGCACTATGGGACATAACATCGGAGGTCATCAGTCCCTAGAACTTAGAACTACTTAAACCTAAGGACATCACACACATCCATGCCCGAGGCAGGATTCGAACCTGCGGCCGTAGCAGTCGTCCGGTTCCGGACTGAAGCACCTAGAATCGCTTGGCCACCGCAGCCGGCACGTACGGAATCATTGTCAGCATGTATTCTCGCCTAAGGAGTGCATAAAGGTCTCGAAGTGTCAGAGGATGAAACCTATGATTGTGTACCATATGACCACAGATGATTTTGTAAAGATTTTAAACTTGCAGGACAACTTCAGTCAGGCTTGTAAAACAGGTTCTGTCGAAAAGTTTGGAATTAGAAATGTTGTGAAGATGAAGTTGTCAGGGTAAGAATCCGAAATAATGTAAGCACGTAATTCGTACCACGGTGAAATGGATACTGTATCACTAAGGCGAAGAGGTTGTCCACTACAGTTCCTCGATCACTTCAAATGTCCTCTAAACCAAAATGAATGATGTTCTATCTTGTTTATCATATACATCAAAAGTACATCATGCTTATTACAAGACATTAAAAACAGCTGAGCAATGCAAGGCAGACGAAGAGAGAAGTGACAGTGAAATTTGAATACCACTTTTAGTGTTTTCAGTTATTAAAACTGCTAAATTTAGGTACATTGTATTGTGTCGTTAGTATGTTGGCTTAAATTATTATCAACTAACCTCATAACGTCAAATTTTCCTGTGGGAAAATAGCACTTTTAAAGCAGTAAATGCCCGCATCTCGTGGTCGTGCGGTAGCGTTCTCGCTTCCCACGCCCGGGTTCCCGGGTTCGATTCCCGGCGGGGTCAGGGATTTTCTCTGCCTCGTGATGGCTGGGTGTTGTGTGATGTCCTTAGGTTAGTTAGGTTTAAGTAGTTCTAAGTTCTAGGGGACTGATGACCATAGATGTTAAGTCCCATAGTGCTCAGAGCCATTTGAACCAAAGCAGTAAATAACATGGTATCTACATTAAGCGTTCGCGAATAACATGGAATCTACCACATAATTTGTACCAATATGTTATGTATTGCTTCTTTTTTCCAATAAAAATTTATTTGAATTTTTTAACTTACCATTGAATTCCTTAATGTTCAAATACTTAGTTAAAACTTGAATAAAAGATATAACGTAGTAAAATGTATTGTTATATTTTTATGAAACTTCATATTCTAATATCTCCAAACCACTAAAATGTCAGCTACCATGTTTTACACCTGAGCCCCTCTATTTCTTGTGAAGTAATGGAGGTAATAAGGAGGAAGGGTAATAAAACAGTTAAAGTAACTGGAATGGAACTGTTGAAGTATGGCAAGGCCTCAGTCGAAATGACTTTGGGGCGTTCATCAACTAGCGCCAACGCCTACAGTTGGTCAAGTGAGCTTAGCTTCCAACCCCGACATGGTCGTGGTACTACTGCAATTAATAACTCCTTTTTTCAGTGCCATAGTGCATAGGTTTGACGAAACTGATCGCAGCACACACAAGAACCATCCATTCAATTTACCACCTACCAGTGTTGTAATAGCTGAGTCAAGCGGCCTGCTACTTTATTGCACGAACACGACGCGCCATTGGGTAAGATGTTCGCCAGTCCTTATTGCTTTTTGGACACTCTTTTAATTTAAAATGCCTGTGCACTTCATGGTCACTACAAGTATAACATTTGTTACTCAGTTTCGTAAACTGTGACTAGGTTACTGTTAATTATGTCTTATTAGTTTCCCGCATTACTTTTTCTCATATTATAACTTTTACACACATTATTCTAGTCTAATTAGAATTAAATTTATGAAAAGACATCTTTGTAGTTTCTGTTAATGAACTAAAACTACTTCCTGTTACATTATAGGGTACTGAAGCATAAGACTTAATATAGCGTGGGTTGTGAGTGTTGGAATTTCGCTACAATGCATCTGTTTTTTCTTTTTTTTAATTAAGAAGTGAAAGAATTATTACACGTATCTGCTATTTACTATTTCAATATTACAGTGTGTGGTGATATGGATTTGTTCGCCACCATAAGCTTTTATCACTGGCAATCAAGACAACCACCTTCGAATCAATCGAAATCGCTTTAGCATGTGTTACACTGAACAACAAATTTGGAGGGAAAGTGTGTAAAGTGCATGATTTTGAGTTAGATATGTTTATTTCAGTATAAAATAATTCAAAATCATCATTTTCATAAATATTTAGCTCTAGTTTTTTTAAAGTAATCTACATTTTTGTATAAATAACTAACTAAATATGCATTCATGTTTCAAGATTCAGCATGACAAATATTAAGTGAATAATAACTTGAATTATGTGATGTGTTATGCCTTGATAAATTTCAGTGACATTCTGGAAGTACAAAAGTAAACTATTAAGAAATAATAAAGATAATATTACAAGAATGAAAATACTTTGTAAGTTCACTTTGTACCAGAACTATGTAAAGCACAAAATAAAATATATAAATTAACTGGTCACAAATGTCTATAAAGGATTAAAAATTTTTAATGTCCGTATGTACAGTATATGCAATTACATATTTTGTTCAGAGATAAATTCAGAAGACGACCGTTTTCACTTGTCTTGACGTTTATACACATACTCGGGAACATCCCTTAAGACAGTCCAGCAGTAATCTGCTAAAATAGCAGGGCTCCAATTTTCGGCTTACCTCTTCTGAAATCTGTCAATATCTTGATGAAATCGCTCTCCATGTTCATCACTTGCTGCACCTGTACATGGTTCAGGACATTCAGAATCCACATCAGAAGTAATCTTGTACTCTGTCGGTGGTTCAGGTATTGGCAATCCTTCCCCATGTAGAACTTGACGTATGGTATATGGAATGTTAGGTTAGATCACTGTCCGCTTCTTCTACTTAGATATTCCCTTCTTAATAGGAGGAACCATACGAAAGTAGCAGTCACCGACATGGTTAGAAGGCTTGTAACCCCCTCCTCACTTATCGACCTTAATGACAGTGAAAAATTAAACCGCGTGTACCTAATGGAAATTTGGGAAAAGCAATCGTCACCGAAGTTAATCTGTCGGTAAACAGGGAGGAAAGGGTTACATCTAAATGACAGGAAAAATGCAAATGAAACTGGTGGAAATTAATTTTGAAAAGGGGTAAAGTTAATAAAGAAAGTAAATGTGTGGCCGTTTCGTTAACAATTAACTAGCGGTAATTATATATTTGAGATTTGGGGAAAATTACGGTCGCCAGTCCTATAGACAATTACTATAGCAACTGAAAAAGAAAGGTTATTGCACATATAATTAGCACCAGAAGCGTGGCAACTGAAGGTTGACACGTGTAGTATGAAAACTGGAAGTTTGTCAGAAGTAATAAATTTCGCTACACTCTAACTTAATTTAGCAAAAGAATTAATAAAACTGGAAAACTGAAAGTTAATTTAGTGACTGAGATTAATAGTGAGCTTTGTTTTTGAAGCACATCGAAATTCTGTAAAATACGGTTAGTCTTGGGGTACCTCAACAATCATTTCAAAAGCTACTTGAATCTACGCAATTTAAAAATAAGAGATGTAACTTTGAACTTGAATTAAATGATTCTGAACAATTAACAATAGTAAATTTTAGTACGTACCAAGCTGAGCTGCAGTCACAGGTAAGCTAAAATACGGTAACAAAACTCGCACTCTTAATTTGTGCTTGTGTAATCTAAATATTTAGCCAGCTATGAATACCTTAAATGAACTTTGAAATTAAAGCAGTGAAATCGAATGCTATTACTTTAATGCTGTCGTTTGAATTTCAACGACACTCGGGTTCATTCCGGAAAAGGAAGGGACCCTGTTTGGTAATGCAATTGGGACAATGAGCAACAAAGGTTCATGCTACGTTGCTGTAATTTAGTGATAAAAATTTAACAGTTTGAAAAACTGAAGTCTGCCATACAGTTCTAAAACTTTACGTGCTACCAGTCTTCCTTGTTGGTTGATTGAAGGTTTGAAGTCGTCGATCGAGTAGGTGGCGACAGTCACTCATTGGCGGCCGTCGCTGTTGCAGAAGCTGGATGTTGGCGCGCCTTCTTCTCGACACGGTCTCCAGCCGAAACGGGCTCTTGATCTGTGCCTGCTAACGCTCCCGTCCGCGACACCATGTCAGAAACTAACATAGCAAGTCGAGCGCAATTACATGCTGCCAAAGCCCGAAAGCGCGGCAACTCGCGGGAGCGTCACACAACACACCTGCTCCACTGCCCTCCTCCAGCCAGACTCTGCTCTGCCCGCGCTCCACGCGGCCGAGTTCACACTACCAAAGATCCTAAACACTTTGGTTCTCCACACGACCTATCGATGTAATCGTTCGATAGCATAGTTTTCCCTAGGCCAGACCCAGCGTAAAAATACAAATAATATTTACAAAACAAACCAATTATACATCGACATAAATGCATATATATATATATATATATATATATATATATATATATATATATATATATATATACAGATAGTAAAACAATTACAATATATAAAGACACAGAAATGTCATATCTTCAGGTAACAAAATAAGGAAAAAAATGTATAGTACAATAGATGTAAATAGGAGGATATGCATTTCCGGTGTTACAGGCTCATGCCGTATCATGGGCACTGCTAAGCGCATTGAACGTCGTTTCCCATGCATCCAATTCCAGAACCCGGGCTTTATCCTGATCACCTACTTTGCACCCAAAATATCAACTGTAATCTTTTTTATCAATGGAGATATCTCATGTTTTTGTGAAGCAAATGTCACTTCTCCACACACATAGCAATATGTGTCATCACTGTTAACACAAACTCGTGGCATTTTTGTTCACTTCACTTGCAATCAACTTGAACAACTGGTAGTTAATCTGGAAACAAATGTGCAAAAATTATTACATGCATTAATAAAGTCACTGAAGTTGAAGAGGAGAGAGACAAAAAGATCACTAAAATTGGTATCAAAATGTTTATACCCAAAATATTGCACACACGTAAGACCAGGGACAATAATATACTCCATTGTTACTAGTTATTATGACTTCGACAAACCATTAAAATATTTGATTTTGAACTTAACATAAAAATCAGTATATAATTATCTCACCGTAATAAAATAGAGTAAAATGAAAACTAGAGCTAATTTTGACTTGTGTTTGTGATATTAGTGATCAGTACATTAGAACAGACATTAATTTGCTATTTTTAGTCGATTTACATTTTCATTGCTGCACAGTGAATTATTAATCATGCATGCGAGTGCAGAGCAAGTAGTATAGTGTTACACGCCGTTTACCCAAACGACATTTACCGATCCCTATTTACAACAAAGAAAGATGGTTGCAACAAAATAGTGAAGTAGTATTAGGTAGGGAATAAGTCGCAAAATACTTAATTTTCTGGGTCGTTTTCTTTCACGTTGGTGCAGAGTTGAGTGGAGAGGTGTGCGATTCGCGTGATCGGCAAGGCGCAACGGCGAGTAAATGTCTGCACCTGCTGTGTGGCGGTGTCTTTTACGTTCTGATGTTGCCGCTTGGAGATGTCTTGACTGTCAAGGAGCAGACACCCTCTCCAGCAACGAACAAAGGAAGTTCTAAAATGAAATGTGATTTACTTACGAAGTACTTGTTGTCAAGCCTTCGAGGCGAATGTTAGGTCTGAAATAAACTGTATATGACCCAAGTTATTAAGTATTTGTGATCTGAACACCCTCTGAAACAAATACATGGCGCTTAACGATAAAATGTTGAGTCATTTCGTAAGCAGAGTAGATATTGTTTTTCCTTTCACCAGAAACAGCTGCAAAGGAGAAGAGATGAAGTATTTCCAGGGCTATGCACCGTTATACGGAGGTACTGTGTTGCATTACCTCCACATAAAGAAGATAATTGAAGGCGACCGAGTTACATTTAAGTTACATTAACATACGATACGTCTGGTGACACATGAAATGTGAGTGTCCTGACTCAGCTACAAACGTGTAACAAGAGGGTCAAAAATAGTTCATTAGCACACTTAAGTAAAGATAACAGAAGTGAACAAGAGGCTCATGATGAGTTTGGGTTGTGGGCCGCTCAACGGCGTGGTTTTCAGCACCCGTAGAAATTCCTAGTCTTTTCACTGCGTGGTGTCGCCAGCTTCCCGAATGATGATGAAATCATGAGGATAACACAAACACCCAGTGCCCGGGCGGAGAAAACCGCCGATCCGTCCGGGAATCTAACGCGTGACCCCGTTTCCAGAGGTAGCAACGCTAACCACTTGACCACGAGGTGCGGACTAAACAAAAAGCTGATATCTCTGCGCAGAAGGCGGAAATTTTACGAGTAATGTCGTGTTGCAATAGGATTTTATAATGTTGAAATCACATCGATTATTGCGCACACAGCTATCTTCGTAGATTTTCCGGGTACTATTTGGAATATTCGCGGTTTTCAACATTGCCAGTGGTAGACATGAGCCCATGTTCCACCACAGAATCGCTCCTTCTCTCCGTCAAGGGTAGTTGAGGGTAGCTGTTGACTAGAAACGATAGTAATACTGAACTATCCTTGAATGGATAGGACTTTCAATAATGAATTGTTTCAGCAACAACTGCTATGAATGTGAAGCTGTCTGAGGCAGGTTGCATTCTTCCCTGAGCACTTTCTTGACATCAGATTTTAATGACAAATTATCTGCTGCGTCAATGTCTTCTTCACAGCACTGGCCATTTCACTTCTTCGTGCATCTACCTGCTGGTCTGAAGTGCTGCCAACTGCAAATGTACAAAATTTTGCTCTTCGGTAACAGTCCCATTAATATCATTCAGGTTCAGGGAAAATTAATTGGAGACGCGAAAAAACACAACATGGCGGCAACTACTTTGCAACTCCAAAAAAAACTTTTCAATTTAAACACACGGCGCAATTAATATGTGACACTGTAGCTAGATTTTTTTATAGTAATGTTACAGAATTTGACTGAAACTTTGGTTGTATTTATGTGTCTGTCGACTGGTCTTAGGTGACGTGAAATGCTTCATTTTCTCACATTTCCTTCATGCTCTTCTATAATTCATGCGTAATTCAATGTGAGTGTACACACGATTAATATATTCTTATTCTTGTCCACGACGTTATAGAAGCTATGATGTTACTTGAGTTTCTATTTGCTATACGATGATGACCATTGAAGGAAGTCCGTTGCTCACTCGTTTGTGAAACCAATTGTCACTATGTTTTACACTAAGAGCCTCAATTGTACATGATCGTTTCCCTGTGCATGCCTCTATGTCGTTCTTACACTCCTCAAGCACATAGTAAGCATTGATTCGTTGGGCATTCACCTCTTTTCTGTCAAGATTTCACGGTGTTATGTAACGCTTCATTTCCAGAGATAGGCCCAGCCAGCTAAATATTTGTGGCGTCGACATTCCACAAACACAAGAATACTTATCTAGATTTAAAGCCAATAACATAAATCATCATACCAGCAGATGAAGACCATTCAAAACACCGTTTGCACGCGTTTATTAGATGCGTCTACATGCGTAACCGCTAGAAGAGTAGTTACGTTTACTAACAACTTGAACGGTATGCATCTAGGCTGTTTCAAATGACCTTGTTTAGTTTTTCTTCATAACTTCTGATGGGTTTTCCCATCCATCTGATCAGAATGTACTCTCTACGTCAGTTAAGAGCACAAAGCGCATCAGCGAATTCCCTGATGGGGAAGTTCTAATATGAGAGAGTGATGAGAATTCTGAGGCACAGTAATGAAATTGAAGGCTATGAAGTTAAAAATACTTTTTATTTATAAATATCGAATATTGTGCCTTAGAAAGTGATCTTCACGAATATTTGAACATCCTTAGTAAATATTTAAAAAACGAGGAAGACGTGTAAATTATGGAAAGTACTACTTTCCTATAGGAAACTTACTTTATCTTTGCTGTTGCCAGAAATTCGGGTACCGCGCGTGATTAGCCGAGCGGTCCAAAGCGCGGCAGTCATGGACTGTGCGGCTGGTCCCGGCGGAGGTTCGAGTCCTCCCTCGGGCATGGGTGTGTGTGTTGGTCCTTAGGATAATTTAGGTTAAGGTAGTGAGTAAGCTTAGGGACTGATGACCTAAGCAGTTAAGTCCCATAAGATTTCACACACATTTGAATTAGAAATTCGGGTTGTTAATCGAAAAAACATATATGCACCATAACACTAAGAATTGCTATTTTTCGAGGATAACTGTTTAATTTCATTTTAATCATTTGATTCGCATTATTTCTACGTGTTACACATCTTATAGGAGGTGTCTTAAAGCTCTTAAGGTAATTTGTTTAACACCAATTGTGCTTACTTCATTCAAATAGTACAAAAATTAATTAAAAACCATGTTGAGCCACAGAGTATAGTTATACGCCACGGAACGGAAAAACTGAAAAAAATACGTGGGCGTAACTCACCTCGTTATCCTATACGATTCCAGTAAAAAGCGGTGGCCAGCGAAGCCTAATGACGGCTGCCGATGTATTCAGGCTTATTTCACTTCTGATAAAGACACGATATTGGCCACATGACGCACAGCTCGTTATCACGATATGTAGCTGCGGTGCAGTTCGAAATGCTAACGCAAGCCAGAAAAACCAAAAAATTACTCGACGGGCCATAATGAGCATATCACAATTATTCAGAATGCTACTTACCCCCTGCAGTGGACCGTGGACAGTTTCAATCAGTCCGAAACATTCATTACAACAGTTGCGTTTGCAAAACTATTGACATACGTGGGAATTGTATAACCGTTGTTAGAAATGACAAACGTCACGTTAATATGAATTTGGTATTTTCTTTCGTTGTGCAGTGTTCATGAGTAATTATCTTCTAAATTTAACCCTGAGAAGTGAAATTTCATAGTGCTGTGAATGATAGAATAGCATTACATTTTAATGATTCATTTCCTACTAATCGTCACATTGGTCTCGTAGATAGTGCTTCATCATCCGGTGCTAGAGGCTTACCTTCAGCCCGCCTGCATGAGCCTGTGATGCCTTGAAAAACACGCACACGTTATATATATACAAGGTGGTCCATTGATCGTGACCGGACCAAATATCTCACAAAATAAGCGTCAAACGAAAAAACTACAAAGAACGAAACTTGTCTAGCCTGAAGGGGGAAACCAGATGGCGCTATGGTTGGCCCGCTAGATGGTGCTGCCATAGGTCAAACGGATATCAACTGCATTTTTTAAAATAGGAACCCCATTTTTTATTACATATTCGTGTAGTACGTAAAGAAATATGAATGTTTTAGTTGGACCATTATTTTCGCTTTGTGATAGATGGCGCTGTAACAGTCACAAACGTATAAGTACGTGGTATGACGTAACATTCCGCCAGTACGGACGGTATTTACTTTACCCGTGTTAAAATGGATCGTTTACCAATTGCGGAAAAGGTCGATATTTGCGTTGATGTATGGCTATTGTGATCAAAATGCCCAAAGGGCATATTCATGATATTATTGCTATTATAACTGATCTTCAACAATGATGTTTCCAGCCGTACAGCGTTGGAGAACCCTGCATTGCCAATACAGCCTGCTCACTAGTACATGTTGGGAGTCTCCCTCAAGTCAACATTTTTGCCCCAACTTATAACGTTTTGGGGGCAGGTAGTTCAAAAATGTTGATATTTCCGTATGCAGGTCTATTTGCCGTGACACGGTGTGAACAGCAGCAATGTCAATACGCGGTGGTGTGTGCTGTAGGTACTTGAAAGAAAAATTCTGTATATTGGTCTATCTATGATGATCCAATTACCGTGATGTGTGTCCATCTATAGTTCTTATAGCAGCAGAGCCATCAAAAATACCTGTTCACCTATTCTAAGAAAGAACGTTTAACCAGCACTGTAGCGCATTATGTAAGAGGTCCATGATTAAGGAATTTGTTGTTAGCGCATTCGAACAGATGTAATTTCGATGGATTGCTCACGCGCTGCCTGCGATATGTGAACTATAAGAGAATCTCAGACCAAAGAGCAGTGTTGTATGCAGTAGGAAGTGTGTAGTAGTAGTAGTTAGCAGTCTGGTGTATCGTGTTGGCTAGGCCGGTCGTGGTGGAGCGATGGCGGAGCCTGAGCGTTGTAGTATAAGGTAAAAGCAGCCTCGCGCATATGTAGTATTGTTATATCAAGTCCCATGTAAATGTTTTAAAAATCTCTTAATAATAATCTTTCTCATTTAAAGAATTTAGTAATTTCTCCAATCCTTGGTCATCCCGATTATTGAAAGGAAAAATCAGTTGTTTCTTTTTATACATGACAAATCTATCGGGCAGCATTGCACAGAGCTACGCCAGAAAAATTTCTTATAGGAGCAGATATATACGCGTTATCCAGCGACCTAATTGAGGTAAGATTTTTCAATTTATTCAGAATGAATTTTCAGGGCCATGACGCAGCACTGCTCACGTCAAAAATTTGCCACGTTAAATTGACAGTCAATTATTGAAAGGTTATAAGTGAGTCACATTTTTATTATTGAGAGATTAGTCACATTTTACTATTGATAGGTTACGCAATTTTTCTGTTGGTAGGTTATACTGAATGTGAACGACATAATTATATTTTTTTACTGTTGGGAGGATTAGGAATTTTTCTGTTGGGAGGTCACTCTAAATGTGAATGTTATAATTATATTGTTTTTACTGTTGGGAGGTTACGGAATTTATTTTGTGGGGAGGTTACACTTGTCGATAACCGGCCAGGATCGTATTTTCTTCGTGAATTTCTGAGTAGTAATATTAAATGTAGTTTACATCTGGCGCAACGCATTTACTAACTTGTCACTCTTTCTTTCACAGATCATCGGCAATTTATTGCTCTTTATTGTTATTGTATTTGTTCCATTTTTGCTTTGTCCTTGTTTGATTTCGTGCTTAACTTTGATTTGTGAAAATGCCGCGAAAAACTGCTAACAGTACATCGCGATGTGCAATGAATGAAAAAGCCGACTCGAATAATTTGACCGATAATACTAGCGACACTCAGTGTAATAGCGTTAATCCTCTAATTACTGATAATCAGTGCGTGCCGATCACTAGTAATGATTTTGTGGTGTCACCGCCAGACACCAGACTTGCTAGGTGGTAGCTTTTAAATCGGCCGCGGTCCGTTAGTATTCGTCGGACTTCCGTGTCGCCACTATCAGTGATTGCAGACAGAGCGCCGCCACACGGCAGGTCTAGACAGACTTCCTAGCACTCGCCCCAGTTGTACAACCGACTTTGCTAGCGATGGTTCACTGACAAAATACGCTCTCATTTGCCGAGACGATAGTTTAACATAGGCTTCAGCTACGTCATTTGCTACGACCTAGCAAGGCGCCATTATCAGTTACTATTGATATTGAGAATCATGTACCGTCATGACCGACGTTCTTCATTAACGGATTAAAGTTAAGTATTCCACCAGCTACGTCCGTTTTTCTAAATTCTAATTTCCTTGTCCTGTTCCAGACGTCACGCCAGATTGCGTGAGCTAAAACGCGTGCCTTTCGGCCTCCTTCTAGTAACACGGTGTTGGCTCTCCTGCCAACCAAAACAGTTTTTGATCCTAATGATGAACAAATTCAATTATGTCCACAGTAAATGTAACAATTGATGACACGGCACGTTCCGTTACAATGAACGCTGTCCAGTTTGACACGCCTGATTTGCAAAATTCACGTAGCGAACAGATAATTGTTTCTAACGAAGGTGACCAATATACGCCGGCCGAAGTGGCCGTGCGGTTAAAGGCGCTGCAGTCTGGAGCCGCAAGACCGCTACGGTCGCAGGTTCGAATCCTGCCTCGGGCATGGATGTTTGTGATGTCCTTAGGTTAGTTAGGTTTAACTAGTTCTAAGTTCTAGGGGACTAATGACCTCAGCAGTTGAGTCCCATAGTGCTCAGAGCCACCAATATACACAAAACACGTCAGATTTATTTGATTCCGATGTAGTGGCCAACAGTGCACATCCGATTAGCGAACCTTTTCGTGAATCAGACAATGACCAAATGGTTATTCAAAACGCGTCACATGCAGATACACCATCACACGTCATAGAAAATAGAGTCGCTACTTTTGGAATGGATCAAGTTACGGCAGTATAGCTACAACTTGATGAAAAACTCAGACAGTCGAATGAAAAACAAGACAATTACAAACAACTTAATGAAAAACTAGACAACAATTCCAAACAGTCGAATGATAAACAAGACAACAATTTCAAACAACTTAGTGAACAGATTACAGCCGTTGCCGTGCAATGTCATGATACTAAAGAACAATTACGTGAGGAAATTAAGGCTTGTGCTAGGAACAGTAGTGAAGAAATTAGATCTGTGGCACAAGAATTAAGTAATACACATGCAGCCACAACTAAATTACTTAGAGATGAAATTCGTGCAGTCGCTAAACAATGTTCTGAAAACGCAACACAGTTACGCGACGAGTTTAAATTAATGCCATCAGAACTTTCACGCACACTGGATGCGAAAGTAGACACGAAATTTGACCAACAGAACAGCCAAGTTGACGAACGTTTTAATCACCACCTACAAAACAGTGAAACGCGTTACCGTAAATTTATACAGGAACAGAAGAAATTAAGAAACAAGTCAAGGAAACAATTACGGCACAGAGACAGGAAGACAAGCGTAAGTTATTCACGAAAGCAAAAACGTACGTAGACACCAACATTGCGACAGTATCAGACGAAATTAATACTATCAAACAGTTGAACACTGAATTGCATGATGAAATCTCCACTCTTAAAACAAAAGTCGACACTCACACAGTAGACTTTCAGACAATGACCAGCAGACTTGAACAGCTGGAATTAATACAGGATCCCGATGCTATTACAGCAGACGTTAAGAAATTGAACAAAACCACCCGTAAAATCCAAAAACAAATTAATGTTTGTGACACTAAAAATGACGATCAGGTAAAAGCACTGACTGAAAAATTTGATGAATTGGCCAGTCGTATTGACGTTATCGAAAATAACAATGATATCAAATCAGACGATACGTCACCAATTTATTTCAACCAAACACCCGCATTCCAAAATTTACAGCAGAAAATCAGTGAGATAAGTTCGTCCAATAATACATTGCGTAGAAAAATGTCATCTTTACAGCAAGAAATGACTGAAATGAAAAATGTTGCAGCCCTTAACACGTCACAGAATACACCACTTTCCGAACATTTCTAACACTCTCACAGCCATTATAATTTAGGTAATTTACAGAGAGTACGTGACTTAGATTCCGAACAGACACAGACAAACAGATTATCATACAATCCTGAACATGTTCAGACATACAGAGACGATAATTTTGATTACAAGCACTTTCTATCCGTGAGAAAATTTAAGGCATTTAAGAATGATAGAACACAGATTCACCCTCTGAATTGGATACAACAATTTAGTTTTGCTTTACCACCGGCTTGGTCTGTAACGCAGAAACTAAAATTTATTTGTAGCGCGTAACAGACCTCAGGGGATTCATTACACTTCGATGAATATGTGCCGTAGCGTGCACAGGGCCCCGAGCCGTAGTAGTGCTATTTCATCTTTAGTTTTCTGCACTGCTGCCTTCTCTTTTACTATCCTTTATATCTATCAAAACAACTCTTCAACTATCGATCTATCTAGGATTAGAAACGTGTAAAGAAAACCCGATATGACAAGTTTTACCGAAAGTGACAATTTTCATTAGACACTCCAGAACTACCAGCGTAATTTTAATGAAAGACAGAAGTGTAATCATCAGTATGTACAAAATTTTCAGCTATCGCTGTCGCATTTTGGCAACAATAGAGGGTTTTCCCCGCAACAGCATCAAAGCCAGCCGGTTAGCGTACCTAACCAACAATGTGGTTTGCAAGGTCAACCAAGCTTTAGTGTTTCGCCGCCTACACGTATAGCGTCGGCTCCACCAAATAGTAACGCACCGCAACAAGGAAATCAGTATGTACAAAAGACACATGACATGACAGACGTAAAAGTAATGAGCACAGTTTTCAGCGTAACAGTCGGTCTTACCAGCAACAGAATCATCCGCAACAACAGATTATCATGAATGAACCAGACAGTAGATATCATCCTGAACCTAATACGTCAGGAAGAAAAAACAGGACAGTACAAATAGTTGAAATGCCACAGCATCTTCCTGCAAATAACAGCACGTCAGATAGAATTTGACTAGATACAGTACAGGTTGCAACCTCCAGCAACGTAAGCAATACTTCAGATAGACAGAATCTTGTTCACGAAAATGTTATTACTTTTGACGACATCCGAGACACACTTTTGCATGAAAAACCAGTTATTCAAAAAGCCATTTCCCACCCTGTAATTGAAGTAAAGATTGGAGCATCCACATTTTCAGCAGTAATCGATTCTGGATCACCTATGTCAGTTATATGTGGACTCTGTCCATACTTTATTGGTTATGGACTATAGATTAAAACTGAAGAAACCGAAAAAAGAAAGGAATTTAAGGAGATGGGTACCAAATAAACTGAAAGGACCACAGGTTGCAGAGAGTTTCAGATGGAGCACTAGAGAACGATTGACAAGAACAAGGGAAAGGAATACGGAATACTGTAGAAGAAGAATGGGTTGCTTTGAGAGATGAAATACTGAAGGCAGCAGAGGACCAAGTAGGTAAAAAGACGAGGGCTAGTATAAATCCTTGGCTAACACAGGAGACATTGAATTTAACTGATGAAATAATATAATAGAAAAATACCGTAAATGAAGCAGATGATGACGAAATACAAGCGTCTCAAAAATGAGATCGACAGGAAGTACATAACAGCTAAACAGGGGTGGCTAGAGGACAAATGTAAGGATGTAGCATATATCACTAAGGGTAAGATAGATGCCACCTACAGGACAATTAAAGAGACCAAAGGGAACAACCTGTAGGAATATCAAGAGTTCAGAAGGAAAACCAGTCCTAAGCAAAGAAGGGAAAGCAGGAAGATGAAAGGGAGATGTATTTGAGGGCCGCATTATGGAAATGAAGAATTTAACAGAGCACTGAAAGACCTAAGTCGAAAGAAGGTCCCAGGAATAGACAAAATTTCGTTAGATCTACTGATAGCCTTGGGGGAGCCAGCCATGACAAAACTCTTCCATCGGGTGAGCAAGATGGATGAGACAGGTGAAATACCCTCAGACTTCAAGAGTATAATAATACCAATTCCAAGGAAATCAGCTGCTGACAGAACTATCAGTTTAATAAATCATGGTTGCAAAATACTGACACGAATTCTTTACAGATGACTTGAAAAACTGGTAGAAGCTGACCTCGGGGAAGATCAATCTGGATTTCGCAGATATGTAGGAACACGTGAGGTAATACTGATCCTAAGACTCCTCATAGAAGATAGGTTAAGGAAAGGCATATCTACGTTTATAGCATCTGTAAATTTAGAGAAAACTTTTGTCAATGTAAACTGGAATAGTCTCTTTCAAATTCTAAAGGTAACAGGGGTAAAATACAGGCACCGAAAGGCTATTTTCAATTTGCACGGAAACAAGATAGAAGTAATAAGATTCGAGGGGCAGGAAAAGGAAGCAATGGTTGAGAAAGGAGTGACACAGGGTTGTAGCGTATTCCCGATGTTATTCAATCCGTATATTGAGCAAGCAGTGAAGGAAACGATAGAAAAAGTTGGAGTAGGAATTAAAGTCCAGGGACAAGAAATAAAAACATTATGTTTTAACGATGACATTGTAATTTTGTCAGAGACACCAAAAGGACTTGGAAGAGCATTTGAACGGAATACACAGTGTCTTGAAAGGAGGTTATTAGATGAATATCAGCAAAAGCAAAACGAGGATAATGGAACGTAGTAGGCTTAAATCAAGTGATGCTGAGGGAATTAGACAAGGGATGGAGACACTTAAAGTAGTAGATGAGTTTTGCTATATGGGCAGCAAAATAACAGATGATGGTTGAAGTAGGGAGGATATAAAATGTAGGCTGGCGATGGCAAGAAAAGCGTTTGTGAAGAAGAGAGATTTGTAACATCGAGTATAGATTTAAGTGTCAGGAAGTCTTTTCTGAAGGTACTTGTATGGAGTGCAGCCATGTGTGGTAGTGAAACATGGAGGATGAACAGTATAGACAAGAAGTGAATAGAAGCTTTTGCTACAGAAGAACGCTGAAGATTGGATGCGTAGATCATGTAACTAACGAGGAGGTACTGAATAGAGTTTGGGAGAAGAGGAATTTGTAGCACAACTTGACTGGAAGAGGGGATCGGTTGGTAGCACACATTCTGAGGCATCAACGGATCACCAATTTAATGCTGGAGGGAAGCGGGGAGGGTCAAAATCGTAGAGCGAGACCAAGAGATGAATACAGTAAGCAGATTCAGAAGCATGTAGGTTGCAGTAATTACTACGAGTTGAAGAGGCTCGCACAGGATAGAGTAGCATGGAGAGTTGCATCAGACCAGTCTTTGGACTGAAGACTACAACAACAACGTCATTCAAGGCACCAGAAGAGACCACAGCAGACAGATACGTAAGCTGTCTCATTATCCAACAACTGTACGTGTTTATTCAAGTTTTCCAAATATTTTCGTATTTTGCGTCAACGTCATGATGTTCTCAGCCAATCACAAAGTATCATACTCCCCATTTATTTATCTCTGCTAAGCCGCCCCTCCAATACTACTGTGTGTGTGAGACGTTATGATGTTAGAAGCGGGCGAATCGATAGAAATAATGTCGTCACGTCACTTTAATGGCGTCATTCTATAAGCACTACCGATTTCTAACCAGAGATAATGTATAAGAAATACCATACAGCGATAGACAAATACCTGACAAGTCACCACTATATTACTACATTGTGTGACATAGAGTAAAATTCTGATGCTCTCAGGCAAGGATGCTGAGATGGTGTGTAGCAATGGGCTTCAGAAAATACTCACCAAGAAAACAGCTGACCGGTATTTCTAAATCTGATTCTTGTGTGTTATTAGCTGTTTTCTGCCAAATGTTTGTTTGTCCTCACATCTAGCTGAATTGTATGCGTTCATCATCACGCTGAGTTTAGCCTGGCGGTTGCACCTAGCAGAAATAGCACAGATATATGTACAAATTCTTGAAAAGCCATCTCTACAGCACCAAAATGCGTTAAACGTTGATAGTTCCGATATTTTTGGGAATAAAGACGTCAAAGCAAAATTCTGTTGAACCGAAGATACTGTGTGTGTGTGTGTGTGTGTGTGTGTGTGTGTACCACAGCACTACAAAATACGCACGTTTTATATTGTAAGAATTATCGATCGCTTATCCAGACATGTCAAATTCCTTTGGGTGGCACCTTATTTCGAAATATGAATCCATATATGAAGCAACTTTGGATGGGCAAAGTGCTGCTTAGCGACCTTGTAGAGCTTCATAAAAACCGCACTGAAACCTTATATATCTCCAAAGTGACTAATCCATTATTGAAGATGGTGGACCGCATTTTGTATGCCATAAGGCATTCTCCAAATGGATATTGCGGTAAGCTCCTATATTTTCCCATAGTTTTTTTCGTGAAAAAGCTATGAAGAAAGTGAAGTCCAGCAGTGAGTATTTGCAACATCTGTCACAGCGTAAATGTCCCATTTGCTCCATAAACATATACTTGATATCCTCATTTTGGGATTACTGGTGCCACTCGGTGGTCACCCATTATGTACGGAAAGAAAAACCTGCAATTGTGGGAGTGATCATGGTGAGCATAATAGGATATATTTATTTGATCGAGGCCGCAGTGTAAATAAATTCGCAGAATGGAGTCTGATATCCGTGTCACCCACAGACCAGTGTAAGATGGTGAGGTCAAAGAAGACTAAGTACACCAATGCAGTAAACAAGATTCTGAGGCTTTAGATAGGTGAGGTCAGAAAATGTCATCAGACCACAATGAGACAGAATGGTATATGCCACTACCGCAGTTGTACTACAAGATGTTAAAAGAAGTTGTAGTAGTACTAATCTCAACTATTGTCGATAAAATACATTGTGAATTGCAACTGACGAAAGAATCTATAATAAACTAGTGCGTCATGCAAATGGAGGTTTCTTTTGTCACCACTACGAGAAAACCTCATTCAACGAAGTCTGTCCGTCGTCAGTTCCCCACAAGTCTAGAATAGAATTCTGTGATTACTGACTACGATCAGAGTTGTGAATTAAAGCTTCTTATCTCACAATATTGACAACCATTCCCTTTAAAAGCTCTGACTGTTATCTCAGTACAATGTATGAACGCTATTACAGACTGTGATCAATACTTAGTTGGGCAGTCCATCCTCTGACGTGTTATATATATCCTCGAACACTGAGCCAACAATGGCCGAGAAATGTGCATAGTTATTGTTGTAATCATCTCCATACTGGAGACCAGTGAGAAAGACCCTACTTCAGACATGAAGCATTCACATCGGGAGCATCCCACCTAATCAAACCGCAGAGTACGTCGTAATTTTCGGTACAGCATCTGCTACAATTTTACTTACAAGACATGGAGATGAAGCAGCAGAAGAGGGTTCATTTCTCGACAGAAGACGGAGTGTACACATCATCTCCCATATTAACGATTAGCATTATACTGTATACATATGGAACATGCTAGTTGCAAGCAGTTTTGGATTGTATGGTTTTGAATGGCGTATTGCAGAGACTCCTAAAATTATCTCTCTCCAATTCTTGAGGAAGAGTATAGATGTAGTGTGGTAAAATACTTACCTGAGACAAAACTGTTGTTAGTCTTCCGTCGTGTAGGACGTGGGTCAGTAAGCAGCTGACTATGATTGAGAAAGCTGTGCAACAAATTCACAGGAGAGCCTAGCTGTGCAAGCATGTGTGTAGTAATAATATTGTGGTCCGCCCTACACTTCCGAAAGTGAAGCAGTGTGCCATGTGAACTTTTATTTATTGGAATGTAATGTACTTGTGTAAAAAGTTTAAAAAATCTTCCACAGAACACCAATTTTTTAAAACGTGTAAATCAGTTTGCAAATGTCATCATAGTTCATGTCAGACAAGTAAGCACATCTTGTCTTTTATCGACATGTGAATACACTTCCATTATACGAACTCCGGTTTCAGGAGTGAGTAAAGCAGTTCTCCAGAATTTGTCTGGAAAAGTCCAATTTTTCTCTTTACAGTGAAGCTGTCTCATTAAATACAGTAGTAATAACAGCCAGGCAATTAAGTCCCAGAATGAGATTTTCACTCTGCAGCGGAGTGTGCTCTGATATGAAACTTCCTGGCAGATTAAAACTGTGTGCCCGACCGAGACTCGAACTCGGGACCTTTGCCTTTCACGGGAAAGTGCTCTACCATCGTTTTTTTTTTAAATGTTGATTTTCTTTTTTTTTTTTTCTGTCGCCTTCCTCCCTTTCAACCCATCCTTGCGCTCGCCAATTTCTGCCTTCTCGGCCTGGCTTCTATGCCATTAAAAGAACGTTTAACACAAAGGAAGCTTCTTTTGCATCAAGAAAGGAAATCGTGTTGTCACTGCAGTGGAAAGTTCAAGGTGCGTTGCTTCTGCAGGAAAGGAAACGTTTCATTCCTTGTTGAATACTCTTTGTTGCAAAACATTTATTTTCATCGTGTTTTGTTTTTTAAACTTTTTTAATATACAAAAAGTTTTTTTTAAATTTTTTGTTTCCACTATTCTTTGCGTGAGACATCTCGGCTTGTTGACGGCACTCAACGCTCGTCTTCTCGAGGGTTGCCTATTATGATATACCACAAGCATATAGCTTGGTCTCATTTCTTTCTCCCCGTTTGTATGTGATCTCCTATGTCGGCAGTTGTCTAATGCTGGTATATAGTTCACGAACTTTTGTCTGTATTTGTCATCCTTCATCAGCAGTTGCGCTTGTGTAGCTAGATATACTCTGTAGCTCTGGTAAGATGGCGCATCTTGGGCTTGAATTAGGTAATGCAGAGTATGTCGTGTCAGCCACGTCCATATATTTTTCTTCGTGATGGGGTAGTAAGTGCCATCAGGTTGCAACACCGATGTGATGGAGATTTTCTGTCTAGCTGTCCTGCAGATAGAGGCAAGGTTCATTCTGCACCATTCCCAGATCAATTTATTTTCTCCGCAGACACATCTGTGTTGCAAGTTGTCTATGAGGACACACTCCCCACATCTGTCAGATGCCGACAATCGTATTCTGTGTAATTTTTCTTTCGTAAGTATGGTCTCATTAACTACTTTATACCACGTTGATCTGATATTTGTTCCGAGCACTTTGTTGTGGATGTTCTTCCAGATTTGAGCCCAATCCCGTAGGGGATATTTCGTTTCCATGCGGTTTACTCTTCCACTAGTATTCATTATCCGGTATAGTTGGGCGGTTGTAAGGTCCTATATTGGTGCGCTCAGTTTCGCTCGGAGGTAACTAACTTCGAGCAGAAACATCCTGATGTGGTTGGCTTTGTAGTGGGTTTCTCCCAGGTTTATCGGTATTGCCATATTAGTAGGTGTATACATTCATAGGGCCATATGGAGCGCGCTGTCTGGGTAGTCTTGAAACAGCTGAATAGTTCTCCGTATAAGAAGAGCCTTGCATTTAATTTCAACATCTATTAGCCCTAGACCCCCTTTCTCTGGTGGGAGAGTTATAACATTAATTCCCACTTTGAATATTTCGCCCCTCCAAATATACCAACCAATTGCCGTCGTTATTTGCTTGGAAATGCTGTTGACCACAGGGATTGTCTGCCCTACATACCAGATTTTCGAAAGTATCATTTTATTGATAAACTGCACTCTTTGTATGAGGTCCTGTTCTCTGCATTTATTTTGCTGGAGACAACCTCTCGTCATTGCCAGAAGCTCTTGCCAGTTGTCCGTAGTAGCTTTCAGAGGGCAGCGGCTCATTCGTATTCCCAACAACTTGATACTCTCGTGTACTAGATATGGGCAGTTATCATCGATTCTAAACCCTCTACCAATCGGCATTAGTTTAGTCTTACGATAGTTGAGCTTTGAGCATGAGGCTCTGTCATACTCCCGTACACTATTAGTGACTTCTTGTAGGTCTCGCTCCGAACGTACGATGACACTTACGTCATCCGCGTATGCCACACATTTTACAGTCGTCGAATACAGGGTTAAGCCCTCAAGTGTACGGTTCAGCAAACGAACAAGTGGCTCAATGGCAATGACAAAAAGAGGCATCGACATGGGGCACCCTTGTCGTACAGATCGCTCAATAGTTATTTGCCGGGAGAGTTGCCCATTGATGACGATCCTAGAGCAAGCAGAGGTGTACATATTCTTGACCATCGTAATAAAACCGTCACCAAAACCTAAATGGTTCATAATTTGAAAAAGGTAGCTGTGCGAGGTCCTGTCAAAGGCTTTGCATTGATCTAGAGCTAAAATTGCAGCCTCCGGTTGGGTAATAGCACTAAAGGAGATGATCTCCCTATAATCTGCGAGACTTCTAAAGATCGTTCGACCAGGGACGGCTGCTGTCTGGCTATCAAGTATGTTTTTATGTAAAACATGTTTAATTCTCGCTGCTAGAACGCGGGCCACAATTTTGTAATCGGAGTTGAGGAGGGAAATAGGACGAAATTTATTGACATCATCTGGTGGGTATTCTTTGAGGACGAGTACAATTAGACTATCACTGAATCCTGTTGGTAGTTGCCGACCTGCTTTAATTTCATTACATATGTTCAGAAAGCAATGTTCGAGTAAATACCAGAATTATTTGTAGAATTCAATGGGTAGGCCATCTGCCCCGGGAGATTTATTACCGTGAGCCTTCCTCAAAGCCTCCCGAAGTTCTTCCTCAGTGACATCACTTAGTAATAGTGGTCTGTCCGTCTCGTCGAGGGTCGCTGTAAAGTAGATTTTCATGGTCGTAATTGCCTCGTCATTCGTGGGCTCTGTCATGTACAGCCGGTCGGTTATATATTCCTTTATCTCATTCTGGGTTGTGGTGACACTGCCATCTTCTGTTTTTAATCTGTGAATCAATTTCTGTCTAGCGCGGCGTTTCTCTTTCGCAAGATGGAAGGAGGATGGGCTTTCGTCATTAGCCCTGTTACCATCGCGAGAACGTATTTTAATTCCTTCCAGTTGTCTTCGTTTCAATAGTGTTAGCTTCGCCTTAATCCTTTTGATCTGTACAAAGTTCTCCTGTGTGACATGAGGAGCGGAATACAGCTCACGGAGACATCGAAAATAAAATTCGAAAAGCTCTTTCTGCTGCCGGCTCCTTTCATAGCTGTAACCTTTCAAGAAATTAATAAGCTTGGGCTTTGCGCAGCGGCACCACCACAGCGTGACCGACGGGAAAGTTTGTTGGCGCCGTGAGCAGAGATCCCATAATTCCTGCACCCGTTCTCTTAAACCTTGATCATTGAGTATTGAAACATTCAGCTTCCAACTTGCTCTGCCGAGGTACGTTCCCTGCCGTACCATTCGGATTGTACAGTGATATGCCTCGTGGTCGGAGAAGTACAACGGCCACGTCTCCGTTGCAGAGATTTTGTCCCGCAGGCGTTTTCCTACATAAATTATGTCTATTCGGCTGGCAGTTTGAGCGGTAAAATACGTAAAACACTGTCGGTCCCCGTTCAGGATTTCCCAGGTGTCTTCTAGGTCCATCAGTCGAACAGTTTCGGGAAGTGTCGCACAACCGTTAAAGTTCGGCCATTGGTCTTTAGGCTTTAAAACACAATTAAAATCCCCGCCGACGTTCACGTCCTCCTCATTCCTCCGTAAAAGATACAATAAGTCAGTAGCATAAAAATGTGCTCTGGCAGCTCTATTTTGATTCCCCGAGGGAGCATAGATGTTTATCAATCGAACTCCATTAATAAGGCACGAGATTCCTCTGCCAGACTCTAGTCTTTCCACGTCCGAGACAATAATAGCCTCTTTGAATAACAGAGCTGTGCCTGAGGAGCTATCTGGGATGGTATTTGTCAGTACGTCATACCCAGAAAAGTCAGGTAGGAAATGGTGAGCCACCTCTTGCAGCATCGCGATTTCTGCATCACAGCTATACAAATAATCGCGGAGACGGTGTATCTTCTCCTCTGAAGTTATTTTGTTTATGTTTACAGTGACTATCTTGTAGTCCTGAAAAGGAGGCATGAAGTTCTCTATGTTAAAAGTCGCTGACCAGTCACCAAAAGCATGATGTCGGTGAGGAAATTAATACGTATCCGAATCATCATCTTTTCTCAGGTTAGTTGAAAGCTGTCGTGTCACAAGTAATTCTGCTCTCCCGGCTGGCATAGCCTCCTTTGGTGGTTTAGACGTAGTCAGTCCTCGATCCACCGACATGTCCTCGATATCATCAGCCCAGCTGCCTGCATTTGAGATGTCCATCTTCTGAACTGAGCCCTTTCCCGTTGGACACTGTTCTTTTCGCCCCTCTCTCAGGAGCTGCTGAGAGACCCGATCATCATCTGCTGCACCTTGATTTCCAACCCCAGAGTTCGGCGTGGTCACTGTTATCGCCTGGTCGTGGCCACTCGATTGCTTCGCATCTGTCCTGCCAAGAGTTGCGTCCGTTAATTCGCAGGCAATTTGCGCACCTTTCTCGCGCAGCAGTGGAGTTGTTTTCTCAGCATCCTTGTGAGCGATCCGTCGCTTTTTGTGTTTTTTAGGAGAAACGTCAGCCCTTTCATTTGCCACAGTCACTGAGGAAGAGCTGCAGATTTGTAATCCGGTAATGTCGTCGCTTCCCATTGATTTAGAATCCGCTCCTTTGTCGCTGCGTGGATCATTCTCAACATCTGGGGTTTTCTCGCCAACCTGGGCGCTAACCAAACACGTAGCCTCCGTATCGTTCAGTTACATCGTCACGTCTGGGGCGGTGTCAGCGTTGCCCTCTGGGGTGGCAGTCTCCATTGGTGTCTGGTCAGCTTCGGTGGTGTTGACAGTTGTGTCCATCTGAGTGACCTCCGTCGCTGCCATGGTCGAACGGATTGCCGCCACATAAGTTAGAGGCATTGATGACATCTTGTTACTAGGAACACTTTCGCCTGGTGGCAACTCTGTCACTCGTCTCTGTACGCATTGTGCGCGAACATGATCAGTTGCACCACACCCAGGGCAAGTGCGAGGCTGTCCATCGTATATAACAATGGTCCTGTATCCACAGATCGTAATATATGATGGAATGTGTTTCTCCAGTTCTTATTTTCACCTGTCGAACACCGTTCAAGACAGGAACTTTGAAGGACATCCACTTTTCCGCAATATTGCTGATAATCGTGCCATAATTTTTCAAAACTGCATTTATTTCGTCGGAAGGAACTTCAAAAGGTAGTTCGAAAATTCTAACTGTGCGGACACTAAATCCTGCACGAGATACATGAACTTCGCCAATATTACCATCGCTGTGAGTAAATTTAAGGCTACCACCGCATGACTGAACAATTTGATCGCATATTTCAGCAGTTTTAAACTTTATGTGCGCATTACTGCTAACGATCGAAAGATGTACACCAATTATTTCGTCAAAAGATCGTTTAAAAACATTCTCAATCCATGCTTCGAGTTCGTAAGCTTTAGGTCGTGCATATTTCGGATCGAAACTTACTTTCAAAGTATCTTTTCGTGCTAGTTCATTCATAGTCAATTCGTGACATTTTTCACACAATAACCCTTAACTGTGTACGCTACAATAGCGTGAACTCACCGTAAACAGCGCTCAGCTGGCAGCAACAGAGACGTAAACACCAGCGCGCGTCCGCTCGCCACGGCCGCCGAGGGCCGACTATGAATCTGAGCTACCGAAACACGACTCACGCCCGGTCCTCACAGCTTTACTTCTGCCAGTATCTCGTCTCCTACCTTCCAAACTTTACAGAAGCTCTCCTGCGAAACCTTGCAGAACTATCACTACTGAAAGATAGGATACTGCGGAGACATGGCTTAGCCACAGCCTGGGGGATGTTTCCAGAATGAGATTTTCACTCTGCAGCGGAGTGTGCGCTGATATGAAACTTCCTGGCAGATTAAAACTGTGTGCCCGACCGAGACTATTTCTTTTTTTCATCGCAGCCGGCAATCGAACCCGGGCCCTAAGGATCGACAGTCTGTCGCGCGAACCACTATTTTCTTTAATTGTAAATTATTTTCTCTGCCAACCTCTTTCTTTATATATGGAAAAAGACGTCTTTCAGTTACGACAAACAAAACTAGAATGTGCATCCGTGGCAACAACAGAACAAGAGTTCCTTCTAAACTATGAAATAGAATTTGAAACTAATAGTGTGATGATAGATAATAAAGAAAGGAAAATGTACCCAATCCCGCACGCCATTCCATGTGCATGGCCCATCTGCGTACAGATCCCATGTTCCAAATTGGTACAACATTTCGCAACGTGTGGAGCCCCATGAAGGCGGTCATCCTCTGCCCGGTACTCCCCAACTGGGGGGGGGGGGGGGTTATCGAAGACACTGCGCAAAATAGTTCGCAAATAGTTGTCGATATCGAGGTGTACACTCAAGTGTGTTATGACTGTCCTGGAGAAATTGCCAGTAATCAAGCACCATCTTCTCATCATCTCGAAAGAGGTAGTATATGGACATGCCTTTAAACCATGTGAGAGCTTGAGTCTTCGCAGGTGGGAAATAAGTATCCTCTG
Source organism: Schistocerca nitens (assembly GCF_023898315.1). Classification (NCBI taxonomy): domain Eukaryota; kingdom Metazoa; phylum Arthropoda; class Insecta; order Orthoptera; family Acrididae; genus Schistocerca; species Schistocerca nitens. Next base: position 354,558,269 of record NC_064616.1, on the reverse strand, counting down.
GACAAAGGAGGAGCCGTGGCTCAATTGTGCGAGGCGCGATACGTAGGTAGCAGGCGAGGATCTTCTGCACTAGCAGCCATACCTCTAACGCCGATCCACATGTTAAACGGTGTTCGTCAGTATCCACGAGGTGGCAACGTGGGCAAAGGGGGGAATCCGTCATCCCAATAGCGTGCAGCCTTTGTCGTGTTACAACCTTCCCGTTCACCACCTGGTACCACGCGGCTCGTACCCGCGTGGGGAGGAACGGCTTCTGGACCGCTTTCCACACTGCAGGCCATAGGGTCGTAGGGCGCTTCCTCTCAATCACATTGCGAGTGATGGACCTTAGCAGCAGTCTGTAAACGTCTCTCGCCTTAGGAGTGCGAGTGTTGGGAAGGTCTGGGTGCACGTAACTATTCTCAAGAATAAATGCCGAGAGGTGCGAGAGTGAGGGTGTAATGTGCGCAACCGTGACAGGTGGCAGAAGAGACGCCGGCAGCAATTCCTCTAACAGACAGCTCTCGCTCGTACATTTATAAGTCCCAGTCCGCCATCACGCGGAGGGAGGGTGAGTGTTTCGTAGCGGACTTTGAATAGGTGTCCGGCGGTAAGGTAATATCCAAACGCTGCTTGCAGTCTGTGTGCCATCGTTGTCGATATCGGTAGGACCTGGGCCATGTGGATCATCTTAGTCGCCACGTGAAGGTTGATGTATTCCACACGCTGTAGGAGGTCCATCCGTCGAAGTAAGTTCCGGCGAACTTCTGTGCGTATTGCCTGTAGTAATCGTGCATAGTTCATGGCAGCCGTGCGTCGCACATCCTGTATAAATGTTATACCCAAGAACCGGACCTTGGTAACAACTAGTGGGAGTCGTCCTCCTGCAGACCTCTCCCAATGGGCATCGCTGCCCACTTGGCCACATTCATGAGGCTGCCCGCTGCCAATCCATAGCGATTGATCCATTGTATCACCGAGCGTACCTCGTCACCAGATCGGACTAGTAATAGGTCGTCAGCATATATCCTGCAGTGAAAGGTGTGATCCCACAACGACATGCCCGAGAGCCTGTTTTTCAACCCTCCGACAAGTGATTCGAGTGCGATCGCGTGAAGGATCATGGAGAGTGGGCATCCTTGGCGAACTGACCGTCGGATCGGAAAGGGACCCGCAATCCGTCCATTCACCAGTACACGGGATGCAGCTCCACGGAAAAGGCGCTGAAAGATGTCGAGAAAGTCAGGCGGGAAGCCCATGCGCGCCATAACGGACAGAAGGAACTTGTGGTGAACTCTGACGAAGGCGTGGTCGAAATCAATGGAGATCAGAGCAGCTCGAAGGCGACAGGATGTGGCGATGGCTATTAAATCCCTGCATTCGCTGGTTGCCGTTTGCATGTTGGTCACTCCGCCCTGTGTCGTTTGCTCCATTGAGAGGAATAGGGGCAGAACCTTCTTTATGCGACTGGCGAGTAGTCGGGCGAAGATTTTATAGTCCGAGTTGAGTATTGTAATGGGCCTGTAGTCCTCGACCCTCCGACCTCTGGAAGGCTTGTGTATTGGTATAAGGAGACCTCCCACGAATGCAGGTGGCACGTGGGAACCGGGGGTCATCAGTTCTTGGTACATGATGATCCATCGGGGCATCATTAGATCGCGGAAAGTCCGATAAAACTCGAGCGGCAGTCCGTCTGGCCCGGGAGATTTGTTGAGTGCTCCCTTGTTAAGCGCGTCCTCGATGTCATCCCGTGTAATTCCACCTAACAGCGTCGCCGCTGCTGCATTGTCGAGGGTGTGCGACACGTGCTGCAGTATGTCGTGATCGTCCGCTTCCTCGTCCTCTGTATTCACCTCGTCGTAAAACCGACGATAGTGATCTTCAAAGGCCTCTGTAACCGCCGCCTGAGTCATTACGACCCTACCACTTGGCAATACGTGGTCCGTGATCAGCTGCTGTCGGCGTCGGCGGCTGTCGAGCACGATGTGATGCATAGACGGGTTTTCTCCTTCCGCTCGGTCTTGACGTCGCGATCGCACTACGACCCCCTCCAGACGTTTCCTCGTAAGACACAATATTTTGTCTTCAGTTCGGCGGCTTTCCATTTGTCGGTTTGGAGATGGTGGTTGGCTGTCGAGTTCGCGAAGCATCGTGTAATAAAAGTCCAATGTGTGACGATGCCAAGCTGCGATATCTTTTTCGAATTGTGTTATCACACGCCGAAACGCTGGTTTTGCACAGTCCATCCACCATGCTAGAGTCGAAGGGTATCGGGGAAGACGACGTTCGCAATCCAGCCATGTGTGGGCGATAATCTGACGGCATTCCGGGGCTTGAAGATGTGCCACATTCAGCTTCCAGGGTCCTCGGCTGCGCCATATCCGCTGCTGTTGTAGAGTGAGTGTGCATATGAAAGCGCTATGATCGGAGAAGGCAAGCGGCCAACGTTCGGCGTCCAATACTCCCGGCGCTAGAGCTCGAGAGACATAAATGCGGTCTAGGCGACTGGCTGAGTGACTAGTAAGGTATGTCGACCCGGGACGGTCCCCGTGCACTGTCTCCCACGTGTCGGTGAGAAGCAGATCTCGAACCAGGAGCCGAAGTTCTTGAGAAGTCGAGAAATGTGGGACTTAGTCTTTGGGGTGGAGCACACAGTTAAAGTCACCGCCGAAGATATATTGATCGAAGCAGCTTATAAAGAGGGGGGCGATATCCTCCGAGTAGAACAGCGATCGTTCGCGGCGTTGGTCAGTTCCTGATGGAGCGTAAATGTTAACGATGCGCGTGCCCAGTGCTGTGATCGCCAGCCCCCTTCCTGACGGAAGGTAAGTCACTTCTTCGATGGCAATCCCGTCGCGCACTAGTATTGCCGTACAGCTGCCATTCCGGTCCGCCGGTGACACATATGTCACATAACCGTAGAAAACGGGGAGGGCCGCTATACACACTTCTTGCAACAGGGCAATGTCAACATCCGAAGAACGAAGCATCTCACGCAGCAACTGAATCTTCACTGCCGTTCGTATCGTGTTGAGGTAAAGCGTGGCGATACGATAAGCTTGTTGCCGAACCGCAGGTGTTAAGTTATCCATTAAGACTGGAATTACCTATGACGCTTCTGACTGTAGTGACACCTCCTTATCCCCCCAAACCTCACCTGCAGTCCTTTCTAGAGAGCCGGCGCCAATGGTGTGGGCCCTGTTGGCGTTACTTGCATGGTTCCGTCGTCGTTGTTGTCATCCGCCCACGTCGGGGAACTCAAAGCAAGATCGGCTTCCCTAGCTTCCTCAGGACACGGCATGGGTGCTTGCACTCCAGAAGGTGGTGGGCAGCATCTGTCCTGCATATCGGCATCCGATTTTGCCACTGTAGATATATGTGGTTTGTCCTCAGTTCCGTTCGGTGGTGCCACACTGCAGCAAATGGCGGCTGCCTCTGTGGTAGCGTCGTCATTGAAGGTGGAGTCGTAGTCCTCTGGAGGCTGTGTCGCATCCCGTTCGAAAGTTACTCTACGCCTCCGCTTCCGTCGCTTCGGAGAGCGTTGCTTCCTGGTGTGTCCTTCTGTGTCAGACGATGGCAAAGATTCACGACGTTCCGGCACAAAGGCAGCCGTAGGCACAATAAGCGAGTCTACGGCCATGCTATCGTCATGTATGTTGTTATCCGTCGACGGGGGCGGCGGCATCGGAGTTGAATCCGTAGCTTGTGGAACGGGTGTGTCATCATCGCCCTGTATTGGAGGATGGAGCCGCGACCCAACAGTGCATGTCGGCTGTCGTGGTGAAGTGGTAGCTGTCGTGAGGGCTGCTGCATAAGTCACGGGAAGCAGCGTCGGCTGCGATGGCGGGTCCGCGTCAGCCGGCGGCAGTTGAGTGATTCGACGTTGGATACATTCTGATCTGAGGTGTCCCTACTTCCCACAACCAGAGCAGGTCTTCGGGTGCCCATCGTAGATGACGATGGCACGGCAGCCACCGATATTCAGATACGAAGGTACATGTCTTTTAAGTTCTATTCGGACCTGGCGGACTCCGTTCAGCACAGGATATGTCTGGAATTGCGTCCATATGATCATGGACCGTGCCGTAGGGGCGTAGCGCTATCACGACGTCCTCTGCCGGTAGTTCGAGAGGAAGTTCGAAAATTCTGATCGTGCGAAGTCCCATGCCAGAATAATCCACATGCACAGTCCCCACATTGCCATCAGCATGGCAGAAAACGGAGGCCCTGTTTCGTGTCCCGAAGGATCCGTTCACATGTTGCGTCGTTGATGATCTTGACATATACGATACTACTCACAATGGACAAGTGAATGCCGAGAACGTCGGTCGCCGGGATTTTGACTTCTTCTCGTAGAAATCGTTCGACTTCGAGTGCTTTGGGCCGTGCAAATTCATTGCGGAACGTAAATTTGAGCGTCGATTTTCTGTATTGGTGCGCCATAGTGATATATATGCTAAGTACGGCACGCGCGAAAAGGCCGAGTACGATGTAAACAACACGAGCGCTCGCTCCGCGGCAGGAACACAAACAGCGCGTCCTTACCGCAGCACAGCCAAAGGCCAACTGGAAGACTCGAAGCTCGGGACCTTTACCTTTCACGGGCAAGTGCTCTACCATCTGAGCAACGGAAGCACGACTCACGCCCGGAAACATCCCCCAGGCTGTGGCTATGCCATGTCTCCGCAGTATCCTTTCTTTCAGGAGTGCTAGTTCTGCAAGGTTCGCAGTAGAGCTTCTGTAAAGTTTGGTAGGTAGGAGACGAGATACTGGCAGAAGTAAAGCTGTGAGGACCGGGCGTGAGTCGTGCTTCGGTAGCTCAGATGGTAGAGCACTTGCCCGTGAAAGGCAAAGGTCCCGAGTTCGAGTCTCGGTCGGGCACACAGATTTAATCTGCCAGGAACTTTCAATTAAGTCCCAATTTAATTCTCTGGCTAGCTGTCTGGGAGAGAGAGAAGCGTTATTGTCTGGAGGTGCGAGGGGAGTGCTAACTTCTTAGAAACGCTTACGAGAAATAATCACGCTCCAAACGATCAATAAATGAACAATAATAGTATAAATGAATATCGTGTGTGATCATTATAGCCTAATTGGTATTACGGGTGCAGCAGGCTGATTTTATTTATGATCATTAAACACATTTATAAGAATAAAAATGATTTAGTAATAAAAGCACACCTTGCTTGTACTAGTTACAATAATATCGTTAGGTGTAGAGTGTTGGACGTTAAGATTTTACCACGAATCCCCCTCTCCCTGATTCACGTACACTGAGGTAACAAAAGTCGTGGAATGACGACATGCACATATGGAGATGGCGGTATACGGGATATAAAAGGTCAGTGCATGGGTGGAGCTTCTGGCCACCTCAAACATCTCTCTGTCTGGCCACAACCCCTCCCCAATGACCCGACTGTACACCTTCTCCTCAGCATCTTTTTTCCCTCAATCACCATCACCTGTGCCACTATCTATATCTGTCCCGCAGCTCCTCTCCCCTACGACTTCATTTCCCATGTTGACCATACCTTCTCCACCTATGTGACTGTCACCGACCTCAATATCCACAGCTGTGACCCTGCCAACCTTCGGCGGTGGCATCAGTTCCTTGCCTCCCTCCATGATGACCTTGTTCCTCTCCCACAGCACACCTGTCCTGAAACTAACTCCACCCCCATGTTACCCTCCCTTCCCTAAACCTCACAGGTCGTATTGCCATGGACGTCCTCGATCCCGTTGGTAGTGACCATCTCCCCGTCCTTATCACCATCTCCTCCCTTGCATGTAGCCCCCCTGCAGCCCCCCGAACAGCTGCACCTCCAAAGTCTGTCCCCGACTACTGTCACGCCAACTGGGATGCCTACCGGGAAGCCATTGCCTAACAGGTAGAAAGCCATTCCCTCACCTTTCACCGTCCCACTGACATCACCCATACCTCTTCCTTTATTCAGAAGACCATCACTGACACTGTGGAGGCCCATGTCCTTACCAAACTCAACCACCCTCACCTCCCTATGCTTCCTCCATAGGCTGTCCTTCTTGTTCGTGAATCCTGCAGACTCTACCGTTCCTTCCTCCACACCCGTGACCAGGATACACTCATTCGCCACTGGCAATTACAGCGACACATCTGGAACCTACTTACAGTGAAGAAACTCCGGGACTGGCGCCAGACATGCACACGCCTCAACTCCACTCTCCCATAACATCGTTGTTGTGCGCCCTAAAACACTAATCATCATCATTATCATCATAATCAACTCTCCCTGTCAACTCCATCCTTGACCGCACTGGTTCCTCTGTCTCACTACTCGCCCCTAGTTTCCAGCACTTGGATCAGTTATCCCCTCAGACATCAACACTCCCATCACCACACATGACATCACAATCGTCCTCCTCTCCAAACGCAACATTGCCCCTGGTCATGATGGTATCATCTACCACCACCTCAAGGAATCCCCCCCCCCCCTTCCTGGCTGTTCTTGCTGTCCTGTACAATGTCCTCATCTCTACTGACTTTTAGCCTGACATGTGGAAGACTTCTCATGTTCTGCTGTTCCCTAAACCCAACAAACTCTCCTATGATACCTTTTCCTATCGTCCCATCTGCCTCACCTCCATATCCAGTAAGGTCTTCGTGACCATCCTCTCCCGCCGTATTCACCGTCACCTTAACCAGCACTGCCTCCTTCCCCATACCCAGCGTGGCTTCTGGCCTTCCTTCTTAGCTGACGCCCAGCTCCTTATCCTTACCAATCTTCTTTCCCTCCAACTTAACTCCCGTGGCTCTACTATCTTTGTTTCCCTCCAGATTGCCTATGACCATGCCTGGCATCCTAGGCTCCTCTTCAAACTCCAGACCTATGCTCTCCCTATCAATTTCGTCGATCTCGTTGCTTCTGTCCTCTCCTGTCGTCCATCCTATGTCATTATCCACAATTCCAACTCCCTTACCTTCTATCCCTCTGTCGGTGTGCCCCAAGGCTCCGTCCTTTCCCCTCTCATCTACCTACTGTACACTGCTGATGTGCCCAAACCTTCCCCACCTGTTCATCTCCTCCAATCTGCTGATGACACCGCCTTCCTAGCCCTTTATCCTACCCTCCAATTGACCCAACGTACCCTCCAAACCCTCCTTGACCAGTCACCCAGTTAACCAGTGGTTCCTTAGTAATAACCCCTCCAAGACCCAGGCGATCATCATAGGCTGCACCACCAGCTCTGTCTGTCTCCATGACTTCTACCTAACTGTTTATGGCCATCTTATCCACCTTACTCCTACACTGAAGTACCTTGGCCTCACCCTCGACCGCCACCTCACCTGGACTCCCCATCTCCTTACAGTCCAACACAAAGCCCGCAACAGACTCCACCACCTGAAACTCCTGTCTGGCAGGATGTGGCGTCTGCATCCATCCACCATCCTTCACACCTACAAATCCTTGATCTGCCCCATCTCTTGTTATGCCAGCGTTGCTTCAATTTCTGGCCATCCTAGATTCTATAACGCCCTCTAAATCCTCGAGCGCCATGCACTCTGCCTCGCCTTCTATATCTGCCAGCCATCCTCCACATGCATCGTCTACGACCTCATCCCCTTCCCTCACCTTCTCCTATTCCTTGAACACATTCGAACTGTGCATATTGTCCTCTGACTCGATCCCCCCACCCCACCCCCTGGTGTCTCCCATCCTCTCCACTCGCAGCCCATTGTCGTGCCTTTATCTCTGTGTCCCGCCCTCTCTCCCTCTCCACACCCTGCACCTTCTTTCCCAACACAACTTCCAACACCTACCCCTCCCAGGTGATGAGCTTTGCCCTGACGTCTACCCCTCTACCAACTCTAACCCCACCTTCCTCCTGTCTCCACCTGAGGGCTCCCTCTCCTCCCTCTCCCTTCTCCTGAGTGGCTTTCCCCCTCCTACACCCCATCTTTCTCCTGTGCTCCCCTTCAGTGTCAATGCCCTCCATCCTGACTTGTCTTCCCTCTTCATCTCCTGCCCCACCTGTCTCCTGCCTCTTGGTGCACCCCCTGCCCCCTATTATTTTCATCCCGCCCCCTTCACCGCTGCTCCTTGCTCTCTGCTCCTTTACTATCCTCTCAGGCCTCTCCCTTGGCAGGTCCCTCCTGGCAATTTTTCTTCTTTGTCGCGTGTGCTTCATTTCTTAAAGTGGTTTTAAGGTGTGTTTGTTCTGGAGTGTTTTAATACTGGGGCCAACTTTTAATCTGTGCATGTGACTTCGGTGTCTTTTTTGTGCTCTACGAATCGCCAACTGTGTTTTTTAACTTTATGTAGACTTTTCTAATTGTCCCCCATGAACGTCTCCGTGTCAGTGTATATTTTACCTCCATTGTCTCCCCTTACTCTGTTTTTATGTCCCCCCTTTATCGCTTTTCTATGTATAATTTTATTCTTTTATTTGCTGTCATATCACTCGGCTGAAGAGTGGCATATTGTGCTGCTGCCAACCCTCCCCTGCCTATATGGGCAGGGGGAATGAAATCACAATAAAGAAAAAGAAAGTAAAGCTTCCATTTGTACTCAGGTGATTCACCTAAAACGGTGTCCAACGTGTTTATGCCTGCAGGAGGGTAATTAACAGACATTGAACGTGTGATAATAATTGGAGATAGATGCATGGGACATTCGATTTCGGAAATCGTTAAATCGTCAGGGAATTCAATATGCCGCAATCCACATGTCAAGAGTGTGCTGAGAATACCACATTTCAAGTATTAACTCTCAACATGGACAATGCAGTGGCCGATGGCCTATGAGAGCATACAAACGATGCGAGTGCCTTTGCTAACAGCATGACATCGCCTGCAGTTCCTCTCCTATGTTCGTTACCATATAGGATGGACCCTAGAAAACAGGAAAATCGTGGCCTGATCAGATGACTCCCGATTTCCGTTGGTAAGAGCTGATGGTAGGGTTAGAGTTTGGAGCAGAACCCACGAATCTATGGACCTAAGTTGTTAACAAGTCACTGTGCAAGCTGGCGGTGGCTCCATATTTATGTGGGCTGTGTTTGCATAGAATGGATTAGGACCTTTGAGTCAACTGAACCGATTATTGATTGGGAATGGTTGTGTTTGGATACTTGGAGACCTTTTTCAGCGAGTCACGGATTTCATGTTCCCAAACAGTGATGGAGTTTTTAGGTATAAAAAGGCTCCGTGTCACGGGGACATAATTTTTGTTATTGGTTCGAAGAACAGTCTGGATAGTTTGAGTGAACAGTTTGGCCACCCTGGTCGTCTGACATGAATCCTATCGAACATTTGCGGGGCATAAGCGGGACATCAGTTTGTGTGCAAAATCCTGCAACGGCAGCACTTACGCAATTATGAAAGGTTATAGAAGCAGCCTGGCTCAGTATTCTAGCAGGGGACTTCCAACGACTTGTTGAATCCAGGACACGTCGGGGTGCTGCGCTACGCCGGGATAGAGGGGTCCGACACGACAATAGGAAGTATCCCGTGACTCTTGTCAACTCACTGTTTATGCAAGGTCTATCTGCTACGAGTCATCAGGCGTATTTTCTCTGGTGTTTCGTTAGATATTTTCAGTTAACTTTATGCAGCGTGTAGCTGAAAGAAAAGCTGCTCCTCACGTCTTTAGTGAGACGACAAGCATCGATGAAAAGCGCCACTTTGTTTCCAGTTGCCAACCAAATTATTTTTAAAGTGGAAGTTTACGTGACCATTCTACTGAGCGGTAGTATCTATGCATTAACAGAAGCAGTACTCCAGCAGCGACAGCACCGCCTTGACCGGTGCTGATTGCTGCCGCCATCCAGAATCGCTGTTCAGTTGCTGCTGAAATAGTGATTATTCCTCGTGTTTTACTATTCCTGTTAATCCATATCGATAAAACGTATAACGCACTAGGCTAATTTCGGACATCTCTGTCGAACAGTCAAGTAAAACTGAACTTTAAAAATAATTTTGTTTATAATGAGGAACAAACCGACGCTCTCCGTCGACGTTGGACGTCGCATGAAAAACGTGATGAGCGATATTTTTTAGTGCTGACTCCAACTACACATTAAAAAAAGGAAACTGCAAATATGTGCCCAAACACCGGAGAAAATACGCCTGACGACTCTATGCAGAAATACTCCGTATATTAGAGTCTGATTTTCTTTTTTAAGTAGAGTATTGATGTACAGCATATTGCCATTACCGAATAAACCGTCAAAAATACAGTCTTCCACAGCACGTACACATCCAGCTAAAAGTGTAACACTTACATATTCTGATTATAGGAATCATAACACTGAAAAGATGTCATGATCAATAAATTCTAAGCTAGTGCTACAGCCTGTCAGACAAGATTGCAGAACGACATTAGGGTTACACATCCGAAAATTGTTTTAGGCAATGGTGTAAGCCTGCTCGACAAACAGTGCCTCCTTACATATCAGGAAGGCATAGTTTGTTGTGTGTCGTTACCATCTGTCATTAGAATCTTCCATTTTCTTAACATTAAAAAAAAAAAAAAACACTGGGAAGGAGTCGTTCTCCATCCTGGACTGCTTGTGTCGTAAAGACTGTCATCCAATAGTCCATAGTAGAACTGTCAGCTTCGTTGTTTGGTAGCTCAGGTAATCGATTTCCAGGGTAAATAATTAAAACTATAGACACACAGAGCATATTTATTTATTTATCAAAAGTAAAGACCTATGGCCTGTTAGTATGTGGTAGGTCATACATTCAGTGATGTTACATGTTATATCCTGCAAATGCAGTTTTATTATCAATACCCTGTTTTTTGAGAATTTTACAAAGGATGATATATATATATATATATATATATATATATATATATATATATATATATATGTGTGTGTGTGTGTGTGTAAGCCTGCTCGACAAACAGTGCCTCCTTACGTATCAGGAAGGCATAGTTTGTTGTGTGTCGTTACCATCTGTCATTAGAATCTTCCATTTTCTTAACATTAAAAAAAAAAAAAAAAAAAAACACTGGGAAGGCGTCGTTCTCCATCCTGGACTGCTTGTGTCGTAAAGACTGTCATCCAACCTAGGGATAGTCCATAGTAGAACTGTCAGCTTCGTTGTTTGGTAGCTCAGGTAATCGATTTCCAGGGTAAATAATTAAAACTATAGACACACAGAGCATATTTATTTATTTATCAAAAGTAAAGACCTATGGCCTGTTAGTATGTGGTAGGTCATACATTTAGTGATGTTACATGTTATATCCTGCAAATGCAGTTTTACTATCAATACCCTGCTTTTTGAGAATTTTACAAAGGATGAAATATGCACCGCATTTTATTCTTCAACAGTTCTGTATTGAACATAATGAGAATTAAACACACGGAAGAATGGTGTTGTAACTACACACCCATTTCTCCATGTAATCTCCATCCCATACTATGGCCATCCTCCAGTGCGAAACAAGGGTGTGTATGCCCTGTCGGTACCAATCCTTGTCCTGGTGGCAGAACGAGTGCTTTAATGTATGAATCACCTCCTCATCGTTTTCAAAATGTCTTCCATGAATGACATCCTTTAATGGCCTGAAAAACATCAGGTGGCTGCAACATGTCAGGTGTGACAGTCATGGATGGCCTCACCGACCGCTGGAAATCGTGGAGCTCCGACGAACCGCCTTCTCATGACCTCACACCTCTGTGCTCAGCGATTAACTGTATTTCTGTCGACAAAAAATGGTACATAGACCTTGCACAAGCGTTTGTGAATATTCCCCACGGTTTCGTTCTCTGCAGTGAGAAATTCAATGACGGCTCGTTGCTTGTAACGTACATCACCTACCGACGCCATTTTGAAAGTGTCCTACAGCTGCGCTATCTGTCGTAAGTGACGGAAACCTGGCGCGCTCATTCAGGAGACTACAAATAATACATATGTAACGTTTCGCATTCGTAGGGTTGAGCGCCCATAAACCCCCCCTCGCATTCGTAGCGTTCTTTTCGGCTGAGAAAAAAAAAATGCTGTGCATTTCTTTCTGGGAAACCCTCGTATATAATTTTCTTTATACTTCTTGCTAACTTTGATAATGACAATAAATAAGATACGTGATAGGTTGTGGATGTATTTTAAGTTAAAATTAAAATTGTATTTAATGGGGAAAAAAGAGATAGCAATATATTTGACATAGATATGTTGTGAGAGCTGTTCCATTGATAACTTATGTGTGTATTGCATATATCTCTTACTCATTTTTTCTTGACTGTTGTAATCCTTAGTTAATAATGTGTTGCTTTATTAGTGAACAATGTGTTTCTGAACTTAAGGCAACAGTGGAGACCGGGAGTCGATTTAATGCGTCATAGTCAGCTGCATCAGGTGTGAGGGCTCGGTAAGACTTCGAGTCAATAGCACATGATGCAGTGAAAGGAGAAGAAATATCGTATCTTTAGACAGTGTTATATGTTATGAAATGGTATATTAGCCAATTGCATAAGGCGTTACATTTTCAGAATTACTCGATTTAGTGTCGGAAAACATTAGCTTACTTCTGCTATGTTTGTACGTGTGTCTCGTTTCCACTTCATGTGTGTTGTAACGGGACATCCTCCTCTATCATTACATTTCCTCAACAGTAGTTGTCGATAACAGCATTATTTTTTGAATTTTGGACAGGTTAGTATTACCTCAGTTGCTTTTCTGAGAACTTTCATATAATTTTATACACGGTATATTTCAAGCTAAAATTTGTGAAAATTGATTACTTCATAAAATATTTTAGTTCCGATGTTATAATCGATAAGTATTAGTTCTGAATGTACAGTTAAAATTATTTTTTTTAGAAAGATTTGAAATTACAAATTATTGGCACAGTTGAAATTTCTGTTACTAATTACGCAATCCTGTACTGTTTACTATGTTTATTTCTGGATTCATTTATGTAATAATAATCGAAATTAATAATGTAACAGAAACTAGTAGAAATTCATTTGTTAATAAAAATTGTAAGTCCTTCGGAATATGGTTTTCTCCGCAGAGTGTGGGAGTCGTAAGCATGCCTCTGATGTGATATGACGTATTTTTGTAATTTCGTGCGAGCAATGTAATTTCGGTGTTGTTAATGTCAAAAATCAAAATACTGTATGATATACTAAAATGTTAAAAAATATATTTACATAAAGGAAATGCTGCAACAACAGTCTTCAGAATTATTTAGTTCAAACCAACTGTGAGGACTTGATGTGAAATTTTTCAGCTTCAAGAATCAGATCTCTATACAAGAAGAACTGGAGCCATCTCAACATGCAAGCTACGTCAACTAAAAAGTTCACTGTAATCTTCGCTCTTCTCAAATTATTAATTATTAACTGTGTAATAATAATACTAATAATTACTTGGACTGGATATTGTTTAATGTGGACAACAGAAGGAATCAGGAATGAGGGGTGAGATTACAGTGTGATATTGCATTTGAATCAGTGTCTGTGTTTGTGCCTGTGTCATTTACTATGTACTACTGATCTGTCCGATGGGGAGCCTATCTTATTCTAGCGTTGGGTATCCCTGTTTGTATGTCGCATTTTAGTGCTCCCAATACATCGTTTGCGATGTTGTTTATAGAGTTCCAGTCATTCTGCCTGCGTTTTAACTGTCCTGTATCTAGGCTCCGTAACCTCGCTTTTACATATCTCAGGGCATCGCAGATGAGAACTATGTGTTAAGTTGTGGCATTCTAGCCACAGGGACAGGTGTGAGTCTGCTTTAGGCCAAACCTGTGGAGGTGCACAGGATGCAGGCGGTGGTCAGTGACAAAGTGCACCATGCCGCGTGTTGGACGTATGTAATGCAAATTCATCCGCTCTCGGATACCAGGGAAGAAAGAGTACACCCGTCTTTCCATACCAATTGTGTCGTGCTCTGTCTGCCATGTATCAATTTCCGTTTGTTTAGTTACCGTTTGTCGGCTATGTTTTGTCCAGTTATTTATCTTGCTTCGTTGCGTCTTCCCCTCTTCAGGCAATAGGCCGCTGCTCTGTGGCGAATTGTGATAACCATAGGGAAAACTTTCGGTACCAGAGACAATGCCTCAATCGAGGTCATGACAAAAACCTGAGAGAATCCGAGGAGAACACTTCTCTGACCACACCTCATAATGGTTTTATGCGTACATAAGTATAATCGATGTGCCCAAGCACAAGTTAATGACTCAAAGAGTGCTGTGTAATCTGTCCTCATTGCCTGTAGAGGTTGCCTGTATCGTATAGCGTTCAGTCATGCAAGTTCATGCATGAGTTTCCTTGCTTTGTTAATTGTTAGTGTGGCGTGTTCGTTAAAGTGCAGATATTCGTCACTGTTAACACCGAGGTATCTTGTCATAGCTTTCCTTTTTGTAGGTACGTTGTTTAACTTTAAAACTGGATTTCTTTTCGGTGTGCCTCTTAGAAGTAGATAAACAGTTTTGTTAGTTCTTACTGTGAGTTTGCTTTCCGTGCACCATTCAGTCAGGAACACGACGAACCGTGTGGCTTTACACTGTAACTGGGACATGGAATTTGCAGATTCCATGACATGGGCATCATCGTACGCAACCATCCAGTTTGCCATCCTGTAGTGGTTCTATAGCTATGTCCCAGAAAATCTGTCCTCTTATGGATCCTTGCGGACAGTCCCTCATTACCCTCTTTATAACCTTTTGGCGGCCATTCTTCCATTCCACCATCCTTTTCCTAGGATAATCTCTAAGGCTGTTGTGTAGAGCCAGCGGAATACCCAACTCTCTAAGTCAAACAGCGCCGACTACCAAAGGTTGTCGAAAGTACCAACTATGTAAGTTAGGTTTCCTATTTTGTATTTGTTATATACTATCTGTGTCATTTCTATGGCCCCGTTAACAGCATCGTCGATTTCATGTGGTCGAAAGCTGAAGAGCTGCCGATGTGACTGAAGTCTGTGGCACACCAATCTCTCCTGTACCTTTGCCAGAATGTTTATGAGACGTAGTGGTCTTCATGTTTTAGGATAAGTCGGGTCTTTGTCCTCTGCTTCCTTGACAATAACTACATTAGCGGTCTTCCATGTACTCGGAGTTCGTTCGTCTAGTAGAGCATCATTCAGTAAGTCTGTCGCGTATGGAACTGAAAGTGGAGCAGTTTCTTTGATGGCTTCGGGGTGGATGCCCTCCGTGTCCCTAGCCTTTTGTTCTTTATTTTGTGTATTTCTAATGCAACTTCCTCGCGAGCGAAGGCGATGGTGATACCAACATTACCGTTTTGTCATCAAGTAGTCTGCGAAGCTCGGGGTGAAGTTGATTGTCATCGTTAGGAAGTAGTTTGTTGAGGAGATACCGTGCTGTGCATCTCCATCCTCTTCAGGTAGAACCGTCTGGTCTCTCCAGTGTTGATAATACTGTCGGAGTCTTGATACGTTCAGTCTGCAGTCCAAACGGTTCTCCTCAGATGTTGCTCTGTAAGTTTGTCCTAACATACTTGTCCCACTGGTCTTTCCTAGTCTTATATAGTTCGTATTTGTATCGTGTTTGAGCGTCGCTGTAATGTTGAAGTCTATTTTCTCTTTCCTGTGCTGTCTTTTATTTTCGGTTATATCGCCATTTATCACGACTGTCTTTTCTCAGTCCTGTTAATTGTGGTGACCATGGTGCCCTTTATGTGGGTGCGTCGCGTTCTGTAGGTATTGTTGTAGCTTGTCCTCTCTGTAGGACTCCTGTAAGAACGTGACCTCTTTAATCTATGCTATTTTGGATGACGCACAGAGGAAACTCTCCAATAACTTGCCTTAGTTTTTGCCAGTTTGCTTTGCGTAGCAGCAACCTTGAGTGTTGTGATGTGTCTGTGTCTGTTTTAGTGTAAATACGTGGGTCGGAATTTCAATAGTGGCAACTATTTATTTACAACTCGTACAAAATAGATACGTGTTTCAAAGTTTTATTGACCTTAAAAGTAGTCACCAGCATTGTGTATAACCCGTAGCCAGCGATGTGGAAGTCGTAGGATACTCTTAGCAGTGCCAGGTGTGTTGACAGCTCGAGCGGCGCGGTCTATTGCCCGACGAATTTGTAGCAATTCTCAAGCGAATGCCGTGAAGTGTTTCCTTCAGTTTAGAAATCGAGTTGAACTCCAGAGGGCTTAAGTCAGTGGAGTGCAGCAGGTGGTATAGCACTTAGCAACCCCATCAGTCAAACAAATCAGTAACAACTTGCACTGTACGTGCTTGAGCATTGCCCTGCCAAATGATGGTCAGGTCCATCAGAAACTGTCATCACTTCGTCTCTAAGCTGGTCGTAGGTTGTACTCAAAAAACGAACAGCATAAAGACAAAAGTGATGACACTTTCTGCAGCAGTGCTATACAGAAACATACCATCCGTGGCTGGAAGCATCAGAATTTTACACGATGTTTTTAGAGTGTAGTAATGTAGTTGGCAAGGGGTTATCTACTGCGGTGTGGTATTTATTACACATTATTTTTGGTAGGAAGTCGATTGTGCTCACTGAATTTTGTATGACGGCATTAATGCGACGTGACATCATTATTTCTACCGATGGTCGTCACACACTGTACTAATGGAGTGGTGGCTTTCCAGTGATAAATAAATCGAGGGCATGATGCATTCTGTGGCTCAGAACATTATGAAGTTTACACGAAGTACAAAAATGGTTGGAAAATATGGATAAATACACTCCTGGAAATGGAAAAAAGAACACATTGACACCGGTGTGTCAGACCCACCATACTTGCTCCGGACACTGCGAGAGGGCTGTACAAGCAATGATCACACGCACGGCACAGCGGACACACCAGGAACCGCGGTGTTGGCCGTCGAATGGCGCTAGCTGCGCAGCATTTGTGCACCGCCGCCGTCAGTGTCAGCCAGTTTGCCGTGGCATACGGAGCTCCATCGCAGTCTTTAACACTGGTAGCATGCCGCGACAGCGTGGACGTGAACCGTATGTGCAGTTGACGGAATTTGAGCGAGGGCGTATAGTGGGCATGCGGGAGGCGGGGTGGACGTACCGCCGAATTGCTCAACACGTGGGGCGTGAGGTCTCCACAGTACATTGATGTTGTCGCCCGTGGTCGGCGGAAGGTGCACGTGCCCGTCGACCTGGGACCGGACCGCAGCGACGCACGGATGCACGCCAAGGCCGTAGGATCCTACGCAGTGCCGTAGGGGACGGCACCGCCACTTCCCAGCAAATTAGGGACACTGTTGCTCCTGGGGTATCGGCGAGGACCATTCGCAACCGTCTCCATGAAGCTGGGCTACGGTCCCGCACACCGTTAGGTCGTCTTCCGCTCACGCCCCAACATCGTGCAGCCCGCCTCCAGTGGTGTCGCGACAGGCGTGAATGGAGGGACGAATGGAGACGTGTCGTCTTCAGCGATGAGAGTCGCTTCTGCCTTGGTGCCAATGATGGTCGTATGCGTGTTTGGCGCCGTGCAGGTGAGCGCCACAATCAGGACTGCATACGACCGAGGCACACAGGGCTAACACCCGGCATCATCGTGTGGGGAGCGATCTCCTACACTGGCCGTACACCACTGGTGATCGTCGAGGGGACACTGAATAGTGCACGGTACATCCAAACCGTCATCGAACCCATCGTTCTACCATTCCTAGACCGGCAAGGGAACTTGCTGTTCCAACAGGACAATGCACGTCCGCATGTATCCCGTGCCACCCAACGTGCTCTAGAAGGTGTAAGTCAACTACCCTGGCCAGCAAGATCTCCGGATCTGTCCCCCATTGAGCATGTTTGGGACTGGATGAAGCGTCGTCTCACGCGGTCTGCACGTCCAGCACGAACGCTGGTCCCACTGAGGCGCCAGGTGGAAATGGCACGGCAAGCCGTTCCACAGGACTACATCCAGCATCTCTACGATCGTCTCCATGGGAGAATAGCAGCCTGCATTGCTGCGAAAGGTGGATATACACTGTACTAGTGCCGACATTGTGCATGCTCTGTTGCCTGTGTCTATGTGCCTGTGGTTCTGTCAGTGTGATCATGTGATGTATCTGACCCCAGGAATGTGTCAATAAAGTTTCCCCTTCCTGGGACAATGAATTCACGGTGTTCTTATTTCAATTTCCAGGAGTGTATGTGAAACTGTCGGTAACGAGAGTACTTAAATATCTGCCTGGGCGTGGTCTCTGCTGGTTTCTGGAATGACGTTATAGTACTAAAGTGATGTGACGTAACGTAACTTGTTCTGTGATGGAGAGAGAGAATGGCGCGACGACGAGTACAGCAGTGCACGCAGCCATGCTACGATGCCGTGCTGGGTAGAGTGGAGGCGGGCAGCAGGAAGGTAAGGCGCTCTTTAGCGGTGTTTCTGTGGCTCGCTATCACCAAGTTACACGCTAATAATTATGGGGCAACTTAATAAGTGCGTATTTAGTGTATTACTTATATTGTTTAGTGACTCTGTGCTTCTTGTTTATCGGTGTATTTTGTTAGAGTAATGGGCAGCAGTACTGATTAAACGTTCTTTCTTAGAATGGCAGTGTAGTTATTTGGGGTGGCGCTCTTGCTATAGGAACTATAGATATATACACACACTTCAACTACAATACGACAGATAGATCGAAGTACAAAAATGTTAATTTTTTTCAACTACGTACCCCGCATAATACCGCATATTTACACTGCTGCTGCTCACACCGTGTCGCAACAGGTAGACCTATTTACGGTAATATTAATTTCTATGAGGTACCTGCCCACCATCATTGTATACTAGCGTAAAGAAGTTAACTTGCTGGTTGTATGCCCGACATGTTCTTGTGAGCAGGCAGTATTGGTAATGCAGCTCGCTCCAATGTTGTACACCGGAAACAACTCTGCTGAAGAACGGTTATAATAGCAACAATGTCACGGATATTATTGACAGTATCAATAATCTAACAAATACTAATATTTTTTTTCTTTTTTTGGTCATCAGTCTACTGACTGGTTTGATGCGGCCCGCCACGAATTCCTTTCCTGTGCTAACCTCTTCATCTCAGAGCTGCACTTGCAACCTAGGTCCTCAATTATTTGCTTTACGTATTCCAATCTCTGTCTTCCTCTACAGTTTTTGCCCTCTACAGCTCCCTCTAGTACCATGGAAGTCATTCCCTCGTGTCTTAGCAGATGTTCTATCATCCTGTCCCTTCTCCTTATCAATGTTTTCCACATATTCCTTTCCTCTCCGATTCTGCGCACAACCTCCTCATTCCTTACCTTAGCAGTCCACCTAATTTTCAACATTCGTCTATAGCACCACGTCTCAAATGCTTCGATTCTCTTCTGTTCCGGTTTTCCCACAGTCCATGTTTCAGTACCATACAATGCTGTACTCCAGACGTACATCCTCAGACACTTCTTCCTCAAATTAGGGCTGGTATTTGATATTAGTAGACTTCTCTGGGCCAGAAATGCCTTTTTTGCCATAGCGAGTCTGCTTTTGATGTCCTCCTTGCTCCGTCCGTCATTGGTTATTTTACTGCCTAGGTAGCGGAATTCCTTAACTTCATTGACTTTGTGACCATCAATCCTGATGTTAAGTTTCTCGCTGTTCTCATTTCTACTACTTCTCATTACCTTCGTCTTTCTCCGATTTACTCTCAAACCATACTGTGTACTCATTAGACTGTTCATTCCGTTCAGCAGATCATTAATTCTTCTTCACTTCGCAGCTACCTTCTTTGTACCTATGTTTTCCTTCCCAACTTCTGAGATGGCCCTTTTTAGAGATGTCCATTCCTCTTCAACTGTACTGCCTATTGCGCTATTCCTTATTGCTGTATCTATAGCGTTAGAGAACTTCAAACGTATCTCGTCATTCATTAGTACTTCCGTATCCCACTTCTTTGCGTACTGATTCTTCCTGACTAATGTCTTGAACTTCAGCCTACTCTTCATCACTACTATATTGTGATCTGAGTCTATATCTGCTCCTGGGTACGCCTTACAGTCCAGTATCTGATTTCGGAATCTCTGTCTGACCATGATGTAATCTAATTGAAATCTTCCCGTATCTGCCGGCCTTTTCCAAGTATACCTCCTCCTCTTGAGATTCTTGAACAGGGTATTCGCTATTACTAGCTGAAACTTGTTACAGAACTCAATTACTCTTTCTCCTCTTTCATTCCTTGTCCCAAGCCCATATTCTCCTGTAACCTTTTCTTCTGCTCCTTCCCCTACAACTGCATTCCAGTCGCCCATGACTATTAGATTTTCGTCCCCCTTTACATACTGCATTACCCTTTCAATATCCTCATACACTTTCTCTATCTGTTCATCTTCAGCTTGCGACGTCGGCATGTATACCTGAATTATTGTTGTCGGTGTTGGTCTGCTGTCGATTCTGATTAGAACAACCCGGTGACTGAACTGTTCACAGTAACACACCCTCTACCCTACCTTCCTATTCATAACGAATCCTACACCTGTTATACCATTTTCTGCTGCTGTTGATATTACCCGATACTCATCTGACCAGAAATCCTTGTCTTCCTTCCATTTCACTTCAATGACCCCTAATATATCTAGATTGAGCCTTTGCAATTCCCTTTTCAGATTTTCTAGTTTCCCTACCACGTTCAAGCTTCTGACATTCCACGCCCCGACTCGTAGAACGTTATCCTTTCGTTGATTATTCAATCTTTTTCTCATGGTAACCTCCCCCTTGGCAGTCCCCTGCTGGAGATCCGAATGGGGGACTATTCCGGAATCTTTTGCCAATGGAGAGATCATCATGACACTTCTTCAATTACAGGACACATGTCCTGTGGATACACGCTACGTGTCTTTAATGCAGTGGTTTCCATTGCCTTCTGCATCCTCATGTCGTTGATCATTACTGATTCTTCCGCCTTTAGGGACAATTTCCCACCCCTAGGACAAGAGAGTGCCCTGAACCTCTATCCGCTCCTCCGCCCTCTTTGACAAGGCCGTTGGCAGAATGAGGCTGACTTCTTATGCCGGAAGTCTTCGGCCGCCAATGCTGATAATTATCAAAATTTAGGCAGTGGCGGGAATCGAACCTGGGACCGAAGACGTTTTGATTATTAACGAAAGACGCTACCCCTAGACCACGGGGACTAATAGTTACAAGTACTTATTGGATACTGCTTGTGCTGTATAACAACTTCTTTTTGCTGATGCTTCTGGCAATGCTGGCGGACGACTGGCACAAGCACTGCTCGTCCAATTGATAGTAAGAACGGGGCAAGCCTCCTCACATTGGGCGAAGAGCATAATACACTCCTGGAAATTGAAATAAGAACACCGTGAATTCACTTTCCCAGGAGGGGGAAACTTTATTGACACATTCCTGGGGTCAGATACATCACATGATCACACTGACAGAACCACAGGCACATAGACACAGGTAACAGAGCATGCACAATGTCGGCACTCGTACAGTGTATATCCACCTTTCGCAGCAATGCAGGCTGCTATTCTCCCATGGAGACGATCGTAGAGATTCTGGATGTAGTCCTGTGGAACGGCTTGCCATGCCATTTCCACCTGGCGCCTCAGTTGGACCAGCGTTCGTGCTGGACGTGCAGACCGCGTGAGACGACGCTTCATCCAGTCCCAAACATGCTCAATGGGGGACAGATCCGGAGATCTTGCTGGCCAGCGTAGTTGACTTACACCTTCTAGAGCACGTTGGGTGGCACGGGATACATGCGGACGTGCATTGTCCTGTTGGAACAGCAAGTTCCCTTGCCGGTCTAGGAATGGTAGAACGATGGGTTCGATGACGGTTTGGATGTACCGTGCACTATTCAGTGTCCCCTCGACGATCACCAGTGGTGTACGGCCAGTGTAGGAGATCGCTCCCCACACCATGATGCCGGGTGTTGGCCCTGTGTGCCTCGGTCGTACGCAGTCCTGATTGTGGCGCTCACCTGCATGGCGCCAAACACGCATACGACCATCATTGGCAGCAAGGCAGAAGCGACTCTCATCGCTGAAGACGACACGTCTCCATTCGTCCCTCCATTCACGCCTGTCGCGACACCACTGGAGGCGGGCTGCACGATGCTGGGGCGTGAGCGGAAGACGGCGTAACGGTGTTCGGGACCGTAGCCCAGCTTCATGGAGACGGTTGCGAATGGTCCTCGCCGATACCCCAGGAGCAACAGTGTCCCTAATTTGCTGGGAAGTGGCGGTGCGGTCCCCTACGGCACTGCGTAGGATCCTACGGTCTTGGCGTGCATCCGTGCGTCGCTGCGGTCCGGTCCCAGGTCGACGGGCACGTGCACCTTCCGCCGACCACTGGCGAAAACATCGATGTACTGTGGAGACCTCACGCCCCACGTGTTGAGCAATTCGGCGGTACGTCCACCCGGCCTCCCGCATGCCCACAATACGCCCTCGCTCAAAGTCCGTCAACTGCACATACGGTTCACGTCCACGCTGTCGCGGCATGCTACCAGTGTTAAAGACTGCGATGGAGCTCCGTATGCCACGGCAAACTGGCTGACACTGACGGCGGCGGTGCACAAATGCTGCGCAGCTAGCGCCATTCGACGGCCAACACCGCGGTTCCTGGTGTGTCCGCTGTGCCGTGCGTGTGATCATTGCTTGTACAGCCCTCTCGCAGTGTCCGGAGCAAGTATGGTGGGTCTGACACACCGGTGTCAATGTGTTCTTTTTTCCATTTCCAGGAGTGTAGCTATCGTTCACTTGGCGGGAGGTGGGAGAGACAGAGAGAGAGAGAGAGAGAGAGAGAGAGAGAGAGAGAGAGAGAGAAATGGCTCAAATGGCTCTGAGCACTATGGGACTTAACATCTATGGTCATCATTCCCCTAGAACTTAGAACTACTTAAACCTAACTAACCTAAGGACAGCACACAACACCCAGTCATCACGAGGCAGAGAAAATCTAGAGAGAGAGAGAGAGAGAGAGAGTACAATGACGTAAGAGCCCAATTATTCGGCGTTGTACTTGTTATCAGAGTCAAGGGGAAAGATCATTACGGTAACGATCAAAGATATACCTTGGGCCCATTCTCCCCTGCTATACTACTTGCATAAAGTCATTATTACTCGAGTTAGCTACAGGAGTTCTAGGTGCGCACCATTGTACAGTGGCGTGGCCCGGTACTGACCCACGGCGTCTATGTTTCACAGGCATGATCAGGCGTCGATCTCGATGCCTACGGTGGCGAGATGCGGTGACACGAGGACAGCGCTAGCTGCTGCCACAGTTCTTCCAGCCGCGCTTGGTTAGCCGAGCGGTCTTTGGCGCTGCAGTCATGGCCTGTGCAGATGATCCCGGCGGAGGCTCGAGTCCTCCCTCGGGCATAGGTGTGTGTGTTTGTCCTAAGGATAATTTAGGTTAAGTAGTGTGTAAGCTTAGGGACTGATGACGTTAGCAGTTAAGTCCCATAAGATTTCACACACATTTGAACATTTTTGAACAGTTGTGCCAAGGCCTTGCGTGATCGCCATAGCTCGGCAGTGCGGTATCGGATGCACGAACTTGTGTTATTGTTACGCTGCTAGGGAGCGGTTGTGTATCGCCCAGCGGAATCGAGTGCCGGACGCTGGCAAGCGCCCATCTCTGGAAGCGCATCCGTTGGGTTCTTGCCGTACCCGGCGGCGGCCGGCAGCAGGAAGATCGTTGGCGGCCCTACGGCGGAAGCCAACACACTAAGCGGACGCCAATTTACAGACCAGCTTTAGTGATATCTCCAGCCCTGCCGAAAGATCTGTGTTTATACAAGACAATTAAATCTTGTTGCGTTTCAGGTTACACACGTGGTGCGCCAAGCGACATCATAATGTCCCGAATCGCTTGTTATTTCCCCGTCGATGGACGGAGCTGCTGGCATGGCGTAAATACTGAGCTTGCAAATGCTGGCAAGCTTTCAGACATTGGCATCTGGCCCCACTTTATGTCCACGTGACTGCAGTGTTATAAAATTCTAAGCAAAATCGTCAGCGAATCAAAATGCATGTGACACCAATAAACAGGTTATCCAGTAACTGGATTCGTTCTTTAAAGGAACATACGTAGCCACAGGAACAACTAACCTGGAAATTGAAGAAATACTTCTAAATGTAAATAATGAACTGCTAAAAATTGTCCGCAAACTTCAGGCACGTTTAATAATTTTGTTTCTTATATAAGGAGACAGTTTAGGTTAAATCGCTTCTTTTGTAGATGACCTAAAGTTACAAAAGACTATCCTCGCAAAGGTGTTTGATGAAATCCATCTACATCCTGACAGTAATAATTTCGTGTGGCTCAACGACTTGGTGCAAGTCTTTTCACTTGGACGCCACTTGAGTATCTCGCATATCACTAATATAGCCAAGTATTTCTACTGGAGGAAGGCGACCTACTGTTTAACGTGGTATCCAAACCAGGTGTCGTTTCTGGTGAATATTCAAATCATTCAGAGGCGAAGGATGGGTTAAGGGTAGACTGTAAAATTTCCGTGATTCTACCGGAATTCGATTCCGCTACCTCTTTGCTTCCAGGGATTTACTTTAGAATATTTCTATTCGTTATTTTTACTTATTTCTTATTTTTATACGACTAGGCCAACATACCTAGCCACTATATACCAAATCTCCAAGATAATTTTTTGATGTTATCAACCTTCTGAAAAATAAATGTTCGGTTCGATTTTGATGAAATCAGTAGTAAAATAATGTGATATTGTTCAACTTAACTTATTAATATAACTACAGACATACATATTAAATGAAAATTTTCCTAGTAGTATTTTCCAGACTGACTTACAAATATTGTTATCACGCAGATGGAAGGTTAGTGAAGTATTAGCAAACCACCTCATTACTTCTGCAAGAACGGGACCAAAGATGACTGAAGAGATCATTCAACGTAACAGAAGTACAACCCTAACGCAAATTACTGAAGATTTCAATGCTGGGACGTCAACAAGTGTCAACGTGCGAACCATTCAACGAAATATCATCGATATGGACTTTCGAAGCAGAGGGCCCACTCGTGTACCCTTGATTACTGCACGACACAAAGCTTTACGCCTCGCCTGGGCTCGTCAACACCGACACTGCTGATGACTGGAAACATGTTGCCTGGTTGGACGAGTCTCTTTTCAAATGGTATTGAGCGGATGGACGTGTACGGATATGGAGACAAGCCAATGGATCCATGGACCCTGCATTTCTGCAGGGTACTGTTCAAGCTGGTGGAGGTTCTGTAATGGTGTGGGGCGTGTGCAGTTGGATTAATATGGGACCCCTGATACATCCAGATATGACTCTGACAGATGACACGTACGTAGGCATCCTGTCTGATCACCTGCATCCATTCATGTCCATTGTGCATTCCGACGGCAATTCCAACAGTACAATTCGACACCCCACACGTCCAGAATTGCTACAGAATGGCTTCAGGACCATTCTTATGAGTTTAAATAGTTCCGCTGGCCGCCAAACTGAGCAGATATGAACATTATTGAGCATATCTGGGATACCCTCCAAAGTCCTGTTCAGAAGAGATCTGCACCCCGTCGTACTCTTACGGATTTGTGAACAGCCCTGCAGGACTGATGATGTAAATTCACTGCAGCAGTACTTCAGACATTAGTCCAGTCCATGATACGTCGTACTTTGGTAGCTGACTTGCTACAGCCCACACATCGAAAAGTGAGAACAAATGGGAATAATTTGTGACCTGGCTACGCTTTGCATTGTGTTAAAATGCAATGGAATGTACCGCAGGTCAATGATTTTCTTTTATATACGTGACAACCATGCACCATGGACCTTGCCGTTGGTAGAGAGGCTTACGTGCCTCCGCGATACAGCTAACCGTACCGTAGGTGCAACCACAACGGAGGTGTATCTGTTGAGAGGCCAGATAAACGCGCGGTTCCTGAAGAGGGGCAGCAGCCTTTTCAGTAGTTGCAGCGGCAACAGTCTGGATGATTGACTGATCTGGTCTTGTAACATCAACCGAAGCGGCTTTGCTGTGCTGATACTGCGAACGCCTGAAAGTAAGGGGAAACTACAGCCGAAAGTTTTTCCCGAAGACATGCATCATTACTGTATGATGGCGTTCTCTTGGCGTCCTCTTGGGTAAAATATTCCGGAGGTAAAATAGTCCCCCATACGGATATCCCGGCGGGGACTACTCAGGAAGATGTCATTATTAGGAGAAAGAAAACTGGCGTTCTACGGATAGGAGCGTGGAATGTGAGATCCCTTAATAGGGCAGGTAGGTTAGAAAATTTAAAAAGGGAAAGGTTAAAGTTGGATATGGTGGGAATTAGTGAAGTTCGGTGGCAGGAGGAACAAGACTTCTGGTCAGATGAATACAGGGTTATAAATACTAAATCAAATCATGGTTATCCTGGAGCAGCTTTAATAGTGAATAAAAAAACAGAAACGAGGATAAGGTACTACGAACAGCATAGAGAACGCAGTATTGTAGCCAAGATAGACATGAAGCCTAGGCCTACCACAGTAGCACAAGTTTACATGCCAACTAGCTCCGCAGATGATGAAGAGATTGAAGAAATGTATGAAGCGATAAAATAAATTATTCAGACAGTCAAGGGAGATGAAAATTTAATAGTCATGGGGGACTGGAATTGGCCTGTAGGAAAAGGAAGAGAAGGCAAAGTAGTAGGTGAATATTCACTGGGGATAAGGAATGAAAGGGGAACCCGCCTGGTAGAATTTTGCACAGAGCATATTTTAATCATAGCTTACACTTGGTTTAAGAATCATGAAAGAAGATTGTGTACATGGAGGAGGCCTGGAGACACTGGAAGGTTTCAGATAGATCATGTAATAGTAAGGCAGAGATTTAGGAAACAGGTTTTAAATTGTAAGACATTTCCAGGGCCAGATGTATACTCTGACCACAATTTATTGGTTATGAACTGTAGATAAAAACTGAAGAAACTGCAAAACGGTAGGAATGTAAGGATATGAGACCTGGATAAACTGAAAGAACCAGAGGTTGTAGAGAGTTTTAGAGAGAGCATTTAGGGAACGATTGATAAGGATGGGGGAAAGATATACCGTAGGAGAAGAATGGGTGGCTTTGAAAGATGAAATAGTGAAGGCCGCAGAGGATCAAGTAGGAAAAAATTGTAAATAATGGTAAGGTCTTATGGGACCAAACTGCTGAGGTCATCGGTCTCTAAGCTTACACGCTGCTTAATCTAACTTAAACTAACTTATGCTAAGGACGACACACACACCCATGCCCGAGGGAGGACTCGAACCTCCGACGGGAGAAGCCGCGCGGACCGTGATAAGACGCCCTTAGACCGCGCTGCTACCCCGCGCGAAAATGTAGGTAAAAGACGAGAGCTATTAGAAATCCTTGGGTAAGAGAAGAGATGTTGAATTTAATAGATGGAAGGAGAAAATATAAAAACGCAGTAAATGAAGCAAATGAAAACGAAATAGAAACGTCTCAAAAATGAGGTCGACAGGAAGTGCGAAATGGCTAATCAGGGATGGCTAGAGGACAAATATAAGAATGTAGAAGCATGTATCACCGAACTATCAATTTAATAAGCCACGGCTGCAAAATACTAACACGAATTCTTTACCAAAAAAATTGAAAAACAGGTAGAAGCCGACATCGGGGAAGATCAGTTCGGAATCCGTAGTAATGTTGGAACACGCGAGGCAGTACTAATCCTAAGACTTCTAATAGAAGATAGGTTAAAAGATAGGCAAATCTACGTTTATAGCT
Source organism: Schistocerca nitens (assembly GCF_023898315.1). Lineage (NCBI taxonomy): Eukaryota > Metazoa > Arthropoda > Insecta > Orthoptera > Acrididae > Schistocerca > Schistocerca nitens. Next base: position 354,530,606 of record NC_064616.1, on the reverse strand, counting down.
TTTGTAGACTTAGAGAAAGCTTTTGACAATGTTGACTGGAATACTCCCTTTCACTTTTTGAAGATGGCAGGAGGCAAATACAGGGAGCGAAAGGCTATTTTCAATTTGTACAGAAACCGGATGGCAGTTATAATAGTCGAGGGGAATGAAAGGGAAGCAGTGGTTGAGAAGGGAGTCAGACAGAGTAGTAGTCTATACCCGATGTTATTCAATCTGTATATTGAGCAATCAGTAAAGGAAACAAAAGAGAAAGTGAGTAGGAGTTAAAATGCATAGAGAAAAAATAAAAACTTTGCTGTTTGCCGAAGACATTATAATTCTGTCAGAGACAGCAAAGGACCTGGAAGAGCAGCTAAAGGGAATGGACAGTGACTTCCAAGGAGGATATAAGATGAACATCAACAAAAGCTTAACGAGGATAATCGAATGCAGTCGAATTAAAACAGGTGATGCTGAGGGTATTTGATTAGTAATTGATACACTTAAAGTAGTAGATGACTTTTGCTGTTTGGAGAGCATAATAATTGATAATGGTAGAAGTAGAGAGCATATAAAAAGAAGACTGGCTATGGCATTGGAAAGCGTTTCTGAAGAAGAGAAATTTGTTAACATCGAGTACAAATCTAAGTGTCAGGAAGTCTTTCCTGAAAGTATTTTTATGCAGTGTAGCCAGATATGGACGTGAAACGTGGACGATAAACGGTTTAGACAAGAAGTGAACAGAAGCTTTAGAAATGTGATGGGCAGTTCGCGTAATTAATGAGGAGGTACTGAATAGAATTGGAGAGAAGAGTAATTTGTGGCACAACTTGACTAGAAAAAGGGATCGGTTGGTAGGACGCTTTGTGAGACATCAAGGGAACACCAATTTAGTACTGGAGTGAAGCGTGGAGGATAAAAATTGTGGAGGGAGACCAAGAGATGAATACGCTAAGCAGATCCGGAAGGATGTATGTTGCAGTAGTTATTCGGTGATGAAGAGGCTTGCACAGGATAGAGTAGCGTGGAGAGCTGCAACAAACCAGTCTCTGCCCTAAAGACCACAGCAACAACACCACGTGACAGATAGTAGAAAGTGTAAGTTCCATGTCGATCACATAGCAATAGGCACACAGGGTGCTGTATTGAACGGGTATCTCTTTGGGTCTTCTCTGGTTTCTGAAGTAAATGTATGATATTCAGATTGTGCCCTGTTTTTGTGTAATACTGGTCGAATAGGAACAAAAAAATTCCAGTACATTGCTCTTTCAGATAAACAAGATAATGAAAAGTAGCGAAAAATCAAGAGTTGGCGGACGATAAATGGAGTATCATTCATTTTTTGAAGGTGACTATTAGCAGCAGTCAAGTAATGAATAAAATGCATGTTTGACCATCAGTTACTTTTTGTTTAAGACACAAAAATCGAATGTTTTCAATCACAGACCATCTTCACGGATTCTGTCCAAAGATACCTAAAATAGATGTAGTATGTTACGAATTCTTTTCAAGGAAGTGCAAAATATATATGAATACTTACAGGGTTTAAACAGTTTACGCCACAACATTACGTCTATCATTACTTAAATAATTTCTGCGTCTCATATGTAGAGCATGTCATGAATTCCAGTATACCATACAAGACTTTTAAAGCAAACATACGCTTTTGCACTTCCTTGGAGAAGAATTTGTAACATTTCCTGTGTACTAGATGTATTTTTATATCTTTGGATAGAATCCGTGAAGATGGCCTGTGACGAAACAGGTCCATATTTGGGTTTTAAATAAAAAAGTAGCTGATGGACAAATATGCGTTTTATAGACTATCATTCAATTTTGACAAGATTCAGAACATTCCATTCAGTATTTCTCATAACTCCAAAACTTATGACAAAAGTGTACTCAAGCAAAGTAATACAAGGAGTAGAGAGTGTTAAGTTTTGCGGACTACAGACAGATCACGATCTTAATGGGATAAACCCGAAATTACTGAAACGCATATTAGACGACACTTGAAGTACGTATGATTATTTCTGATGGCGATTTAAAAATGAAGAAACAATTTTATTCTTCACCTGTCTATCACACAGTGTGAATGGAATCATTTATTGGGGAAATTCAATCTATGGAGACGGTATTATCAGAATAGTAGTACGTTACCTGAATTATGTGTCCAATTTATAGAAGATTTTGCGGAGACCTCTCCAAAAAACTGACATTCCAACAAACGTTTCACAGTACATTACCATCTTTTATCATTATCAATTTGTCTCTCTTCTCAGAAAATAGATCAAAGTAAGAATATATATCTAGGACCGAAACCAACATCTGCAAAGACTTCAGAAGTTTAATATCAATACCAAAAGGGACAGATGGATGTGTACACATGCTAGAGCTTATTAAATGTGTTGTCGATATTTTGATGGAGTATAAGGCTGAATTACCATCTGCTTCTACTCCACTAACGAATATTCTGAAAGATTAATGTTACAGGTAGTTTTAAATTTCTATCAGCACTTTTAACACAATAATAATTTATAACGTTCCTTCATTTAATTATGCTAAATTTAAATAAAATGTACATCCTTGACTGCTTCCCGCATCGGAAAGACTAAAAGGGACGAAAATTACCTAAAGCGACGTATCTAAATTATGTATATATGCAGACAAAGACTTTTTCCGAAAAATTTGGGAAGTTTTGAGTCAAGCAGACATTATATAAATAGCGTCATAACGGGATGTCATTGTACCAGGCGGAACCACAGACCATACAACACTGTCCGATGCTCTTTTCAGTTATGTCTATTAACTCCGTAGGAAATTACAGGATTACTTTTTGTAAAAATGCTCTCAAAGCAGCAAGAGGTCTGAAAGTAGAAAGACCACGGTTTAACCTCTCGTCGATCGCGATATCATTGAAGACGAAACCAAAGCTCGGGTTGTAGATGGGGACGGACCTCGAGCGTATTCTTGTCATAGATACCATACTGTCTCTTGCCTTTAATAATTTAGGGAGTTGGGGGGTTGTTTTTGGGGAGGAGACCAGACAGCGAGCTCATCGGTCTCATCGGATAAGGAAAGGATGGGGAAGGAAGTCGGCCGTGCCCTTTGAAAGTAACTATCCTGGCATTTGCCGGGATCAATTTAGGGAAATCACGGAAAACGTAAATCAGGATGGCCGGACGCGGGATTGAACCGTCGTCCTCCCTAATGCGATTTCAGTGTGCTAACCGCTGCGCCACCTCGCTCGATATACTAATTTAGAGAAATGCAGAGAAAGATAAATGTGGATGGTCGAACGGGAATTTGAACTGCCATCCTCAGAAATTAGAGCCCAATGTGCTAAGAAGTGTGCTGCTACAAGCTTCACAAGATCAGGAATGTAATTATTGGTCATTTTCACGCATGGGACTATATGCTATCGAACGTTATTTTCTCTTGGTTAGAAAATGTTAGATATTTAAACGTCACTGGGACGTACATAACCAGCTATAATAACATCTCTGTAGACTTAAGTAATCAGTGCTATTCTTGGAGAGATATATTTTCAGACATAGAAAAACAGAAATATTTCCAGACACATACATTGTGCTTGTCCTGAGACACAAATTTTGAAAGCCTTCGTCTACTGTTTAGTTAAACCTGTCTGTTCATAATTTATTGGTTTGTTTGTATGCAAAGAAACGTTACCCATTTATAAAATATCTTAACAACTTTATTTTGAGTTGATTAGAAGCAAAGCTTTCGCAAAGAGCAACGAAATAGTTAAAGAGGTCTTTAAGAAGAAGTAACCAAGTCAAAACTAGAACTATAATTTTTACCATAGGACTCAAGCAGCTACTGAAAACACATGTGTACCAATTGCATCTTATAGATGCAAACTTACATGTATAGCTTAAGATCTTGTCTAATAAAACTCTTATCTAGATTAGATTAGATTAGATTTACTTTCATTCCAATTGATCCGTAGTGAGGAGGTCCTCCAGAATGTGGAATATGTCAGAAAACAACAATACATGACAAATATTTACAACTAAAACAAATAAGCTAATGTACCATTCCACAGGTCCCAAGTGGATTGATCGTCATTTTTAATGAACACTAAGAGTCATTTTACAAATACTAATGCACTGAATTTAAAATAAAGTTTTTTATTTATTTATAAGGTAATACAACTACTGTAATACTTATTTACAATGAACACATTACTGCACTGAAATGGTGCAGAAGTTAGATTATACTAGCACACACACACACACACACACACACACACACACACACACACACACACTCACACAGACACACAAATTTTCAATGAACACATTACTGCACTGAAATTGTGCAGAAGTTATGTTGTACTTATATACAAATCAGTTGGTTTTACTAAGAAATTCATCAATGGAGTAGAAGGAGTTGGCCACCAATAAATCCTTTAGGCTTCTCTTAAACTGAATTTCATTGGTTGTTAAGCTTTTTATGGCTGCTGGCAAGTTATTGAAAATGTGTGTTCCTGAATAATGCACACCTTTTTGTACAAGACTAAGTGACTTTAAATCCTTGTGAAGATTATTCTTATTTCTAGTATTGATTCCATGAATTGAGCTATTGGTTTGAAAAAGTGATATATTTTTAATGACAAATTTCATTAAGGAATAAATATATTGGGAAGCAGTAGTTAGTATCCCTACTTCCCTAAACAGGCTTCTGCAGGATGTTCTTGAGTTCACACCACATTTAACTCTCACTGAACGTTTTTGTGCCAGGAAAACTTTAGCTTGGCTTGATGAATTACCTCAAAAAATAATCCCACATGACATTATGGAATGAAAGGAAGCATAGTATGCCAGCTTTTTCATTTTTATATCCCCTGTGTCTGACAAAATTCGCATTGCAAACAGAGATTTGTTAAGACGCTTCAGCAGTTCTGTGGTGTGCTCCTCCCAGTTGCATTTATTATCAAGCTGTAATCCCAAGAATTTAACACTGTCCACTTCTTCTATCTTCTTGTCATCGTATGTTAGACATATAGTCTTGGGACACCCCTTACAAGTTCTGAACTGCATGTAGTGTGTTTTTTCAAAGTTTAGTGACAAAGAATTGGCTAGGAACCAGTGATTAATGTCCACAAATATTTTATTGGCTGATCTTTCTAAGACTACACTTGATTCGCTATTTATTACAATGTTTGTATCATCGGCAAACAAAACAAACTTGGCATCTGGTAATGTTACTGATGAAAGGTCATTGATATACACAAGAAAAAGTAAGGGCCCCAAAATGGAACCTTGTGGGACCCCACATGTAATTAGTTCCCAGTTGGATGATGCCTGATAGCTTGATACGTGTCTCTTTCCTAATACCACCCTTTGTTTCCTGCCAGAGATATAAGATTTGAACCATTTTGCAGCATTTCCTGTTGTACTATAATATTCTAGTTTACTTAAAAGGATATTGTGATTTACACAGTCAAATGCCTTTGACAGATCACAAAATATACCAGTTGCCTGCAATTTTTTGTCTAATGAATTAAGCACATTTTCACTGTAAGTGTAGATAGCCTTCTCAATATCAGAACCTTTTAGAAATCCAAACTGTGACTTTGACAGTATGTTATTTGAGATAAGATGGCTATAAAGACGACTGTACATTACTTTTTCGAAAATTTTTGAGAATGCTGGCAACAGTGAAATTGGACAGAAATTTGATGCTATTTCTTTATCTCCCTTCTTAAACAGTGGCTTAACTTCAGCATATTTCAGCCATTCAGGAAATATTCCACTAATAAACGACTGGTTACGCAGATAGCTTAATATGTTACTTAGCTCAGAATCACATTCTTTAATTAACTTTGTTGATATTTCATCATACCTACTAGATGTTTTTGATTTTAAAGATTTTATGATGGACATTATTTCTGTTGGGGTAGTGAGGGTCAAATTCATATTATGGAAGTTACTTGAAATGCCTGGTCTAAGGTAATCCATAGCAGCATCTACCGAACCTGACAACGCCATCTTTTCAGTAACAGTTATAAAATGTTTGTTAAAAAGTTCTGCAACACTATACACATCTGTCACCAATGTATCATTTACTCTTAATGCTATTTGTTCCTCTTCATGTCTGGTTCTACTGGTCTCCTCCTTCACTATATCCCATATTGTCTTTATTTTGTTATCTGATATGACTATCTTTTCCTTGTAATATATTTGCTTTGAAATCCGTATTACAGTCTTTAATATTTTGCAGTATTTCTTATAATGTGCTATAGCATCAACATTGGAAATGTTTCGGATTGACAGATACTCGGATTGCGTAATAAAGCTTATTCCCCCTCAGATAAAATAAAATTAAAGTGAATGTAGTACACTCGAGAGTGTAAGTGTCAAGTGAACACATACCGAGGTAAGGCATACGTGGGAGATTAACTTGAACACAGTCCAGGATGGATGAAAATAAATTTTTAAGAGCCCCAAATTATGTTCACACATACAGCTGTTGTGTTCAGTAACTAAACAAAAGGTCTTATATTTCATGCACAAATCCATTTCAGCGGGCAATGTGCCTTTACATCACCAACGGGATAACACAGACAAAGGAAAAAAACCATATATTAGCGTCAACGCCGGTAATATTATCTAGTGAGTGAAGGAGCAATAAGCTAAGCAAATTGAAACCTTGGATGACGGAAATGATATTGCATATTGATACCACGTGATGCGAAAAGTTCAGTGGACGAACAAAAACCTTACTTTTCCCGCGCTTTTTCGTCCGCCCTGGCAGTCTTGGCTTTACGTGGGGAATGATGGAGGTATTAGATCCTGGACTCCTTACGTGTCTGGCGCTAGCCATTCCCCTAACAGAAAGCTAGAACAGACTACCTCGACAATACCAGTTACGATAATAGCAATGCGGAGACACAGCAGGTGGTGAAGAACCGGATGAGTAGACAAGTCCTGCGCGGGGAAAAAAAAATACATCGCTGAAAGATATCTGTTGTTGTATTTTGTGTTCTTGAATGATGGCAAGGACACAGGAAGTAAACATCGGTTGCCAGTGACATCACCATCGGTTTATTGTACAAGGTCAACAATAACATGGCGTATGGTATTAGAATATACACTCCTGGAAATGGAAAAAAGAACACATTGACACCGGTGTGTCAGACCCACCATACTTGCTCCGGACACTGCGAGAGGGCTGTACAAGCAATGATCACACGCACGGCACAGCGGACACACCAGGAACCGCTGTGTTGGCCGTCGAATGGCGCTAGCTGCGCAGCATTTGTGCACCGCAGCCGTCAGTGTCAGCCAGTTTGCCGTGGCATACGGAGCTCCATCGCAGTCTTTAACACTGGTAGCATGCCGCGACAGCGTGGACGTGAACCGTATGTGCAGTTGACGGACTTTGAGCGAGGGCGTATAGTGGGCATGCGGGAGGCCGGGTGGACGTACCGCCGAATTGCTCAACACGTGGGGCGTGAGGTCTCCACAGTACTTCGATGTTGTCGCCAGTGGTCGGCGGAAGGTGCACGTGCCCGTCGACCTGGGACCGGACCGCAGCGACGCACGGATGCACGCCAAGACCGTAGGATCCTACGCAGTGCCGTAGGGGACCGCACCGCCACTTCCCAGCAAATTAGGGACACTGTTGCTCCTGGGGTATCGGCGAGGACCATTAGCAACCGTCTCCATGAAGCTGGGCTACGGTCCCGCACACCGTTAGGCCGTCTTCCGCTCACGCCCCAACATCGTGCAGCCCGCCTCCAGTGGTGTCGCGACAGGCGTGAATGGAGGGACGAATGGAGACGTGTCGTCTTCAGCGATGAGAGTCGCTTCTGCCTTGGTGCCAATGATGGTCGTATGCGTGTTTGGCGCTGTGCAGGTGAGCGCCACAATCAGGACTGCATACGACCGAGGCACACAGGGCCAACACCCGGCATCATGGTGTGGGGAGCGATCTCCTACACTGGCCGTACACCACTGGTGATCGTCGAGGGGACACTGAATAGTGCACGGTACATCCAAACCGTCATCGAACCCATCGTTCTACCATTCCTAGACCGGCAAGGGAACTTGCTGTTCCAACAGGACAATGCACGTCCGCATGTATCCCGTGCCACCCAACGTGCTCTAGAAGGTGTAAGTCAACTACGCTGGCCAGCAAGATCTCCGGATCTGTCCCCCATTGAGCATGTTTGGGACTGGATGAAGCGTCGTCTCACGCGGTCTGCACGTCCAGCACGAACGCTGGTCCAACTGAGGCGCCAGGTGGAAATGGCATGGCAAGCCGTTCCACAGGACTACATCCAGAATCTCTACGATCGTCTCCATGGGAGAATAGCAGGCTGCATTGCTGCGAAAGGTGGATATACGCTGTACAAGTGCCGACATTGTGCATGCGCTGTTGCCTGTGTCTATGTGCCTGTGGTTCTGTCAGTGTGATCATGTGATGTATCTGACCCCAGGAATGTGTCAATAAAGTTTCCCCTTCCTGGGACAATGAATTCACGGTGTTCTTATTTCAATTTCCAGGAGTGTAGGAAGCGCTTCCGTATCGGGTGTGGACCCGGCGTGCTGCTATGGCTAGGGTGCAGCAGGCGCCCGGCTATATACGCTGCAACGAGAGGACACTACGGCTCCCGGCGAGACTGGCAGCGTCTGTAGCACGGTGAACAGGCGGCGGCATGTCGGTAGGCATTAGCAGCCGCTGGCGAGGCAGCGCTCGGTGAACAGCGACGGGCCGACAGGAGAGATGTTGCTCTGGGCTATGGAGGCAGCTGGGAGGCGGCACTCGACCAACAAGGCCACCTTGGAATTTCTTCTGTTCTTTATTTTATTTTATTTTTTTGGGTGAGGGGGTGAGTGTGCCTAAGGTCTTAACGCCGCAAGCTGTCTCTGCTTCTAGAGTGTAAAGTAAAAGTGAATTTTCACTTTATTACAGCATTTTTGGAGGAGGTTGGGCGCTCAATGGCTCCTTTCCAACCTCTGGATTCCTAAATGTAAACTAACAGAGCATTGGCATTATAAAGGATACATAACTAAAGACAAGGGAGCTGACTGGTACCCTGGCCAAACGGTCTAGTTACGGCGAAACTGTAGGCGCCCCGATGGTCCTGGTCGCCTACGGTGGACTGGATGGCCGAGCGGTGACCTCTCCAGTTGTCAGGATGCTAGGAAATGGCTGTAGAAGCGGCAGAAACGCCAAAGAAACCTTGTTAATTCATAACACCTTTATTCCTGCCGAGTGCAAAGTGGCTTGGTGATATCAACGACCTTCCCCGAGTCCTCGCTGACGCGTAGCGATGACACCAGATCCGGGCTGCACAGTCTTGCTAGCGCAGCGCCGCGTGCTGTGACGTACGGAGGAATGCCCTTATTTCGGCCGCGCGTGGCTGGCGGCGCTCGGCTGGCCGGCCGGCTCGGCGGCAGACAGCAAGCCGTCGCGCGTAGAGGCTCTGGGTTGGAGTCCCGGTGCTGTTGGCACGAGAGGCGTTCTCGTAGTGCGGAGTGTACTCTGTCCCACCTCGTCTTCTTCCTTGCTCCTCCTGGTGGCTCGTCCGCGGTGGACGGGCGGAACGGGTTGCAGTCACCCAGCGTCGTCGGCTCACCCGGCTGTGACGGCGGATGCACAGGGCCTAGGCCCCACACGATCTCGACGACGGCTCACTGATGTGGTCACCATTGGCGGCGAGCGAGTCTGCCGCGATGTCTGCTAATTCTGGGTTTATGATTGACAGCGGTAGCAGAGAGGACCAGAGCTGGTACTTTCCCCTCACGTCTGCTGCTGGATGGGCCGCCCTTACTGCAACATCTCCTTAATAAAGATTAACATGTCGATCACTGTGCTGAGCGCTATGCAACGACCCAGTACACATCTAACTGCAAGTCTAACTGCGAGTGAGTGTGTCTTGTTGCTATCGAAGCTGGAGTATTTAAAGGAAGCACGAGCGACGTCCTGACGTCATGCTCGTTTGTAATGACCGCATTCGTTCGACTTATACTGCCGATTCATCTGTCGTACTCGCCCCTTAGGTGTTCTTGCGACAGAGCTACGTGTTGTTGCGGCAGACTTACGCGAAGTTGTGAAATGCAGTACAACTGACGCTATACCTGTGTCTTGCACTCTACGAAAGTCTCCGTCTAACACAAACCCGCGTGCTAAGCAATTCTCTCTCGCCTGTTGTGTGTAACGAGACCATTGCCCGTGCGTGACGACACATTCCGATATATGTGCAATTCTCTTAGCTCTTGGCTAACCTACTGGCTCTGGCTCTCGGCATAGGCAACGAAACTTTGACAATATTCAACGTTTCCAACTCTTTACTACTCCGCGACGCTACATAACTAACGTCTGGAGAAGACCTTCAACGAGGTTCGTTACACTAGTAGGTTTTTGGTGGTCCATGTACAACAGGGTCCTAATACCAGCAAGGGAAAGTGTAATTGGTCCCATAAAAGAGGCCATTGATAATGTTCAGGACTCGCTGTTTCGGCGCACGTTGGCCGTCTACAATGAGAGGTAACCCGTGTTTGTTTTCGGTGAGATTATGATTGTTGTTGTGGTGGCTGCTGAACTGCATGAAGTGACTGTGAACAGACATCGGAAAACTGAGAGAAGTCATTAAACGGCGACCTGATTACAGTTGCTAGCCGAGGAGGCCGTGATCTAGAAATAGAATGTGCATGGGGGCTTCATTAAAATAAAATGCAAATAATTTTAATTTTTTGTAGCTGTTTGTCCGATTACGAAGTCTCGTAAACGGTTGGCCCTGACTAGTATTATTACGCTATCTGACTGCATAGAACAACAACAAAGAATGAAATGAAAATTTTCGTTAATACAATTAATTAATTAAGTCCCCAGCTACTATAAAACCTACGAAACCAAAGCACAAGTATAACTGTTCTGTGTGTGGAAGTATGACTCAACGTACGCATCTGGCACGGTTCTTCTTCAACAACACAAGAAATTTTTTAATATCATTTATACTGAATTAATTAAAGAAAATAGAAATACCATAATTACTCAAGAAAACCAGAATTACACTCTAATACAAGAACACAAGCCAGATGCTTTGTTGACTGAACCTGTAATGACGCATTATTTAAAACATGGAAATAATGAAAAAACACGCAATATTTTACCTTCATATATATTGACGAAAAGCACTCTGATCATTACAGTATTTCCATTCGAACCATCTGCTGTCTATCCCATCAAACAACTGCATAAAACATGGAACAGCACTCCTTACTACAACATCTCGACAAGCCTTGCCCACTAGCACATCTCAACACGAACTTTTCAGTATCACATCTCAGCAAGCACTCCCTACTAGCACATCTCAACAAACACTCTCTGCTACGAGTTCTTAACAAGCACTGACTACCACGAGCTCTCCCCAAGCACTGACTACTACTAGTTCTCAATAATCACTGCCAGTGGAGGCGGCGGAACAATACTCTCTAGTGCGATCTCTGGCGCTGTGGCTCAGTGTAGCCACGTTTCATATGCCCTTCCTCCACGGGCTAGAATTTGATGGTATTTTTGCCAGCACTGGTGGTGAAAATACCACCAAATTCGTCAAAAAAATACAGACAAAAATAAAAGATAATATTAATACGTAAATATCATATAAGTTGATAAAATTTTGGCTTTGCACTGACCTTTCAATAAGCTAATATATAGAATACAGTAAGCAATACAAATTCTTTCATACATGTGACTTTACATAATAGTTTACACAATATTATGTGGTTAAACAGTTCAATCAATAGCGTCAGCAATGACGAATATGTGCAGGTAAGAGTCTCATAACTTTTCACAAACAGTAATACACAAAAAATCAGTTTATACAAATATTCACATAAACGCTTTCCATAGCTCAAGAATAAGCAGTTGACAGTTCCAGCAGTAGCACCCAGCAATGGTCAACAGGTGCAAAAACCAACAAGTGACATTTTTTCAGTAGAAACAGTCCATCAGTGGCACCCAGTAATGTTGAATAGGTGCAGACACCAACAAGTAACACCATTTCAGTATAAGCAGCTCCATTAGTGGCACCAGCAATGTTGAGCAGGTGCACACAGCAACAGGTGACATCTTTTCAGTAGAAGCAGTCCACCAGTGGCACCCAGCAATGTTGAGCAGGTGCCGACACCAACAAGTGACATCATTTCGGTAGAAGCAGTCCATCAGTGGCACCCAGCAATGTTGAGCAGGTGCAGACATCAACAGGTGACATCTTTTCAGTAGAAGCAGTCCACCAGTGGCACCCGCAATGTTGAACAGGTGCAGATATCAACAGGTGACATCTTTTCAGTAGAAGCAGTTCCATCAGTGGCACCCAGCAATGTTGAATAGGTGCACACAGCAACAAGTCACATTTCTCAACAGAAGCAGTTCCATTAGTGGCACCCAGCAATGTTGAGCAGGTACACACAGCAACAAGTGACACCATTTCAGTATAAGCAGTCCATCAGTGGCACCCAGTAATGTTGAATAGGTGCTGACCGCAGTCCATAATATTCACTTTCACTAATCACACGGTTCATCAGCAGAAATTAAACATGTTCTAGTGGCACCAATCATGTAGAAAAAGTACAAATAACAGTTCATAATATTCACCATCACTAATCAGACAGTTCAGGCATGAACAATAGTTTGAATCCACATACAAATGCCTTTACACTAAACATATAAATTCTAATAAACACACAAATGATATCAGATAATTGTCATATTAACTATTACAATACACAAATAACAGTAAACCTATAATATTTATGGGTGTCAGTGCAAGCCACAACAAACAAGTAAAATAATATTTAGGAGATAGGTTGGTACCAATTTGGGATAGGGAAAGGAAAACACACAAAACACACTCACTCATCTTTCATCCACATTAGTGCTACTGTGTAATTGAATAGTGTTAACTGTGTAAATGCAATTCTGTCAAAATTTTATGTTCATCATGTGTATCAAGTAGTAGTGGCAGCAATGTATAACAGTCAATAATAGTTAGTCAACGTCATAGTCATCATGTCAAGACCAACGTTTGCCAAGCCAGACCAAATGTACGGTTGCTGAACAACTGTCAGTGAGCCAAGATATGCAATAACTTCCTCTCTCCAAAAAAAAGTATATACTGCTTAGTGATTTGACAAAGTGTGTGTGTAGACAATCTTCTTTCTACTTGAGTGTTCTAGTCTGCCATCTTCATCCTCATTGTTCCATATAGACCAACAAAAAAAATATGCTCCTCACTTGCTTTACCTCTTATCCACCAAAACTCCAATAATCATCAGCATCACATAATCTCAATACTTCAATAATACCTCTTCAATACGTCAATACATATAAACCTCAGCACCAATATCATGTCACTTCCATAAGAACTCTTTCCTCTAGTCAGTCTCCTCGAACAAGTACAGATAAAATCCTAATGCAACTTCAATTCAGCATCCCATAAAATCCGAAGACACAGTGTCCACACACAACCTCTGTATAATCCATCTGACCCAAATCTTCTACTCATTATAAATTATAAGATACATTTTGGTTCCTTGTCCATCATTAAATAAAAGAAATGCATACATGACCTCTAACAGACTTAGTTCGAATAACTCTCAGTAATTAAGTACGATTACGAAGTGTTAATGATCGTGATTTTTCAGTGTGTACACCACTTCAAAAATTAAGGCAAACAGAAGCAAACATGTGGAGTATTTCTTGTGTCAAGTGTCACTTCCTATTTCAATTACTCACGAAGAATGCAGTGTAATAACTGTCAATGGTCTAACCTAGTGTTGGTATGTCATGTCGTTAGCTTCCTTACTATTAGCATAAATTTATACAGCTTCCATAAAACCTCCAGCTCATGTGACTTCTATGAAGTTTCTTGAACTAATGTCGTTCGTCGAATTATAGCAGTTCATTTTCTTATCTTAAAAATATAAGGCACTGAGCGTAAGCAAAACATGCAATAGCGAGTAAATATACCAGCAGAGGAACAGAATGTCAACAAGTGGATGCAGCACAATTCCTACAACGAGTCTCCGTCAAGCGAACAATCTATAATTAATACCATAGTGTGGCCTAAACTCCATGTACGTACACCTCATATCAGCATTTCTATATATAGCAAATTAAAGAATAGTTATGACAACAAACAGAAATGTGTAAATATGCAATCCATACGCAAAGCAGCAAATATGTATCTTACATAATAAACAGGCCATTATCATCATATCAGCATAAGCAAATAAATGTTCATACGTAATCTTAATAAGTAAACATGAAGGCGCAAGCAGATAAATCACAAAGTATAACTTACATACATAACCACAGTCAGCACAATTAATCAGTTGACAATTACAATTTAAATAAATAAGCACAGCAGGCACATAATAAAAAAATATGACATCAGTGAAAAGGCATAGCAGCCAAGCGATGCATAATATACGCAAGTAATAACACTGTTCATTAATCAATAATTGTCAAAATCAGCAAATGTACACAAGCACGTCGCTTCACAAGTAAATTCATAGAACATGAAATTTAGCACAAAGTATGAATCACGTAATCGCGGGCAGCAAATTACATCTAAAGTACGTACCTAAGTGGAAATATGTTACCTGAAAAATAAACTCAATTAATAGTTACCCTTTTTAGTTTATTACTTTTTTTTTCGAAATTATATTCTTCCTGAAATTTTCTCCATAGCAAGTCCTCTTAACGTCGGACACACACAGAATTCACCTGAAGGTCTTAAATATTTTATACAACCGTATCCTGAAAAATACTGAACGTTAATAACATAATTCATCAAGTCACTATAGCTTTATACAGAATTTAGTCGGAGAAATTAGACTGTGTACTTGTTTACGTCTGTCAGTGCATTCGCACTGAGCGCTCAATCAGCTGTCGACGCGTGACGTAGAAAGTGATTGTTTGCGGTCAACGACTGCCTTGTGCGGCGCGCAGACTTCACTGTTGCTTTGAGTATCTGCCGCCGCCGGAACACGGCGCGGTATCCTTGCATTCTCCGCATATTTACATGTAGCTGTTAGTTTCTCTACAGTATGTCATTCCACAAAAATTTTAACGTTAGATATGTGATGTATTCCTTTAGAACGTCGTGATTTAAGAGTTTCCACTTCAACAGTGTTATCATGAATGATTTTGCGAACTCTATATGGACCGATATAAAGCAGAAAAAATTTGCGACACAATCCCTTTCCTTTGTGAGACAAACGGTGGGACTTAATTAATACCTTTTGACCAACTGAAAAAGTTTTTAAACGACCAGGACGTTTAGCTGATTTCTCTCTTCTAGCAGCCGCAGACGCAATATTTCGTAGAGCCAGGTTGACAACTTCAGAATGCCGCAGTTTCCGTAAAGGCGGAAAAGGAACGATTTCAGAAATGCGATTTGTTGGTACTTTATTTTTTAATATCAATAGAGGCGGTAAAGAAGTTGAGTCATTAGGAAGTTCATTCAGAATGTTTTGAAAAATATGAAGATACTGATCCCAAGTTCTGTGATTCTGATGACAATAAAGATGGTACAATTTATTGATTTCCTTCATCCATCTCTCTGAAGCATTAGATTGAGGGTGAAAAAGTGAAATAAAAATTGGTTTAATCTTACGACGCCGTAGAGTATGAAGCCAAATTTTAGAGCGAAACTGTGATCCATTATCTGATATAACCTTATCAACATGACCCACTTCTTTAAGAAAATGTTTGATGAAAGCATTAGATACTGAACGAGCTGTTGCTTTGCGTAAAGGTGTAAAACACATATATTTTGATGTCAATTCCAGTGCTACGAAAATGTACGCAAAACCATTAGTAGAACGAACCACTGGACCGAACAAATCGACTGCAGCCATGTCCTTTAATTTCGCTGGAATGATAGGAAACAACGGTGCTCTGTGAGAAACAGTTGGCGGCTTAGCCTTTTAACATAATTTGCATTTGGCAAGAACAGATCGAATACGTTTTTCCATTTTACTGAAGTAACAATTTTCTCGTAATTTATGAAAGCATTTTCTGGGACCAAAATGTGCATAACTGAAATGTGTAAACGAGGTGTGGCCAAATCATCCAATCTAACAAAGCGTCTAAGAAAATTACAGACACCAAGGAAACTAAGAACAGCACGTTTTGTGGAAGGAACAGCATAATTACGAATAGCGTCTAGTTTCTCTGGATCAGGAAGAATACCGTCTGTAGAAATAATGTGACCGAGAAATTTCACCTGTGAACGACCAAATTCAGATTTTTCCAAGTTCACTGCAATGCCAACTCTTGCAAAAATACGTAATAATGAATCCAAAATTTTGTTGTGCTCACTCCAAGAACGTTTAGCAACAAGAATGCCGTCAACATATGAAGTAAGATTGTCACGAAGATAAACAGGCAAAATTTCATTTAAGCTACTAATGAATGCTGCAGAAAATATAGTAAGTCCAAACGGTAATTTCCGAAACTGGTAACAGTTACCAAAGGCTAAAAAGGCAGTATATTTTCTACAATCAGGGTGGAGTTCTATTTGCCAAAAACTTGTGCGCATATCAATCGTGGATAAAACTTTAATTCCATGGAAATGTTGAAGAAGTTCATCTAAATTTTGTGGACGGTCAGTTTCAGGAATAATAATATTATTTATCTGTCTGGAATCTAGAACCAAACGAATTGATCCATCCTTTTTAAGAACAACGTGTAATGGGCTGGTATAAGGGCTGACTGCTGGCTCAATAATGCCCTGATCTAACATGTATTGAAGTTCATTCTTAACCTTGTCTCTGTAAGCCAAAGGAATAGCGTACGGTTTTCCTCGAAATGGTGTGTGTTCTTTTACTTTAAATAAATATTGTAAGCCTTGTATAGATCCTGTGTGATGACTAAACACTGTAGCATGTGAAGTCAAAATGTGGTGCAGCTCTTCTCTTGCAACGTCATCTGGCACTTCAGCTTTCTTAACCTTTTCATTAATTAATTCTTCGCTACTAATTATATCCTCCATCGCGTCTCTGTCTCTATTGTCATTGTCATGAATAAACCCACTGTCGTCATAATGCTCAACGAAAACATCAGAAGTAAGAAACCTTAAACATTTTGTATCTGATTCAGATCTTGCTAAACACTCGAAAAATTTCAAACATTTCGGCATTCCGGCAACAGTCAAATTCACACTTCCTTCTTTAAAGTTCAAAATTGCCTTATGTGTGTTAAGAAACTCCATACCTAATATAATCTGTGTACTGAGTAATGGAACAATAATAAAATTAGCAGACAATTCGTATCCTTGACAAATGAAATTTAGGTTGGTCTGTTGTTTAACTTCCACGCTTTTTCTAGAAATCGCTCCTCGAATTGTAGTTTTAGAAATAGGTAACACAGGACAGGCAATAGTTCTTTCACATATACGAAAAACTGATTCACTAATGACGTTCAATGGGCTCCCAGAATCTAAAACTGCAGTGAACTTATTCTTACCCACACATACTTCAATAACAGGATGTAAAAATGCGTCTACATTATTTTCCTTTTCGCCTAGCAAAATGTCTCTCATATCTTCCAGGCGTACGTAGTGTAAAGTTGTAGTGTCATTACTTTCTGAACCGTCTATATTGCTGCCAGAAGCCGAAGCTGCAATTCATGGTCGATTGTTTGCGTCACGTCTTTGATTATTCCCGTCATTTCGCGGATCAATTTCTACTATTTCCACTTGTCTCTCTGAATTTCTGTCACGCGGAGGATGCCAATTAGGTCCTTCCTGTCTGTTAGATGCAAATTCTTGGTTGTGTCTGTTATTAAAATTTCTGTTTTCCTGTCTGTCTGCATAGCTACTTCTTGTATAATTTCGACTGTCACTTCTGAAATTATTGTTAGACCTACTACCCTGGTTATTTCTGTAGTAAGAGTTTCTATTATTGTATGAATAATTTCTGTCTTGATGATACCGATTACTGTTTCCGTATGATTGATCATTCCGGTAAGAATTACCGTTATTATAATTGTCTGTGTAATTTCTGTTAGAACGTCTGTTATTGTCATAAGGCTGGTATCTATTGTCCTGTCTGTTACGTCTGTCATTCTCAAAATTACCCATATAACGCCCGTTCCGATCACTATCCCTTTTCTCTGAAAATCTATTGTAATTACTGTTACTGAAAAAGTTACAAGAAGTCCCGTCGTCGTTGTCATACTCAAGTTCTTGTAACAAAGTCTTAAAAGTCTCAATGTCGTCTTTACATCTTCCGGCTAAAGCAATTTGTCGTATGGATTGTGGCAGCTTAGTTAAACAAATGCGAATTAATTCAGTCGGGCTAAGGGTTGGAAAGGAACTGATTCTTTCGAATCATGTCTTCAAAGTATTCTGCCGGTGTGCGGAACTCAGACTGTTTAAAATTACGCTGCATAATCAGACTATGTTTGACTCTGTCTTGTGTGTTTTCGGACCAATATGCCGATAGAAATGCATGATAAAAATCATTCAGATTATTACAATCTCTAATGAGTGCGCGCATCCGCGTCGCTGGTTCGTTTTCTAAATATCCACACATAAATTCCAGTTTGTGACTTAGTGGCCAATTTGGTGGGAGTGCATACATAAATTGATCTAACCATGCACATGGATGTATGCCATTCTTAGAATTGCGGAAGATCTTAAATTGCCGAACAGTCAAAAAGTGTTTATAGTCAAAGTTTTCGCCTCGTGGCGACAAAGACCTACCGCGTCTGTCCCAGTTTGAATGTCGATTATTGTCAAGTTCGCGCGCCTGGCGCTCTCTTGTTGCGTCCCGTAAATGAAACAAACTATCTTCTTCAAAGCCCTCTGCTATCTGTGATTCTAAATTTCTTCTGCTGTCTTTTCCTATGATTTCGCCTTCAATTTGTTTGACTTGCTTTCGTAATGCCTCAACTTCCCTTTTAACGCGTTCATTAAATTTTCCCTGATTTTCAACATGCTTATTTATGTTCTGGTACTCTTCGGTTTCTGCAAATAGTAATGGAGCTGTATCATCTGAATCTCTATCCCCATTTAAACTAAGACTTGTCAATTTATCTGAAATCTCCTCAACTCTTTCCGATAAGTCACCTATTTTTTCTTTCTGTTTACTTACGTCTTCCGTAAGTGTCGCGACTCGGGTTTCAGTATTGACACATTTGGTAGTTAACTGTTCATATTGTTGTGTTAGGTTATTTAATCTGTCATTTGGTACGGATTCCTCGATTCTCTCAAATATTTCTTCTTTATCGTGTGCACGTTGTAAATTTAACTCTGAAAATTTTTGTACTATCACGCGATCTCTTTCTTCCTGTTCTCTATCCTGTTCCCTTTGTCTAATCTCTACTGCAATTAATCTATTATTGTGAGAATTCAAAATCGGTTGTACTTCTTCTCTGATTTCTTTCTTTAATTCATCTTTCATATTTTTGAAACATGTCCCTATTCGTGAATCTAACCGTGTTTCCAAAGATCCCATCTCTGTTTTTAATTCAGATCCAAACCGTGTTTCCATTGTTCCCATATCAGTTTTTAATTCAGATCGAAACTGCTTCATTGTTCCCCTATCTGTTTTTAATTCAGATCTCAAAGTTCCCATCTCAATTTGAATTGTTCCCATTTGTGTTTTTAATTCAGATGCCAAATTTAATATTACACCCATCAACTGCTCCGTATTAACTTGTTCGAAATTCCTTTCGCCCCTAACATTTCCCGCAAGACCAGTTTCATTCGTCATAGCTGTAAGGCTATCTGTGTTCAATACTATTCCAGAATCTTCTGTCATTAATCTCGTATTCTGTGAATTTTCTGATTGAGAAAAATTTTGAAATGGTTCCGGACTATCTACCCGACTTATTAAATTGTTTTCCACTTCATTATTCATCACACCGTTCTCCTGTGTTGGCGAGTTCGCCATGTCAACAATTTCGTCATTCTGACTATCCATCATTTTTGCCTTTTTCATCGATCGCGTAATCATTTACAGAGCATACAAAACTCGTCACTGTACGGAAATTACACACAATGACTCTTTATCATCAACAATACCATTCACTCGAAATGTTTCCCTCAAACACGATTAACGAACAATTGAAATAATTGCACTAAATTGTCAAACCCGTAGACAAGACAATGAAAATTAAATTCTGCCAATATACCATTAAAAGAATGACAATTACCAAATCTACACATGCAAAATAGACTACAATTACTAAACTACAAATTACTACAACAATACTACTGTCTACTATTTTTACAATCAGAAGAATTCCAAGGGACGATCCGAAGCAGCGGTCGCCACGTGCATGGGGGCTTCATTAAAATAAAATGCAAATAATTTTAATTTTTTGTAGCTGTTTGTCCGATTACGAAGTCTCGTAAACGGTTGGCCCTGACTAGTATTATTACGCTATCTGACTGCATAGAACAACAACAAAGAATGAAATGAAAATTTTCGCTAATACAATTAATTAATTAAGTCCCCAGCAACTATAAAACCTACGAAACCAAAGCACAAGTATAACTGTTCTGTGTGTGGAAGTATGACTCAACGTACGCATCTGGCACGGTTCTTCTTCAACAACACAAGAAATTTTAAATATCATTTATACTGAATTAATTAAAGAAAATAGAAATACCATAATTACTCAAGAAAACCAGAATTACACTCTAATACAAGAACACAAGCCAGATGCTTTGTTGACTGAACCTGTAATGACGCATTATTTAAAACATGGAAATAATGAAAAAACACGCAATATTTTACCTTCATATATATTGACGAAAAGCACTCTGATCATTACAGTATTTCCATTCGAACCATCTGCTGTCTATCCCATCAAACAACTGCATAAAACATGGAACAAGCACTCCTTACTACAACATCTCGACAAGCCTTGCCCACTAGCACATCTCAACACGAACTTTTCAGTATCACATCTCAGCAAGCACTCCCTACTAGCACATCTCAACAAACACTCTCTGCTACGAGTTCTTAACAAGCACTGACTACCACGAGCTCTCCCCAAGCACTGACTACTACTAGTTCTCAATAATCACTGCCAGTGGAGGCGGCGGAACAATACTCTCTAGCGCGATCTCTGGCGCTGTGGCTCAGTGTAGCCACCTTTCAAATGTCGCTGGTAGGCATGAAGTAAGTCTTGGTAGCGCGAACACCCTCCATGTGAAGCAGGGTGTTCCCGTTCACAATTACGGCATTTCGCTTTCTCCGTCCTTGGCAGGGTGCAGTCCAGACAATGCCTGTAACCAGCACACCTCAGACGACGTGGTGAGAGGTGGCAGTAATTAGCCGCATGATCAAAAAGCAACCTGCAGGTGGCCTCGGCATGGTCTTTAAATGTAGGCAGACTGAGATGCACGTAAGGACGTGACTGTGACTGCAGCGCCGTCGTGAATGGTGCGGGCGCAGATATTGTAGTCATGTGATCACGGACGAAGAAAAAAATTCCGAGATTGGCGCTGTATGCGCATCTGATCGTGAACTGGCGTCTCTGAAGAGGAAACGCCTGTAGTTCATCCCTTTGGCAACTCGCGTGACGGAAGGCAATGGTGGTGGTTGGAGTGGCTCAGTTAGGGGCCAGCTACAATATTGTACGAGGGATTGCTTTTTCGTGGTCCGATCGGTCGTCAAATGGGAACCACAGTGAAAATAAAAAATATTTTAATTGAAATATTTAGCTACACCTTACAGCTACTTCTGGACACAATGGCAGCTCTGACTTTGACATTTTTCGTAGCGTTGTACCAACTTCCGTATACCCTAGTCATAAATGGCAGCCGCCTGTGCTTTGCACCAATTCTCTATGTTGGTTTACAGCTTGTTATCTCCACCAAAATGCTGTCCTCATAGCAGGTAAATTATGTTAGCAAAGAGATGAAGCCGGCCGGGGTGGCCGAGCGGTTCTAGGCGCCATAGTCTGGAACCGCGAGTCCGCTACGGTCGCAGGTTCGAATCCTGCCTCTGGTATGGATGTGTGTGATGTCCTCAGGTTAGTTCGGTTTAAGTAGTTCTAGGGGACTAAAGACCTCAGAAGTTAAGTCCCATAGTGCTCAGAGCCATTTGAACCAAAGAGATGAAAATGAGAGAGAACAAAGTCTGGGCTGTTTGGTGGGTAATCAAACACTTCCCATCGAAAAGCTGCAGTGTCGTTTCCATTGCAGCTGCAATGTGCGGCCTTATTGTCGTGTAGAATAACAATGACTGATGACAACATTACTCTTCACTTTTTTCTGAATTGCCCTTTGAAGACGATTTTTTCGAACCACCTGATCCACTCGCTGAGAAGGTAATCGGTTGACATCACTTTCAATTCTGATCGCCAGCTTCATGAAGTCTGTTCGTCCTTGCGTCAACGTTCCTGCACGACTGCTGCACGTTAATTTCAATACTGTTACACAGTGTTACCTGTATGAAATCAGACGGAACCCTCAGCGTGAAGACGCACATAACACTTGGCGGGAGATACTATTATTTTAGGATCTGCATGTGCTCACTGTGCGGTCGGAAGTGAAAAGTGCGGCGTGCGGCGATCGATGGGCATACTAAAGACACTGTGAAACACATTTGTGCCGAATTTCATTGGATTTTCAATGCGGTTTTAATTTAGGACCAGTATGACCTTGAAAAATTAAAAATTGCTTTCGTATAATCCGGCCTAAGTGGCCGTGCGGTTCTAGGCGCTACAGTCTGGAACCGCGAGACCGCTACGGTCGCAGGTTCGAATCCTGCCTCGGGCATGGATGTGTGTGATGTCCTTAGGTTAGTTAGGTTTAACTAGTTCTAAGTTCTAGGGGTCTGATGACCTCAGAAGTTAGGTCCCATAGTGCTCAGAGCCATTTGAACCATTTGAACCTTCGTATAAGCTGGAAACTACGCAATGTACAATTACGCAAACGCAGCGTAAGCATGCGAGTTTGAAACCGTCTTACTATAATGCATGAACAAAGTCGGCTAAATGTGCGCAATTCATTAACAAAAATAGAAAAGAGCGTGTGTGCTACGAGCTAGTACCGGCACGTCAACATCACAGTAGAAATGAGAAGACAAGAGTGTAGAAAGCACAGTACAGGATGATGCAATCCGTGGTATCATAAACACCTACACCATTGCGCCTCCGCTGCCTCCTCGGTATCTTAGGCTCGATGCACACGAGAGATTTATTATCGCGCCCTAGCAGTGTCATTTTCTTTCGCGTTTCAGCAGTACACGTGAAGCAATGGAGTCGCGCACACGATGGCGGCCGGCCAGGGTGGCCGAGCGGTTCTAGACGCTACAGTCTGGAACCGCGCGACCGCTACGGTCGCAGGTTCGAATCCTGCCTCGGGCATGGGTGTGTGTGATGTCCTTAAGTTAGTTAGGTTTAAGTAGTTCTATGTTCTAGGGGACTGATGACCTCAGAAGTTAAGTACCATAGTGCTCAGAGCCATTTGAACCATTTGAACACGATGGCGGTGACGCTGTAAACTCGTCGCGGGGGCGTTGCGAGAGAACTGTGCACTCCAGCCAACGCTGCATCGCAGCGATCTCACCATTAGCCGCGAAGCAACAGCTGTTATAGGTGAATGGGGCAGTGCACACGCGCTCGCAACCCTAGCAACTGTTGCCGTGCGCCTGCCTTACACGTAGCCTGTTTGAACGTGTAACTGTTCGCTGAAAGGGTGAAAAACTACTCTTAAATACCGTACGGAGTATCATAACAGGATTAAAAAGAGAGCCGCATCTTTTTATATATGTGTAAAGTTTTGGGAGGGTTTCGCTGCGATACCGAATCAGGAGAGAAATGATACACGTGAACATCACTGTTAAACTATTTTGTATTTGTGTTCTAGAAATTGCGTTTTTGCTTGAATGTGACCATTTAACACTTGAAATAGAGTTAAACAGCAAATGCTTTGCTCCCTTTCATCGAAATAAACAAAGCTTCAGTTAACAATAACAGTTTAAAATAAATTCTGTTACCGAAGCCGATTCATTGTAATCAATGATTTATTGTACTGCAGCTTTAAAATACATAATTGCACATGTTTCATTAGTTTGGGAAGAAATTGTTTATTTCCGCAAATGACTGTACATTTATTCGAAAATAAAGAATTTACGTTCACTTTCTCTTAAATCTACAAACAGCGTCACTGACGCTCCTTTTAGCAGCCGTGAACTAACCATTGGGTGAGTCCAGAACCTGAAGTTGTGTTTCTTCATTTGTTCATAAACGAAACAAGGACAAACTGCTCGCTTTCTTCTGCCTTTGTGCATGTTGCTGGGCATCCAAACTAGTACTGCTGTGCGATTAATGCTGCAATGCAGCAGACTCACTGACACCGGGCATATTCATACGCTGCCAGGGTTTTTGAAGTACATAAGGCACCACACGAGACACCACACTCCGGCAGTATCATCCTGGACTATGATAGTGCTGTTACCTCGATGCTCATCTGGACTTCAGCTCTGCTTGGAACTGGACATTCTTGGGATTTCTAATTTTCGGCAGTCCTACCACTGGATTCATCCACAGATTTGGCTAGTTGCTGTCTCAATGGCAGTGCTACCCAGTCACTGAAGTTATGCATATTCCTTTTTCTCCCTTCACTTGTGGAGGAATAAACTATGTTACTTACTCATGTCTTGTGTTATTTGTTGTGTCCCCTTCATGGATACCTCCATGGATATGACTGTCACGGAGTTCGCCCTACTGCCAAACGCTTGGAGGCTATTTGGAAGCTCCCTTTCCCAAAGAATCTCGCCTATCTCCAAGCTTCCCTCGACGGGAAACTGTTCACTTCCTCTGGTCGACTCAGCAAGAAATAACTTTTCAGACATCAAGAAACATCTTGCTTAATGACAGATGCCTAGTCCCCTTTTATCCTGCAAAACCTGTTGTCCTCGCAGTGGATATTACCTCCTATGGTATTTGGGTGGTGCTGTCCCACAAAATCTGCCCACAGACCGCTCAGTTGCTTTCGCGTCACAATTTGCTAACGGAGCTTAGGTGATTTACAGTCAGGTATAGAAGGAGACCTTGGCAAAACTCTACAGCGTATCCATGTTTAATCACAATTAACGAATGGAAATTTTTTCTGCTAATGAATCACGCTCCTCTCATCAGTTTATTCCATCCAGCCAAGTCTCTACCCATCTAGAGAGCAAAAGAACTGCAGCACTGACCAATTTTAATTATGAAATTCTCTACCACCCCATGGCTCGCCACGCCATTCTGCATATTATATCTTGTCTCCCTGTTGGATCAGACACGGAATTTGATTGTTACAGGAAAGATTACTTTCACATTGGCAAGATCGATGAAGCCAGGGTAGTTACCTTTTCAACTGTCCACCATCTAATTGGCACAGTCATGGGGCAAGTAATACCCTTGTGCTCCATCATCATTCTATGCAATCAGGCTGGCCTGTGGATAGGAAGCTGCTTCCCAATGAGTCTCTCTGGTTTTGGTTTCTCAGTGGGAAGCCTTTCAGTCCTAAAGGGAGGTGTGCTTCTACACATACGAAACAAACATACAAGGGAGCTGGTCCCCGCACCTCTGCAGCGGCAGGGGTTGAAATTACTTCATAAAGTACCTGGTGGCATCGTTTGTACGAAAAATTGGCCAATTGGCACTCCACATGGTTGGGGACGGGCAAAGTCATTGAACACATGATCGCACATTGCAAGGAATGTGTAGACATCATACCCGCTCCTCATCAGCCGTTTTTGACTAGCACTGACTGGACGCCCCTTGGATATGATTTCACATCGATTTAGAAGGACCTTTCTGGAGTTCGCGATGACTTATCGTAGTGAACGCTTTTTCCCAATTTCAGTTTGTGGTCCCTACGAACTCCACAACGTCGGCCAGCGCTATCCAAGATTTAGCAACTATATTTTGCCACAAAGGATTAGGAACCACCATTGTATCAGATAATGGCGCACAACTGACTTCAACATAATTCGCATCTTTCTGTCAGGCCAATAGCATCACCCACAATGGATGTGCAACTTCTCACCATAATGTAATAGTGAAGCACAGCGATTCGTGAGTACCTTCAAAGCGCAAATGTCGAAATTAGGACAGTCTCACGGCAGAGATAATGCTCTGCTCTTGGTCTTACCGACATATTGTGCAACACGTCAGGGAAACAAGTTGCCATCTTAACTTCTGCATAGCAGGTCTCATCGGACTATGCTGCATCTCCTCCATCCTCCATAATACCTAGGTGCTCTTCAGGCTTCCTCAAAATTCCAGGACAGCGCGAAAGTGTATTTCAAGGTCTTTAACACTGTTCATTCGTAGAAACTTGGGATTATGGTCAAACCTGTGGAAAGAATAACCTACGTTACAGTAGTGCAGCGTGGGGGTGCCGGGGTTGGGGGGTGGGCGGGGGGGACATGACCTGAGGCGGCACAAAGTGGGGGTGGCAGATAGTGGTCAAGCTGGAAGATCTTGAATGCATTTTCAGTTGATCAGTTAATGCATTGTCATTGGGACTGCATAGGAATTTAAGCAGAATGTCAAGGTAATTAGCTAAGAGAAGTGGTTCCAAATAGAGTTGTAAGATTTGAATGAAACAATTATACTGACAACTATGGTTACTTGAGCCCTCAGTGTTATCTGCTATCCAAAACGGAAAAGAACATTCGGTCTGTTACAGCTACTGATGAAAATTTTTTGTTTCGTTTACTTCTAAGCTTACGTCCCTACAAGCACCATAAAAGAATACAGATTTTTGGTTATTGACTTTAATAAATTCATTTGGCAAACATGACTTATGTTTGTAAAACTGTTGTTTATTGTAGGATTTATCAAAGGCAGGTTATGTTTCAGCGGCACTGCACTACCAGCAGGTTTCCTGCATCATGACCGCCGTCGCCACAGACACGGACACGGAGTCAGGGTCACTTCAGCCACAGGCACCGCACGCTCAGCCGCACAGCCACAGCAACCACAGCCCCTGGCGCTGCAGTCTCTTGTCGTAGTCAACGGCACCGCCACCGCTGCAGTCGTCGCCTCAGACGCTGCACCTTCTGCCATCCCAGTCATGGCAATGAGCCGTGCCTGAGACACTCACGGAACTGGGCTCGGTTATGCCTTGCGGGGATTTCCCAAGCCAGAATGAGCAGGAGGCGCATTCTGCCTCCTGTTTTACGACCGGATTTTCTGGGGCCAGCACTGCGAATGCTGGAAAGTGGCTCAGCCATGTCTGGACGAAGCCCACGATCTGACCTCATCACACTATCTGAACCAGACCACACCATCACCACCGTTGCTCTGCACAATACAACCCCAACACAATGTATTCTGGGGTGGTGGTAAGAGTGTGGTAAGAGCTACACTATGGCGCCGCCACCGTGCGGCCACAGGTCACATGTCACGCAGCCCATGGCCAGAAGTTTCCAGCTCACGTTCAGTGCCACCCAGCCGGAAAGCACAGCTGTCGCTCCTGGACATAGCTGTCTCCACAGCATCTCAGCAACACTGGCCAGCATACCCTTGCGAAATAGCGTCACGCAGATGCCGCTCGAATCATACTGTGCGACGCTGCCGCAGATTCACCAATGGTATGCTTACTCACAAGCCACCAGGGCTTTATTAACACACTCGAAACCACAGTGTGGCAGTCTCGTCCTGGACAACGTTATTTCTGTTACTCCCACCATTCGGATCGTCCTCATCTATATTTAGACTCTCCTTGTAACTGGACTTTCTTGAGATTTCTTCAGGCTAACCACAAGATTCACCCGCAAAATTTGCTAAATGTCATCCTGGTGGCTGTGCTAGCCCAGTCACTGAAGTTGTATATATTTCTCTTTCTGTCTCCTCTTGTGAAAGAATAAACTGCGTTGCTTGCTCACGCCTTCTGTTATTTGTTGTACCACCATTCATGGATACACCAGATTATCTGTCGCCCACTAGGCCTTGCTAACTGATTCTGCCACCAGGCTTCCCTATTTGTTCGGTCCCATCAAGACTAGGACGTCTTGCTAAGACATAACACACAGTTTTCTTTTAGAGATGTGTTACCCCAACAGACGGCTAAGTAACAGCAGATCTTTGAGACTGGCCAGTGTTCGAGTAGGAGAATTATCTCAGTTTGGTTAAATGGGGTAATAAACTCTATTATGCGTAGTCTAAGTCCCAAACCAAAATAAGTCTGAAGTGATTTAGAAAAAATCTAATACCGTATGATCGAACGAGGATTTGAACAGCCGTTCCTCTCAATTACAGTTGTCCTCAGTCGTTGTAGTCAATATAAAGATACAGCTTTATTCTACTGAAAACATGTGACCACAAATGGTCTCGTGAATACTGATGTTTATTACTTACAGACTTAAATTTAACTTTCTCGTGCAGCTTAACGAGTAGCGCACCAGCAGTCGAAAAAGGCAGATGAGCGGACCATACATCATATTCGCGTACCGAACCGGTGGCGAGGTGCACTGGGCAGTATAAGTGTGGTTTCTAGGCTGTTTTTCACGCTCGATTAGAGAAATTTAGCGGTGGACTTTAGTCTGCACCTCATGAAGTACAGTACAAAAACAGTTAAAATACAATAACACACATAACAATGTTCACATGATTCACAGAATGGTAACGCAAACGATTTGTCTCCTGTGCTACTGACGATTGTAGCGACACAAACGGCATCCAGACACAAAGTTAATCATGAGAAATCAAATCATGAGAAAGAGCGTACCCCGTACGAGCTGATAAACTCTAGGGAAGTCTTATCTACTAGCACGTGCTTCACTTTTGGCGCTGATAACGGTAACTAAGTCGCGCGGCGTGAACTCCACGAGGCATTAAATGTAACGAAGGGTCTCTTCGTATCCATCACCAATCAGCTAATACCAACAGCTCATGGACTGTTGGGAGATGGGTCCAAGGGAAGTTCATGACACTCGTTGGTGTTCAAGATGAGCTCAATGTCTCTGAGATTATGAAACTTGGTCGGGGCGCCAGGGAGGGAAGAGTGTGCAGGAGAGCATCCTCAAGTTCGTGCAGAGGTCCTTACTTGTTTCTGACTCAGTTCAGAAGCGATAGGTTGGTGAATTGATTTTCTGAAGGTACAGTACCCTGAAAAATTCTGTAGTTTAATAATGCAAAAAATCGGGCAGCGAATTCCTCTGCCGTAGAGATAGAAGTTGGTTGAAATACCAGGGGCCACATTTCAACCCATTTCCATATCCCCACGCCGGAGTATCTCCGCCGCCTGCTCGGACGGCGCCACATATGCCAGTGGCCTGCAGCACATAGTTTTTGACACACATGGTATTTCTGCGTGTACCACAAGACTTTTCCATAGTTCGAGAGTCCAACGGTGGTATTCTTCCAGTGTAAGATTCGGTAAGAAGCGATACACGGATGGTACAGTGGGTACTATGTGTCATATTTAACAGGTGGTTCTGAACAGTGGAGCTATTCGTCAGTTTTTGTTGCCCAACATTGAATTTGCCAGTACTGTGTCCCGTCTATCCGCTGATACAATCTGCGACCTATAATATAACATTGTTGCACGCAGCAGGTAATTATGTCGTTTTATTCGCATCGAGATACTCGCGGTACAGACTTGACAGAGTGGATGTGAAAATTCTGAGATTGCAAAATATTGGAAATGATTGTTTCACATGGGTTTGTTACCCACGGTGGGACCGCTATCAAATGCGCTGAAAACTCGCTTCTGGTCTATCCTACTCTCGACTTTCACACTGATGACTAATATCACGTCCGTTGAAATGCCATTCGTATGACTCGTCGAACTATACCAGTTGATGTGGAAACTGTAGCGCTCGCTTTCCTACACTTCACCTATCCATAATTAAGTACATCATGAGAGCATATTTTTCTGCACCTCTTATTAATACGGCTTGAAACGTATGTCCCATATTGACGATTTTTCTAGCAGAGCTCTGTGCAAAGGTTAAAAAATAAATATGACATTTTACTTGAAATGTAAATTACAGACTAAATCAATTTTGCTCAAGTTCAGTAAGTAGGCTAAAACATCTTGTTATTTTTGACAGGAACTATGAATGTTTCCATACAAGGCATAAGCCGAATCGTTTGTATTTGTAATGGTACTGAAAACTCCGTAAACTACGTCAAACAAATGCCGTACGTACCTGAACTGTATTTTGGTACCTAGGACCCATGATCTACAGTGGCTCGTTGTAGAAAAATACCATTTCGTTTGATTTCTTATCTTCATTTACTTTTGTATCATCACTGCGCTAAAAATGCTTGCACAACAGTGTAAATGGTAACGGTGTGAGCTTTGTGCCTTGTTTGGGAACAAACTTGTTCTATTCATTTATATTAATTACTGCTGATAACAGTAACGCTCACTTTTCTCTTGCCTCCAGCTTTCGTTCAATAATGCTCGGTTCTGTCTAGGGTTTGTGTTTCCCGCAGTTTTAATTGTACGTCAACACCAATACGCAACAGTATGGACAGTGATGCTGCTGAAGAACTGGGTAATATGCATCTCGTGTGTGGATTATCTGAAGGCAGTGGAAGAGCAGCACATGGAAGCTATGATGAGTTGTTCCCGCAGTGACGGTAATCACATCACGGTACTTTTCCTTCTTGAGGGTGTTGAATTACTCTCTGATTAGTGTTATATGCTTTTCTGACGGTATGTTATAGGCTTTTTTTTTTCATTTCAGTGAAGGTATTTTCACAGAAACTAAACTAAATGGGGTAGCGCATAGAATTTAATTATTGCACTATTACTCTGTAAGGAGCCATCTGAGACGACTGGTCCGATGTACCAAAATACTCAGAAAGTATCCATCAACCGTCTCAGAAATTTGGTCAGTAACTTTGTTTGTCCAAGTCTTTCGTGTAATTCCTTAAGAACGGCAAAAGAGAACCTTTTCGATAGACAAAAGCATCGTCAGAGAGTAATCTGAGAGCACTGCTGTAAAAAATCAATAGACCTGTTACGCTTCATTGCTGTACAGCCGATGGTACCTCCACTTCTATTAAACATTCACTGTCCAATATAACGTACTGTATGCTATTTAGTAAAAGGTTAATCGAGCCAATCGCATATCTCTGATGCGACCCCAGATGACAGTTCGTATGATCTACCCTGTCAATTCTAAAAGGTTCGAGACTGGATTAACAAAGGAAACAGAGAAATGTAGTATAGTGGTTTTAAATCTTCGGGTGTTCTACATGGTCTCTTGAACTTGAGTACAATGCACATGACGTTCATACAACTACGAGAAACTGTCAGGAAAGCGTTCTTTGCCGGCCGAAGTGGCCGTGCGGTTAAAGGCGCTGCAGTCTGGAACCGCAAGACCGCTACGGTCGCAGGTTCGAATCCTGCCTCGGGCATGGATGTTTGTGATGTCCTTAGGTTAGTTAGGTTTACCTAGTTCTAAGTTCTAGGGGACTAATGACCTCAGCAGTTGAGTCCCATAGTGCTCAGAGCCATTTTTGAAAGCGTTCTTTGGGTTGTTGTTCAATTCACACGTCAGATTGGCTTGAATGTTGGCTATGTCGTCAAAGAGCTGATTTATGTCCTTTGTCGTTCTGTTGTAGGTACGTATTGATAACACGAAGTCTCGTCACACGTGACGATTTTTTCCAGAAAAAAAATTATCCGTGTTTTGCAGTTTAGACAAGTCGGGGCAGACGCGACACGCGTTGTCGTTTTTATTCGGGAGACGAGGTACGTGAGACAAACTTTGCACACACTTTTCTCTTCTTCAAAATATTCTGCAGAATGCCTTAAACACTTGAGTTAGAAATGCTCCTACATTATGACTTGTGACTCAACACCGGTGACACACTACGGCCACACGTCCTAGACTTAACACTGCCTGGTCACACCTGGCTGCTCGGATGTACATATGTTGTTTACCGTAGGTAGTTTAAGCTGCCACCGTAGATGCTGCTCTGACGTCACTTATGCACAACGAATAAAATCAGTCTTGGAAATTTTTGCGGGGACGATTTAGGAAGGTGGAATGTATCTGCTCACCAGCATCTGCTATTTGAAAGATGTTGTGGGGAAAAAAGAAGAGACCCTTCTCAGAAGATGGTTTCCCTAATTTTTTGAAATTTATTTTGCTCAAGGGACGTCGTAGTGTTAGAGGTTAAAATTTGCCCTTGTATTCCAAACAGACGCTGTCGAAGTTGGTGTGTAATTCTGCGGGTCCAAACGTTTACACTGTTTGTCAATAGGACTCGGGCCTGCGCTCTTTTTCAGGCACACAGAACTATTCACTGCGCGAGAGATTCTCTGTACACAAAAGCTCCGAAAACGTGAATTCCGCAGCGTTATCCATGTAAAATGTAATTGGAATTCCAGCAGGGCCTTGTGCCTTGTTTGCTTTCGGTAGTTTTGATTGCTTTTGGCATCGGGAATGCTTCTGGTAATAACTTTGATTTGCGAAAGTATGTTGCAGTCAGACAATGAAATTATTGTGTCCTCGTACGCGAATATACGAGGTGGCTTCAAAACGTGAATTACACTTTATTATGGCAGGATAAATAAATTTTATTGAATGCTGCAGTACACATGAAGCTGACGCAGATACATGGAACTATTTTTTAATATATATATAACTCTGTTAACAGCAGTCGGAAAGTTCTACCAACCGTTCAGTACTTCGATAGAAAGCCGATCGTAGGTAACGGAGTCATTGGAGAACAGCTGTGTGAACATCTCATCGTTGGAAAATCTGTGAATGCTGAGAATCAGTTCCTCGATTACTTGGTGATTTTCGTCTGTGGACGGCATTATGGCCTTCATTCCCGATTAGCATAACCCACGTCTGTGTGGCCTTGGACAAATTGTTGGAGCCATTTCACGAGGTTGATCGTGGCGTTGCATTTGATCCATACATCACCTTAACTTCATAGTGAATCAGTCTGCAATTGATACAAGGGTTCAAATGAAGAAGCAAAAAGAATGCTAAAAATGTCATTCCCCAGGACTTTAGGCCTTTAGAAATAGCACTAACATCCCCCACTAAAATTAAGGGAATTATAAATATATTTCAAAACCAGACTCATGTGGTGTTGATGGAGTCTCTAACAGAATTTTGAAGTATTGTTCTAATTAAATAAGGGGCGTCATTAGTGGTATAAGTAATACTTCGCTGGCACAGATTGAAATACGCAATTGGTGAAACTCTTCATAAGAAGGGGGACGAGGGTGACTTAAATAATTATAGACCAGTCTCATTGCTGACTTCATTTTCTAAAATATTCGAAAAAGTTATGTCTTCAAGAGTAGTCTCACAATTAAGTGAGAATAATTTACGCAGCATGTCACAGTTCGGATTCCGGAAGCGTAACTCGATTGAGAATGCTATCTACACATTTACCCATCAAATAGTACAAGCCCTAAATAACAAATTATCGCCAGTTGGTACTTTTTGTGATCTTTCCAAGGCATTTGACTGTGTGGATCAAGTTACACTCTTAGAAAAACTCAGGTTTTATGGAATTGAAGGCTACACACACAGCTGGTTTGTATCATACTTAACGAACAGAAAGCAAAACGTTGTGCTGAATAACACAAATAATGCTGGGAGGGTCGTAAATTCTAGTGAATGGGGAGTTATCACAAAGAGAGTCCCACTGGGTTCAATTTTGGGTCCTCTGCTGTTCCTTATTCATGTGAATGAGCTCTCACTTAACGTTCAGCAAGCAGAACTAGTACTTTTTGCAGATGACACGAGTGTTATAATAAATCGCATTCCAGAAAAAGCAGCTGAAGATATTGTTAAGGACGTCTTTCAAAGAATTATTCAGTGGTTTTCAGAAAATGGACTCTCCCTTAATTTTGAAAAAAAGTATATCCAGTTCTGTACACCGAATAGAGTCATACCGACAATTTTTTGGGTGTTCACATTGATGACAACTTGAACCGGAAGAAGCACATTACTGAGCTTCGCAAACAATTATGTTCAGTTTCTTTCGCTCTTCCTAGTATCGCTAGTCTTGGTAATAAACAGATCAGCTTCCTAACGCACTTTGCATATTTCCACTCAATAATGTCTTATGGAATAGTTTTCTGGGGTAATTCACCACTTAGATATAAAGTATTGATTGCACATAAGAGAATAGTGAGAATGATTAGTGGTGTTCGCTCAAGGACGTCATGTAGGCACCTATTCAAGGAGTTAGGTATTTTAACTGCACCATCAGGGTACATATATTCGCTAATGAAATTCGTTATAAATAATCCATCTCACTTCGCGAATAACCGTGATGTTCATACCTACAACACTAGAGGGAAAAATGGCCTTTCCTATCCGTTATTAAAGCTGTCAGTTGCTCAAAAAGGAGTTCATTATTCAGCAATAAAAATCTTTGATCATTTGCCCGACAACTTAAAATGTCTGGCAGGTAGCAGATCAAGTTTTAAATCTAGCTTAAAATCATTTCTTTTGGACAATTCCTTCTATTCCATGGACGAGTTTCTGTTTCAGAACTGGCAAAGAAAAAGAAAAAAAATGTATCTCTAAATGTAGTTGCATGTGTAGAACTAAAAATTCCAGTAATACTAATATTAGCACTATTCATGTGTGTGTAAAAAAAATGGTTCAAATGGCTCTGAGCACTATGGCACTTAACTTCTGAGGTCATCAGTTCCCTAGAACTTAGAACTACTTAAACCTAACTAACCTAAGGACATCACACACATCCATGCACGAGGCAGGATTCGAACCTGCGACCGTAGCGGTCGCGCGGTTCCAGGCTATAGCGCCTAGAACCGCTCGGACACTCCGGCCGGCTCATGTGTGTGTATATATATCTTGTAATCTGACTTGTTCCACATCATATCGATAAAATAATGGTAAAAATAATTTACGGAACATGTCATAACTAAACTAAACTAAACACTAGTCGTATTGTACAGCATACTTAAAATAGGAAGTAACTTTCTAATTGCCGTGTTATTTCTGTAGCAGCTACACCGTAAAAGTACTGTGTCTCCAGAAAACCCAGAACATGTACTCTCTTCTGACAATCCGTCATTCTTGCTGCACAATGGTGTTAGCGTGGGACTACATGTGCAATTTCGTCTTCGATGCCTTTCGTATTTTTAAACATGGAATGTAATTGTCACTTTTCTTCTACTGTCTAAAGTTTCAACACCACACAAACCCGCGAGAGTTTCGTTGGAAGGTGGGGTTCCGTTAACCGACTATACATATGACCAAAATCTTGGAAGATTTTCTGCTAAATCTTTCTCCAAAATCTGTTTGTGAAAATCATTCTTGTTTTAAGGTATACACCTTCTTATCTTGGAAACATCAACTGTTTTCTTTGCTCTCTTGGTTATATTGAGCAATATATGACTGAAATATTGATCTGCGACAACAGCACACAATAGCTTTTCATTCTTGAATGCTGTAACTGGCGTCAAAATTTAACATATACCTCTGGTGCCGCGTGTTCTTTCACACTGCTGCCATTAGTTATAGAAATCACTAGCAAACAACAAGGCTCGCAGCCATATCTCCAACAGTAAAATTTTCCTCTTCGTAGACGTTGATGATCTTTACCTTTTCTTTCAGCGTTAACCGTTTCCGCTTATGGATAGGTTAGCACTACAGTTCATAAGTTTCCTCGCTTGAACACAGAAACAGTACGCACTTTAACTTACGAAATGTTCATACATATGATTGTTGCCGCTTACTTTATAACCTTCTTTTTCCACAATTCTGTAATTTATTTGGAAGTTTTAGTTGTTGTTGCAGAATACATTTCAGTTTACATTACTGAGAATGTCTGTTAAAGAGAAACCCTTGTTTAATGTTGCTACCAAAAGTCTTGAGAAGTTCTTGACCGTTTATCTCAGTTTTTGCACAGTACCCTAATAAACGTTCGGACGGATACAGGATACATATTTTAATATATGTAGTACATAAGCATATATATAGTATACAAGGTGAACATTAATAGAAAAGACAAACTGCAGGAACAGATTCATGACTGTAAATGAAGGAAAAATGTGTGTGAATTCCTAAGGGACTGAACTGTTGAGACTTACACACTACTTTAAACAAACTCAAAATAACTTGCGCTAAGTACAACGCAAACATCCATGCCCGAGGGGGGACTCGTGACACGGCCCTCTAACCGGCGGCGGAAATGGAAATGCATCGATGCCACGGCAGATGTCGCTGGAGAATGAAAGCTCGTCTGACAAGGTGCCGTGTGTTCCTTGTGTGTTGCAGGCTATGTGATTGACGCAGAGTACTGTAAGCACCAGAATTGTCCTTTTTTCATGTCGGTAACAAGCGGAGATGGTGTTTTTGTACGCCAAGCACATGTAAACTGTCGAGAGGCAGAACCCGGTCTTCCAAATCTGGTTTATACACACTCCGCTGCCTCCTTGCACGTTCGTCTGTGTGAAAGGATCTATGGTCACACCACAAGACCCAAAGAGGGTCTGAAATGTGTGATATGGTTCGTGTCTGTGAGGGTACTTGTTTTGTTATAGCCGTGCAGCCTCTCGACCGTTTCCATCTGCTTGGCCGTACACGATCACCATTTCGGCTTGTCTCCGATATGAATATCGGATCATTCTTCTCATTACAGTGCGCTGCGGCAATCAAACAGCCTACAACACACAAGGAACACACGGCACCTGACCAGAGGAACTTTCATTCGGCACCGCCATCTACCGAGGAAACGAAGCGTTTCCGTAAACATGCTGTTAAGACATTCTTTACTCAATTTCCAGTCAGGAATCCTTCCCTGCAGTTTGTCGATTATATTAACGTTCACCCTATATAAAGGGAACACTTTAACAAAAATCTCGAAAAGTTCTTGACCAATTTACTTCAAATTTTTATCCAATACTCTAATAAACATTTGCCACCCGGGATTAGCCGAGCGGTCTAGCCGCTGCAGTCATGGACTGTGCGACTGGTCCCGGCGGAGGTTCGAGTCCTCCCTCGGGCATGGGTGTGTGAATTTGTCCTTAGGATAATTTAGGTTAAGTAGTGTGTAAGCTAAGGGACTGATGACCTTAGCAGTTAAGTCCCATAAGATTTTACACATTTTTCTAATAAACATTTGGACGGGTATAGGCTACATATTTTTATTATACAGGGGGTTCGGAAATCCTCGTTACAAACTTCCAAGGATTGAAGACGTTGTGAGTACATGATACTTTGAATAGAATCTTATGTTCGCAAACGTCATCCAATGATGCTACAGGGCGTCAAAGTATCGGCGCCGGCGCCTGTAAATGAATGTGTACAGAGAGTGATTCAGTGGTAATGTTACAGACTTTTTAGAATGATGGAGAAGGATAAATGTATAAATCTGAGGTAAGAGCCCCTGTACCGGAAATGAAAGAGTCAAAGGGTATAAGTGAAAACCGTTGTGATGCCTCTGATAGTGCAATACAAGCACTGGGACTGTTGTTGCTAAGATTGTAGTGTACGCAAGTTTCAGAAGAGTTAATATGGAACAAAACAAGAAAAGATATAAAATGCATACGTTAAGAGCTAGGAGAAAATGTGTTTCACAGTAGCGAAAGTGAATATGTGCTCATAGCTCCTAAGGTCAAAACCGATAGTTCGCACTGCGATGAATAACAGGACGACTTTATTGACAATGTTTGACACTGCTGACATCCTCGGGCGATTCCATCCTTCTCTACTGACATCGTCGACCCGCAACTTGACTGAACTTAATCGCACCCCTGTGGAGTGGAGTGCGACCCTATTTTTTGCCTTGGTGTACAGGGTGGAGCCGCTAGGGACCACTCAAAACCATTCGACGAAATTTGAATTTAATCCGAAACAGCAAAGGGTGTGTATACTTTTTAGCACTCTTGTTTTGCGCTCTCCTGTTCTGTGATCACGAAGGGGGAGGCGGACAGAGATGCGGTATTGCAACATGCGTCGATAAAACGGCAAATGGTCGCTGTAAGACCTCCGAGTTCGGCAGCATCCTCGGTGCCTGCCCCGCATCTGTGTTAAGCGCTTTAAGAATGTTGCTGCACACAGACAGAGAGTCGTGATTCCTAAAAGTGCATGACAGGCTTCCCTCAAACACGCCTTAGGTTTCGCATGTGGCGAGCAGGCACTAATTCATCGCTGTAGCGCCGCTCAGTTCAGGGGTATCGGAACGGTTATCACTCACACCAGTGCCTAAGAATCAGTAACTGACTGTCTCTGTACAGGAACATTTTTAAATTAATGATGGATCAAGCCCTTGCTGTCGAAAAAGGCTAGAATATCAACTTAATCTTGGATTTCATCAGTTGACTTGTACTGGTAGGTAGGAAAGTCGATGTACAGCATGCCACTGACTGTCTCTTGGCTTGCGGATCGTACTGGTAAAACCAGGTCTCACCTCCTGTAATGATACCGATATCCATCAACGCCGGACTACGGTGCTTCAAGCTAATTCACAAGCACTGTTTGCTGACAGTTTACAACAGCTTTACAACACATGTCCGAAGTGTGTTGTAGTTAATAGTGAATACTTTGAAGGCCAGTAAAGGTATTTTGCTTACAGCTCTTGTTTTTCTTGTTTCTGAGACCATTCACCAAACTTCCCAAACCCACCTTGTTTCTTCTGGTTATCGAGCTTAGTGAATCCCATGAATTCATCCCGCAACAGTGTAATATTTGTTATGGCTATAGTTCCAATCCTCTTATGTGCTTTTGATGTACTTCGTATCTACAATTTGTGGAATTTTGAAATATAATGGAAGAAATGGTAGACAGGCCAGTAATAAGCATAGATTACAGATACACTACTTGCATCGAGTCTCTCTTATACACCCGTTCTTTACAGGTTTTCCATCACGGATAACTCCTTGGAGCGTCTCTGATCAATGCAATACTCTACAAAAGTTAGCAGATTACAAGACTTCCGCCTTGGCCTTACAATACACACGAAATGTGCCGCTGCATTACAGCTGGAATAATGAAAAACTAATGATTTTCCAGAATTGCGGATTTTTATAATTACAATTACTTTGGTTTTTTATCTTCAATATATAAATTAATAAATTTAAAACGATGCCCCCTTAAGAGAAATATCAGTTAAATGTGATAATCTGGTGTACAGAAGTGACTGATAAATCAGTCAATAAATCAAAAGCACTATATCCCCGTGTTTTTTTTTTAAAAAAATGGTTTTTAACAAATACTGAGATTTGAGGATTGATTTTGATGCTGGAAATCTGAATATAAAGGAAATCCACGAACACAGTTAACAACTGCTTGCATTCAGGATGACTGTGTTTATCTTTGTGCTATCTAGAGGGCAGCGTGGAGGGTAAAAATCGTAGAGGGAGACCAAGAGATCAATACACTAAGCAGATTCAGAAGGATGTAGGTTGCAGTAGGTACTGGGAGATGAAGAAGCTTGCACAGGATAGAGTAGCATGGAGAGCTGCATCAAACCAGTCTCAGGACTGAAGACCACAACAACAATCTAGATTTCGGCTTTTATGCCATTACCAAGAACAATGCCAGAAGTTCTTAGATCATTTACATGACGTCTCTGTTAATGCAGTCCAAAGCAGGTGGACTGCCTTAAAAGATATGTCATGTTAATGGTCTAAGAACTTCCAGCATTGTACTTGATAATGGCATAAAGGCCGAAATCTAGATAGCACAGAAGATAAATCCAGTAATACACAGTCAAATGGCGTTTACTCTTTCAAAAAATATTACATGACTGTGGCTCAATACCATAGAAACACTTTTGGATTCAGAATAAGCTTGAAACGAATGGAATCCTGTGTGATGTTCTCTTGAGAAGATCTGGGAGAACTGGCAAAGATAAAAACACTGTTTTCGGGACAATGGTTTTGGAATATGTTGCAGCGAAATCTGTTTGGACTGAGGTCAACAGTAACAGAGAACGTCACAATCTTGAAAGAACTGGGTTTAAAACATACTAGTTAAAGACATCGCCTGGTTGAAATGAAGACGAACTGTTCGCTGAACTCATCGCTGTGAGTAGTTAAGTAACATGATATATAAGAAACGGAATTTTGTGGAGAGCTTCATTTTGTCAGAAGTGTCACCATGTAAGTTTAACGAAGAGTGTGCTGGCAGACCTGTGTGTGCTGGCGCAAACAATGTTGAGGTGGTTTTTATGCAATATGTTGAGTGAGAGACAGGAGAGGAGTGCTATACAGATATATGATCGGTCGAACGTTTGTTAAGTTGCAATATTTGTGTGTGAGTGTGAATATACTGATTCGTAGGCTGTATTTTTATTTCATGTAGGTCACCGCCCCACCCCATTACAGTCAGCGAGCTTGTTTCAGCAGTTATCGTGAGCGATAACTGATAGAAAGAAGAGGTGACATCTAGGTTCCTCAGAATTCTCCATATTTCCCTATTTCGTGCTTCTGTGAATGAGCAACCGTACGTGATCTTGTGTACTGCAGAAAGCAAGTTACAATAGCAGGAGTCTTGGGAAGAAATTGAAGCAAAGCACACAGAAGTTAAAATGAACAATGACAAAAATTACAAAGGCAATAGTTCCCTTTGCGCATACCGATCACAACCTGAACTTCTAACGGGCTTTTTAGAACATAAACTTTTATTTAGTTCGTGATTTCTGAAGTGCTTCATAAAAATGGCGGACGTAGATTTATTCCACTCATAGCTGTAATATGAGAAAAAATTCTAGGAAAATCTTGTACCTGGTACAGTTCAGTGTAAGTAGAAAATCTGCAATAAGAATCAGTCTTCTATAGTCTTCTATAGTCATCTTTTTTAAGCTACCAAGCATATCGAACACAGCATCTCAACGCATTTATTCCCTTAAAGAGATTGTCACTTTCGAAGGTTCAAAAAATGACATCAACAACAGAATATCACCAAGAATGTAACTAATCTCTATGAAAAAAGATTTCACTTTCATGTCACTCTAGCACAGTAAGTATATTACCTGTCTAGCGAAGTGACAGTTTTCCGGAACTGTAAGAAATGGTTTATAATGAGTCGCAAATGCAAGTACTTTTTTGTGTTCTGTAAAAATAACTTAAGAACCGTCAGAGGGTATAAAATGTCGCCGCGTGGGTAGCCGTGCTGTCTAAGGAGCATTGTCACGGTTAGCGCCGCTCTCTCCGTCGGAGGTTCGAGTCCTCCCCAGGGCATGGGTGTGTGTGTTGTCTTTAGCGTAAGTTAGTTTAAGTTAGTTTAATTAGTGTGTAAGTCTGGGGAACGATAACCTCAGCAGTTTGGTCCCATAGAAACCTACCACAAATTTCAATTTCAAATGAAATATCGTTTTTGTAAACCATTTGTCACGTTACTCTTCATGATGAGAAAAGTTGTCAACAAAGCAGAAAATTAAATATGCTGGTGAAGAAGGTCTAGAACTATTGTGGAAACCAAGAACAATTACCATCCATTTTCTTTTATATTATTAGGTTTTGTTAAACATAGCAACTCTACTATTTAGCATCACGTTGACGTCGGTGTCATCAGACACGAAGCAGAATTTCAAATTGACCAAGACTGGTGAAAGGTGTCGGTCATAGTCCTGTTTAATAAATCATCCCATAATCTAAGGAGAAGTTATTTAAGATAATCAAGAGCAACTTAAACTGTGGTAGAACTTCGATTGTTGTTGTGGTCTTCAGTCCTGAGACTGGTTTGATGCAGCTCTCCATGCTACTCTATCCTGTGCAAGCTTCTTCATCTCCCAGTACCTACTGCAACCTACATCCTTCTAAATCTGCTTAGTGTATTGATCTCTTGGTCTCCCTCTACGATTTTTACCCTCCACGCTGCCCTCCAATGCTAAATTTGTGATCCCTTGATGCCTCAAAACATGTCTTATCAACCGAGCCCTTCTTCTAGTCAAGTTGTGCCACAAACTTCTCTTCTCCCCAATCCTATTCAATACCTCCTCATTAGTTACGTGATCTACCCACCTTATCTTCAGCATTCTTCTGTAGCACCACATTTCGAAAGCTTCTATTCTCTTCTTGTCCAAACTATTTATCGTCCATGTTTCACTTCCATACATGGCTACACTCCATACAAATACTTTCAGAAACGACTTCCTGACACTTAAATCTATACTCGATGTTAACAAATTACTCTTCTTCAGAAACGATTTCCTTGCCATTGCCAGTCTACATTTTATATCCTCTCTACTTCGACCATCATCAGTTATTTTACTCCCTAAATAGCAAAACTCCTTTACTACTTTAAGTGTCCCATTTCCTAATCTAATCCCCTCAGCATCACCCGATTTAATTTGACTACATTCCATTATTCTCGTTTTGATTTTGTTGATGTTCATCTTATATCCTCCTTTCAAGACACTGTCCATTCCGTTCAACTGCTCTTCCTAGTCCTTTGCTGTCTCTGACAGAATTACAATGTCATCAGCGAACCTCAAAGTTTTTACTTCTTCTCCATGAATTTTAATACCTACTCCGAATTTTTCTTTTGTTTCCTTTACTGCTTGCTCAATCTACAGATTGAATAACATCGGGGAGAGGCTACAACCCTGTTTCACTCTTTTCCCAACCACTGC
Organism: Schistocerca nitens; assembly: GCF_023898315.1. Lineage (NCBI taxonomy): Eukaryota > Metazoa > Arthropoda > Insecta > Orthoptera > Acrididae > Schistocerca > Schistocerca nitens. Next base: position 354,488,087 of record NC_064616.1, on the reverse strand, counting down.
TTCCCTTTCATGCCCCTCGACTCTTATAACTGCCATCTGGTTTCTGTACAAATTGTAAATAGCCTTTCGCTCCCTGTATTTTACCCCTGCCACCTTCAGAATTTGAAAGTGACTATTCCAGTTAACGTTGTCAAAAGCTTTCTCTAAGTCTACAAATGCTAGAAACGTAGGTTTGCCTTTTCTTAATCTTTCTTCTAAGATAAGTCGTAAGGTCAGTATTGCCTCACGTGTTCCAACATTTCTACGGAATCCAAACTGATGTTCCCCGAGGTCCGCTTCTACCAGTTTTTCCATTCGTCTGTAAAGAATTCGCGTTAGTATTTTGCAGCTGTGACTTATGAAACTGATAGTTCGGTAATTTTCACATCTTTCAACACCTGCTTTCTTTGGGATTGGAATTATTATATTCTTCTTGAAGTCTGTGGGTATTTCGCCTGTCTGATACATCTTGCTCACCAGATGGTAGAGTTTTGTCATGACTGGCTCTCCCAAGGCCATCAGTAGTTCTAATGGAATGTTGTCTACTCCGGGGGCCTTGTTTCGACTCAGGTCTTTCAGTGCTCTGTCAAACTCTTCACGCAGTATCTTATCTCCCATTTCATCTTCATCTACATCCTCTTCCATTTCCATAATATTGTCCTCAAGTACATCGCCCTTGTATAAACCCTCTATATACTCCTTCCACCTTTCTGCCTTCCCTTCTTTGCTTAGAACTGGGTTGCCATCTGAGCTCTTGATATTCATACAAGTGGTTCTTTTCTCTCCACAGGTCTCTTTAATTTTCCTGTAGGCAGTATCTATCTTACCCCTAGTGAGACAAGCCTCTACATCCTTACATTTGTCCTCTAGCCATCCCTGCTTAGCCATTTTGCACTTCCTGTCGATCTCATTTTGGAGACGTTTGTTTTCCTTTTTGCCTGCTTCATTTACTGCATTTTTATATTTTCTCCTTTCATCAATTAAATTCAATATTTCTTCTGTTACCCAAGGATTTCTATTAGCCCTCGTCTTTTTACCTACTTGATCCTCTGCTGCCTTCACTACTTCATCCCTCAGAGCTACCCATTCTTCTTCTACTGTATTTGTTTCCCCCATTCCTGTCAATTGTTCCCTTATGCTCTCCCTGAAACTCTCTACAACCTCTGGTTCTTTCAGTTTATCCAGGTCCCATCTCCTTAAATTCCCACCTTTTTGCAGTTTCTTCAGTTTCAATCTGCAGTTCATAACCAATAGATTGTGGTCAGAATCCACATCTGCCCCTAGAAATGTCTTACAATTTAAAACCTGGTTCCTAAATCTCTGTCTTACCATTATATAATCTATCTGATACCTTTTAGTATCTCCTGGTTTCTTCCAGGTATACAACCTTCTTTTATGATTCTTGAACCAAGTGTTAGCTATGATTAAGTTATGCTCTGTGCAAAATTCTACAAGGCGGCTTCCTCTTTCATTTCTTCCCTCCAATCCATATTCACCTACTATGTTTCCTTCTCTCCCTTTTCCTACTGACGAATTCCAGTCACCCATGACTATTAAATTTTCGTCTCCCTTCACTACCTGAATTATTTCTTTTATCTCGTCATACATGTCATCAATTTCTTCATCATCTGCAGAGATAGTTGGCATATAAACTTGTACTACTGTAGAAGGCGTGGGCTTCGTGTCTATCTTGGCCACAATAATGCGTTCGCTATGCTGTTTGTAGTAGCTAACCCGCACTCCTATTTTTTTATTCATTATTAAACCTACTCCTGCATTTTGTATTTATAACCCTGTAATCACCTGACCAGAAGTCTTGTTCCTCCTGCCACCGAACTTCACTAATTCCCACTATATCTAACTTTAACCTATCCATTTCCCTTTTTAAATTTTCTAACCTACCTGCCCGATTAAGGGATCTGACATTCCACGCTCCGATCCGTAGAATGCCAGTTTTCTTTCTCCTGATAACGACGTCCTCTTGAGTAGTCCCCGCCCGGAGATCCGAATGGGGGACTATTTTACCTCCGGAATATTTTACCCAAGAGGACGCCATCATCATTTAATCATACAGTAAAGCTGCATGTCCTCGGGAAAAATTACGGCTGTAGTTTCCCCTTGCTTTCAGCCGTTCGCAGTACCAGCACAGCAAGGCCGTTTTGGTTAAAGTTACAAGGCCAGATCAGTCAGTCATCCAGACTGTTGCCCTTGCAACTACTGAAAAGGCTGCTGCCCCTCTTCAGGAACCACATGTTTGTCTGGCCTCTCAACAGATAACCCTCCGTTGTGGTTGCACCTACGGTACGGCCATCTGTATCGCTGAGGCACGCAAGCCTCCCCACCAACGGCAAGGTCCATGGTTCATGGGGGAAGGAACTTCGATTATACTCTTCTAAAATATAAATCAAATTTTTTAACTTGCGCTGTATTTTTGGTTCATTAGCCGTTTAACATTTCTATTATTTAGGTATCGTAATACTGTCATTGTGGGAATTTCATCGAAAGTACGCCGCTCTTTCATTTTCGGTGTGAAGTTACACCTGACGGTAGCACTGCAGAGGCATCCCACAAAAAGATCTTTCAGTCAGTCATTAATACTGCCAACCGAAACGATGCTCTCTGTCTCTCCTCCAAGCAACTCTTCTGATTTCAGTAAAAGGCAGTGCGAAATTCCGTTACGGTACTCTCGGTTACATCCTCTCCCTTGCTTCCTTGCAGTACATGACTCTACAGCCATCATGCCCCGTGGCCAACCATGCAGTTCGAACGTCTTATCGCAAACCGTTCGAAAGTTAAGACGATTTTATTTCATATAATCACTAATTGTCACCCTGTAAGTCTCCGCATGCCACAAATAGCCGTATATCTGGTTGCTGAGAAACTGCTGCAACTTTATTCCTAGTTGCTACTGTAGCCGATTGCACTAATCTTGTTGCTAGAGTATAAAAACATCACCATTTTCGACCACCAACGGTTTGTGGTCCTCAGAATATGCATTAATGTCTGGGTTACATTAAATATAATCTCCTAAGTGACGACACATTATGCTGTTGATGTGTATCACAGAAGAGGTGGGTGATCAATCTTGAACGACTTTAGAGCCGTACCTACAGCCGGCTTTATGCTCTCCCTCTCTCTCTCTCTCTGATCATGAACCAGAGACCAAAAGAAGATCCTTGATTCTATATTTAGATACTGTACTCATAGTTCGAAAAGAAAGCCAACCATTGGGTGACAGTAAACAACACCATTCCAATAAGGTCAACATGTATTTTTGGTATTTTTAAAGAGAGTGGTAGGTTACAGATTAGCTTTCCATCAACACCAGTAGTCCTTAGATGCGGAGAGTAATCGCACAATCAGAGCAAGTGATTTTTCACACAAGAACTCAATTTTCTCGGACTATGTTGCTTAAGATGAAGTGCTATCAAAACATAATCACACGATGCCTTGAGAATACTAGTATTTCAGAATATTGGAAACAATGAAGGAGACTAAGGCTGTCTATGAACTTGGATGAACACTAGTGATATGTGTACTGTATCAGCATTAGAACCGGCTCAAGGCAGGAAAATAAGCATCTCACCAGGTTACGAACTCCGTGTCAGTCTCCTCTATGCTGCTGTTGCGGCGGCAGGGATCGCACCAAGTACCGTTTGTTTAATGGGTCTGTAGGAGGACGGCGGTAGTGAAGAAGGAATGAAGACAAAATTTGCGACCCAGCAGGACATGGAACTTTCCAATTCTGAGAGGTTTAGCAACAACCATCGCATGCTTGGTGAGCTTACGCTTCTGTGATTATTGTCATCTGTAATAAAACTGTTTCGGGTGACATGGAACTTTCCAATTCTGAGAGGTTTAGCAACAACCATCGCATGCTTGGTGAGCTTACGCTTCTGTGATTATTGTCATCTGTAATAAAACTGTTTCGGGTGACAACGTGACCATACTGCTTCATAGGCCAATGTTTCGAGCACTGTAGGAAGTATCCTTCACCACTCTGATAAAGCCCACTTGCAACAGTGTCCGAAACGATGGTCTAAGAAACAGCGTGATCACAAACTCACGTAAGATGAAAGTCTTACTGAAGGAACTAACTATTAGTAAGGAATGCTCTTAGAACGAACATTCTTTAGAAACTATGTGTTTCTTATAGTGTAGGAGAAGAAGGTGTTATACAAAAGTAACGAAACTTGCCATCGAATCATGAAATTGACGAAATGAAAAATCTTAGCTGACGAATCAAATGTTAGTATATTCCCAGGGAAAATTCCACAGAACGCTATGGAATTGAGAGACTGACCGTAAAAACGGAATTGTTCAAAATTTTGATATGGTAAACACTCAAAGATATCTCTTGATTAATGCCCCAAATTTTAATCTATTGGAGTAGGTGTACTCTAACGAGTCTTAGAGTATCTTACTGAACAATTTATGCTGGTGTCGACAGGATAAGAACAAAAATATTAAACTAATTACTAAATCTAGCTTTTCCAGGGAAAAAGTCGCAAACTGAAAGAGAGAAACTTTTACACCTTGGTGCACTGTAAAGTAGTCTGTACCACACACAGATTACAGTCAAAGGCGGAGTTATATGCGGCCAGCATACAACATTGCCCCCTTGGAGGCGTTCTAGACACATCGTCGCGCAGAGGTTGTCTCTGACGTTTTCTTTCCTGCTAACAACGTGCGCTTTCTGCGTTTTCTGTGTGCTATTTCTGACTTCGCAGCTCGATCTTCGCTCTCTGCATTCATAAATAAATAATGCGGTCTCGGTGCTGGCGTGCATTTCGACTATGCAGCGCTGAATTCTTCACGTGGCAGATGTGTCTGTGTCACACAGGAAGGAGTTCCTTTCCTTCAGAAGCCTGCGAAGTTACGTAGTGCTGCCAACAAACTTTTCTGCGCTGAGTGATCATAAACGAATGGAAAAAATGAGAATATAGTAGTGGTAGCTGACGTTGCGCAACACCTGCTGATTTAATCTCAATTATTTATCACCAACGGAATGTCTTCTGCAGTAAGAATATGTTCATAAGGAATACTCCTCCATTTTTGCGTCTGAATTGCGTTCCACCTGTTTTGTACGCAGCCCATATAACACAACTTTCTTCCTGGTCCTCTAATCACTTTTCGATACAGTCGTTTGACTATACAAAATCGTTAACACAATGACCACTGGAGAACACTGCTCCGTACGGCAATAAATATAGATTAAAATTAATACCACGATACTACATGTATCAGGGAAAGTCTTGTTATAGATGTGAAAGTCCTTAATGATTGTAAACTCAAATTCATTGTAGTAAGTGGCATTACAAATGTTAACGCTGTTATTAGTATCTGACAAGGGAAAGGTCGAATCGACATGTCGAAAACTACCCTGAAATCTTTTGTACAGCTAGAATACACGGAAATAAAGACAAAGTCAAAATTTTAGCTCCTAAGACCAACTGCACAAAATCACCAAATTCGTAGCTCACCAGGCGGTGGGAGAAATGTATACCCTTGCTGCAGCTCTAGCAGACAGCGCTTGCATAACATGGGGGACACACATCCTTGGTTGACTGCACATCAGTAAACAGATAACATGGGACAACGCGATAGTAATTTGTGAAGCGAATTTCAGTTTGTTGATAGTTTCTCTGTCACGGTTGTTCAGTTATTATTTGCTAGAATCTGCAACTCAGTTAGTATCCATAATTATTAACAGTGGTAGCTAACAGCAACTCTCTTCGAGCAAGTACTTGAGTTTCACAGTACTATGGAAACGAATTAATGTTTTCAACCTTGCAAAGACAAAACACAATGAACGTGGTATGCAATCGAAATCATCTACTCCTCCTGAAGACCTATGTATGTGTTATTTATTAATAAATTTCTTGGATCATCGTTCGAATGATGTCGACATTTAGGTAGAAATTATGGAAATAAGGGTATTGGAAGAAATAGAACGATTTCATGAGCTGTAGTACGAACGATGGTTGTTATGCTCACTTAAGTCCACAATAAAAATACACTACCTTTCACGGTAAAGAAAACATGTGCAGTAATCACGCCCAAGAAAAAATGTGTAGTAATAGCTTTTAGTGATATAGGAACGGCTGTAAATTTTTTCTTGAAACGCTGAGTGAGGAAAAGCATAGATTTAATCAGTGTGAAAAGCCGGTTCCGTTTCGTAACATCATAACATGAATTGTATAAGTGAAAGAAGGATTTACATGAAGTGCGAAATATGCACCAAAATGAAACTCGCAAAAGTGTGAAAGAAGAAACTATTCGAAATATTGAGAGCTGCTCGTGAGAGTGAGTGCCCTTTTACCGAGGGTAATGTACGAGACTGGGCGCTGTGAATTAGTTGTGAGATGAACATTATTGATTTCCAGGCGTCTTCGACCTGATTAAACGGATTCAGGAACTTATACGAAAATGAAATCTCAAAATTAAGACGTTTACCTCAAGTAAACATGTAGCGGTGATGTCATTAATAGGGAATAACACAGAGAAATTCGTAGCTGACGCGAAAACGAAGCTTCTTATTTTCCCCTAAAGTGTTGCATATAAAGAAACTCAGTCAGATTTCCTGCAATAACTGCATGCCAGACTCACTTGTGCAGTAGATGAATCCTATGACACATTCGCATGCAACAGTGCCAACGGTAAGTATCACTGGATCACTGTTTCTACAGCTTTACATCAGTTTATAGGGACATCAAGAAAATTAATACAAAAATTAAAAGAAATGATTGTTTATTTGAAAAAATCTTGTAACCTACGTAGCAAAATCTGGAGAAACGGGAGAGAATAATTTTCGATGTTGCAATCTAAATGTCTTCTTTCAATATGCAGAAAATAGTTCATTGCTTTTGGTGGACACCTTACCAGGATATAACGACACCTCTGTCTTTAGGACGACGACGAGAATACTGTTAATACAATTCGGTGTCCATCCGACACTAATAATGTGATTCAACCTCTCTATGAAAAAATTCTCCCACAGTGTAAAGCCTTTTTCAGAAAATTGTCTGACAAGATAATTTACGTTAGCTCTTTGTCATTTCATGTTTACCAGCGTAATAGGATTGCTAAACTTCAGTTATCGCTCTACTGTCAGTTTGCTTCACCACGCATCACAGTATGCAGAACAACGGCAACGAACATTTCTTATTCCACTCCAGTCCTGTATAAGTAGAACTAGCAATTAATATGAAGTGTCTGAATGCATAAATATTTTGTCTGGTGTACCAGGTCTAAGGAAAATGTTTGCTTTCGTCATCCAATAGACACTTGGCATTTTTATGACGATTACAGGAAATAAACAAGGAACTGTTCAGTTATTAGTAAAATATACATTATTCAAAAATTATCATAAAAACTGTTCTACAGGAATTATTATAAAATATTTGATGTCAATGAATTAAAGTCCCAACTGATGGAAGTCGTTTGGAATGTAGCATGATATAATGCCTTGATTTACTGTCCTCTGCTAGTCACTTGCGTAACAAACACATCTGTAACCATTAACGATTTAAGATGTTGGGTACGGTTTAATTGCTTAAAATTCGTGTTTGCACTTTTAACTTCACGCTACGTGGCCCCGCGTTCTCATGTCACGGCTGCGCCTGCTTATTCCTCGAACGTGCGCTAGGGAGGAAGGGCTGTAGATACCGTCGTCATAAGCGGTTCTTCGTGGGGAAACAATTAGTAGCTTTCACGCTTTTTGAAAAGTGTTTGCTAAGCGCCTTAGCAGCTAAAATTCTGACACTGAATTTCTTTCGGTTTATCCTTCCTGTCTGAAAAATTTCGGCGTAGGTTTCGACTCGTCGAATTTGACCATTCCCGTGGGAGACAACCACAGGAGTCATTCCGTAATTCGTAATCAAAACTATTTTTATTTTTTGCCGATAAGAGCTTCTTCAAGAATATTTGGACTCACAAAATTCTATGAAAACTCTAAATATTTTTGCTCTGTAGGTTTTCGATCACTCATCAACTGTTGTTCGCTTGGCGAGTGGTTTTGTATAAACTGGTATTAAACTAACCACGTAGAGAAACTGCGATTAAAAGCGTCAAGCACTCTATGGAAACCTCACCCTCAACAGTGTACCACTGGTAATATCACTGATTTCATGATGATACGTGATCCACGCCCACTTCCAAAGTCACCTATCGCCCTTGTTACCTAACACAATAACATTAAAAGTGTAACTTAGTCAAGAGCAGCTAGTTGTGCAAATGTTTGAACTTTAAACTACACGGCGAATTGTTCTTTTCCGGATGTCATTTCAAACATAGCATCTGTAGGCAACGCAAACTAAGTAAAGCGTTCGTGCCTGACCGACACTCGAGCACAGCACTGATCGTCATTGGTGACTAGGCATAAAGTGACTTGATATACCCAGGATTCCTGATATCGCTAGCTCCTTGCTGGCGCCTCACCAGGTGGTGCGTATTACTCCCTTGTGCAGTTATTGCTACCCCGGCCAGGCTTCAAGAGCGGCCCCTAAAGCGGCGACTGGGGGACTTCGAACGGCGCAGTGCAGGAAGTATACGTGTAGCCTTCGCGCAGTGTGGAGCCGGGCAAGCGGCAGTGCTTGGGGCAACGGACACGCATTACTGATCGGCATGACATCTTTTCCTGGTCGCAGTTCACACTTCTTCGTGGGCACTGAGTAGAAGGCAAAATGCTTGGTTCGCCTAGGCAGTGCGTATCAGGTTGCTCAGCTCTGGGCACCGTTTCCCCCTCCGCAGGCCGTTTGAGCTGATGTTTCTATTTATATTCATTGGTCCATCATGCGCGCCTTTGTTATTTGACTGTCAGTGATTCTAGGACCCTCTTATTGCCCTGTCTGCTCTGCTTGTTTTTGAAATGACTTGTGTTAATCTGCTGGCCAGCGTTCTCACTAAGATTTTTCCACGGTTAATGGTGTTATGGCTATGTAATGTGCCCAGGTATCACGCAATATTATATCTGGGGCCTATGAATTATGTAGTTTTTTTAAATTTCGTGTTTGTTTTAAAATTGTTATATGCGAGGGAACAAACTGTTTCTGAATTCTAATGTCTGTTTTCACTATGTTTTAGACGCTGGTGTGCTCCCTGGAATTACTATTATCCACCACTTTAAATTTTGTGTGCTATGTCCTCCTGCTAGTGGTAAGATCTAAGCGAGTTATTATTTATATTCCTTACTGGAACAATTTTCAGCTCCCTTTGAGTAGTTCTACTTCAAACCTTACATTTTTAGCAAAACTTAGTTCCTAGGCCGTATGACGTTTTTGGAAAACAATAACTTTCAGCTGTATATAAATCAGTGAAGCATTTATGTTCGGTGTTTGTTTACAGTACCTACTAAGTTGTCGGGAGAGCGTTCCGTATTGGCAGCTTGTTGCCTTGTGGGGATGCTTTGCTTGAAGCCGTCTGGTTGGCTTTCGAGCATTTTCTAGCGCGGCTTGCTATTTGTTTGAAGTCGCACGTCCTGTCTGTCTGTGCTCAAGATAAGTACCTTTCTCTTTCTGACTGGCAGTGTAAATGAAATTTTACTGTCGATCACGAAGCATTTGATTAACAGACGTCACATAGAGAATTTTACCTTTAATTTTATTGCTTCATTTAATATATACTGCAACCTTGTTTTAAATTCTTGGGTGTAAACCTATTGAGCAAGGCCTAAAGGCAAATTGTTATGTATTGTTTACTAGTTGATATTAATCTTTTGGGGGTTTGGCTGACGTATTGGTTTTGAGCTCGTTTGAAGAAATTTATCTAGATCTCAGTTTTAATTATTTTTATTCGCTGGTTTATTTAAATTTTATTTTAAATTTTTTTAATGGTCAGTATTGTCATTCTTTTATTTTGTTTGAGGCCATTATTATTGTAATTCAGAGACTGTGTCATTCACCATTATGAACGCCTTAAAGTCTGTAAATCGCAAACGGCAAAATAACTTGGAATATTTGGCTCTGAGCACTATGGGACTCAACTGCTGTGGTCATAAGTCCCCTAGAACTTAGAACTACTTAAACCTAACTAACCTAAGGACAGCACACAACACCCAGCCATCACGAGGCAGAGAAAATCCCTGACCCCGCCGGGAATCGAACCCGGGAACCCGGGCGTGGGAAGCGAGAACGCTACCGCACGACCACGAGATGCGGGCTTTGGAATATTTCTACCTGTGTTCTAAAACGGGACCTGTTGTTACTTTAAAAATATTTTTGTTGTCAAAAAGGATAAATGATGTTAGTTAAAGGAGCCTATTTCTTCCTTGTCATTTCTCTGATCCCTGTGAACCACGATTTTACACTGTTGAGGAAAGGAGTTGTGCAGGCTTAGGCTATCTCAAACGCGAGCATACTCAATAGGAACTGCGCATTCGTCGCTCACGTATAGAGGGTCGTGTTTGAGAGCTGTTCTTAGAGGTAACCAATCCAGCCGAAGCAAATGAGTAGGGCTCGGGCCTAGTTGTGCAATTTCAGTAATCTTGTTGATCTAGGCCACCCTCAATTCAGCGATCAGCTGAGGAGTGTTGTAAAACAGCTAAGCATGAGGGTTAAAGAATTACAGATTAGCGTGGGCACGTTAGGTTTGGAGGGTGAATGGCTGAGTGGAGAAGAGGGTGTTTTGGTTATCTGTTTCCTATTAGAAAGGTCAAAGCCCAAGCTCTTTGGGGGATCCATTTCAGATTCTTTTTCTAAATTACAGAATCCTATTTTGTGCTTGTTAAACGGTATCACTGAAGTAGCTGTTGAACAACTGAATCAAGTTCGTGAAGTGTTATGGTTGATTCTGTGGTTTGAATTACACGCTGACGCGTTTCAGACCCCGCATTTAGTCATTATTTTTCTTCTTTATCCTTTATCTCAGTTTTTGTTAAGCGAGTTGCTATCGGATGTACTGAGAGCGGGGCAGCTTAGGGCCCATATAACTGAAAGGAAACTAACAGCACTTAATAGGAACGAACTTGAGTGCTTGTATTATTGAGAAATACAGGCTTCTCTCCTGCGAGGAGAGCTTCTATAAAGTTTGGAAAGTATGAGACCAGGTACTGGCAGAAGTAAAGCTGTGAGGACGGGGCGTGAGTCGTGCTTGGGTAGCTCAGTTGGTAGAGCACTTGCCCGCGAAAGGCAAAGGCGCCGAGTTCGAGTTTCGGCCCGGCACACGGTTTTAATCTGCCAGAAAGTTTCATATCAGCGCACACTCCGCTGCAGAGTGAAAATCTAATTCTGGCACCTGTTTCTTCTTTTTACAGTGACAACTATCGCGGATTAGCTGTTAAATTATCGTCTAGTAAATACTATTTTCGGCGTGGTTCCCGGAACAGTTTAGTGTCGGAATGTCCGGTTGAGTGCGGGCGTAGGACCAACGGCTGACGCCATCTTAAGCGAGTGATCACTCCAGTGAAAAGGCCTACCTGGCTTTAACATCTTCAACAGGTGTTATTGAGGCACTGGTCTACTGGTTTGATGGGCAAACATCCTAAGATCACTCTCGCCAAGTAGCAAATTTCGTTTTTGGGACATCTGATTTCTAAATATGGAATCAGAATCGACCAAGAACGTACTTCCGATCTCAAGAAAATTCCTCCTCCTAAGAACAAAAAGGAAGTCGCCCGATTTATCAGGATGGCAATCTACTTTCGGAAGTTGGTACCTAATTTTACTAAATTAGCTGCCCCTCTTAACTATCTTCGTAAGAATGGACGCGAATTTGTTTGAGGAGAAATCCAGCTGGACGCATATGAGACAATTAAGATAGTCCTAAGTAACCCGCCCCTCTTAACTATCTTCGTAAGAATGGAAGCGAATTTGTTTGGGGAGAAAGCCAGCTGGCCGCATCTGAGACAATTAAGATAGTCCTAAGTAAGCCGCCGGTACTAGCGATTCCTAATTTCGAGAATTTACAGACCGACGCGTGTAATATCAAGGTGGCCACAGCCTTTTTACAGGAAGTCGGAGGTCAGAGACCACCTATTGCTTTTGCCTCGCAAAGATTAGTGGGACCCGAGCTAAAGTATTCTATGTACGAGTGTGAGGCTTCGGATGTGCTGTTCGCTGTTGAAAAATTTAAATTGTATCTCGAACACAGAGAATGTAACTTAGACAGACAGCCAGGTCTTGAGCAGGGTTCTTGCCCGCCCAAGAAAGTCTGGCAGGATTGCAAGATGGGCAATCCGTATGTCTGCCTTTTGTTCCAAGATTCACCGTATCAGAGACTCAGATAACCAGGCGGTCTAATGGACGATGCACTCCGCCACATGTTTGAGGGGAGCGCTCACGAGTCCGGGAAATGTTGTTCTGTTATCAAGTCTTCATTTTTTAACGTGTTAATCGATATACCCCTATTATTTTCTAATCTCAGGAATAAGCAGGACCGAGATCCTCATTTAAGGCCTATAAGAAGTCGGTTGTTGGGGGGGAGGTACTTCCCGACTACTACTTGAAAAAGGATACACTTTGTCGTGAAGTTGGCAAACTAGCCGAGCCTAATATTTATTTACCTGTTGAGCTCGCGCCATCTGTATTCTGTTATTTTCAAGTCTCGCATTAGGTGGGCATCTGTGCCTCTACAAAACACTTGCTAAGGTCCATACGTATCTTACATGGCCATCCTTATACAAGGATATTCTGTGATTGGTTCAGGAATGCGAATATTGCATAATGGCCAAGTCCAGTCCCAACTCGCGTAAAGGATTATTGGGTTCTGAACAGGAGCGAAGACCTGTGGATAAATTACTCATTGATTATGTGGGTTTCCTGCATTGAAAAAGAAACATATTAGTAGTTTTTAATGCTCTTGCTCGTTTTGTGTGGCTTCTCTAAACTAGAGGAGTTGCCGCCTCGCTAACTATTCATAATGTAACTCAAATATTTTCCTGATTTGGTCCGACGAAGGTGCATGCCAGTGACAATGCCTCTACCTGTGTGTCACGAGAGTTTAAGCAGTTTTGGTTTGGTAATACCATTAAGACCATTGTGACCACCCGCTATTACCCTCAACCTTCCTTTCCTGAGAGGATTAATCGTAATCTTAAGGTTGCGTTACTTATTCATCATGCTTTGAATCAGACCAGATATGACACTCCCATCCCTTGGCTTAATCCTACCTTCAGGTGAGCACAGCATGAGGCTTCTAAAGCAGTTCCTGCTGCTTTGATGTTTTTCTTATTCCCTTGGTTCTCACCTGGAGAGCTTGTGGAGTATAAACGATCTGTTGTCTGAGCGGATTATGGCTTGTCTGATTAAAGAAAACTGGGATAGAGCTGGGAAGAACATCGACCTAGACCACTGCCATGAAGAGAGGCGGTATAATCAGGGAAGGAGATCATTTTGTGGCAGAGTTTAGGATAATGTTTTTGTTTGAAGTTTTAGCATTGGTGGTAATCAAGATAATGGTATTACCAGAAAACTTGCTCCTAGGTCTGTGGGACCCCGTGCAGTTCTTAAAATCTCAAGTTCCATTAATTTGCTAGTGCGCAACCTTATGAGTGCGAAAACGTTGAAGGTGCACGTGAGAGAAATAAAAAGCTAATTGCGTGATTCGTTTCCCACCTTCTGTTCTCATTTAAAAAAGGAGGGGTAGGGTCTTTGCCTTGAGTGGGGAGATGCAGCTGTGGTGGCTGTTTTCACCGTCTTTTACGTGTAGCCTTCGCGCAGTGAGGTGCTGGGGCCAGTAGCAGTGTTGGCGCAATGGACACGCGCTGCAGATTGGCACGACGTCTTTTCCGGGTCGTCATTCACTGCTCTTCGTTAGGACTGGGTACAAGGCAAAAGGTCTGGCTCGCCTAGGCCGTGCGTACCTGGTTGTTCAGCTCAGTGAACTGATTCCCCGCTCCGAAAGACGTTTGAACAGATGTTCGAGTTCATATCCCCTGAGTCGTCATGCACGCGTTTGTTATTTGATTCTGTGTGATTCTACGGCCAGTTTTCTCCCTGTCTGCTCTGCGTGTTTTTGAAGTGACTTTTATTAATCTGCTGGCCAGCGTTCTCTCTATAATTTCGCCATGGTTAATGTTGTTATGGGTATGTACTGTGCCCAGCTATCACGCATAATTGTATCTGGGACCCATGAATTATGTAGTTCTTTTAAAATTTTGTGTTTGTTATCAAAACGTTTTATGTGAGGGGAAAAACTGTTTCTGAATTGTAATATTTGTTTTCACTAGGTTTTAAACGCTGGTGTGCTCTCTGGTATTTCTACTATACAGCCCTTTAAATTTTGGGTGTTATGACTTCCACCAAATGGTGAGATCGAAGCGAGTTATCTCTATTCCTTCCTGAGACAGTTTACAGCTCCCTTGGTGTAGTTCTCCTTGACACCTCACATTTTTAGCGATGTTTATTTCCTAGGGCGTATGACCTTATTGGATAGATCAGTGCAGTCGTGGATAAACAATAACTTTCACTTGTAGTGTAATTCAGTGAGATATTTATGTTCGGTGTTTGTAAAAACTACCTACTAAGTTGCCAGGAGAGCCTTCTTTGCCGGATACTTCTTACTGCGTGCTTGCTTGATGCCGTCTGGATGGCTCTCGAACATTTTCTAGTGCGGCTTGCTATTTGTGTGCAATCGCACGTCCTGTCTGTCTGGGCTCGGGTTGAGTACCTTATCTTATCTGACTTGCAGTATAAATGAAATTTTACTGTCGGCCATGAGGCCTTTGATTAACTGAATTCGCACAGAGAATTTTCCCTTTAATGTTATTGTTATGTTTAATACATATTGTAACTGTGGTGTCACCGCCAGACACCACACTTGCTAGGTGGTAGCTTAAATCGGCCGCGGTCCATTAGTACATGTCGGACCCGCGTGTCGCCACTGTCAGGATCGCAGATCGAGCGCCACCACACGGCAGGTCTCGAGAGACTTACGAGCACTCGCCCCAGTTGTACGGACGACATTGCTAGCGACTACACGTATGAAGCCTTTCTCTCAATTGCCGAGAGACAGTTAGAATAGCCTTCAGCTAAGTCCATGGCTACGACCTAGCAAGGCGCATTAACCATATCTGGAGAGAGTTTCACTTGTATTATCAAGAGAAATGTACCACAATGAATTAAAGTTAAGTATACGAGAAGCTCCGTTCTTTTCTTTATAGCTTTCATCACGTATCCTGTTTCAGACTTAACGCCAGTCGGCGTGTGTGTACGCGTGCCTTTCGGTTACCCGTCACTGTGGACTGGCTGCCTTGTCAGTCCACTACATTGGCGACGAGGATGGGATGTGTTCTTTCTACTTTGCACTAATTTGCTTGTGTCATGGCTCGCCACATTCTCCAGATGTACTGTCCGAATTTTATCGCTTGCAGAATCAGCAGACGCAGGCGTTATTGGATGCCCTTGGACAGCTCGTCCAGGGTCAACGTGCGCTGCAAACCGATGTGGCCACCGCCGCTTCATCGATACCGCAGCCACAACACGCAGTTGCACCACCATTTCGTCCATATAGAGCGGACGTGGAGTCTTGGACGGAATGGTCACGACAATTTGGATTTCATCTCGCCGCCTACAGAATTCAAGGTAATGAGCGGCAGCCGTTTTTGCTTTCGTGTGTAGGTGTGTCCACCTACCGCGTGATAGTGAAATTGTTTCCCCAGCGCGACGTAGCAACTCTGTCATACGAAGAAATTTTGTCTGCTTTAGATGCCTATTTCAAAGAAACAGTAAATGTCGTTGCAAAAAGGTATACGTTCTTTCGTACAAAACGTACGGCCGGTCAGACTAATCGGGAGTGGGTTGCAACTTTGCAAGGCCTTACACGGGATTGTGCTTTTGAGTGCGAATGTGGACTTCCTTATTCAGATACAATGGTGTGTGATGCAATTGCACAGAACGTTTCTGATGTTCGCATACGGGAACAGATTTTGAAACTAGTTAATCCCTCCCTTCAACAAGTGATAGACATATTAGATAGGCAAGACACACTTGACTTTTCTCAGGAATCATTTGAAACTTCGCCAGCCGTGTGTCACATTAACCGGCCCGCCGGACGCGCTGCACGGACCGCTAAACAGCCCTCGCGTACGTCCGCGCAGCTGCGGCCTAGCTCTCAACCACGTGTGCCGCGTAGGCAAGCAACTGCAGTGAAATCATGCCCACGGTGTGCAACTAGACATTCGCGTCACAATTGCCCGTCACGCCAAGCTATTTGCTTTTACTGTCATAAGAAAGGACACGTTCAAAGTGTTTGCCAGAAAAAGCTCAGATCACACAATCACAACCATTCCAGGCCCTTTGCTTCGTGCCGGAATCGAACCCAGAATACTCGGGCTCGTGAACCTTTGCCCATGGACATTCATGTAGTTAATTCCACCACGTCCAGTGCCGCTATCTCAAACAGTGACTGTGTTCGTCCCACAAAAAGTGTGCGTCGACGTCGCCGGAAATCCCGTCAAGTCGCAAGTGCTTCTGTACCTGTCTCAGTTCAAATTGCACGTGAACGTCGCTCTTGTCGTCGGCAGGACAATAAACTTTTTGTGGACTTGGACTTTGAAGGCAAAGTGATACCATTCCAGCTCGATACCGGAGCTGCAGTTTCATTGATCAATCACGACACGTACAACCAACTGGGCAAACCTCCGTTGCGTGCCGCACATGTTAAGTTAAATAGTTATTCAGGACAACGGATCCCTGTGTTAGGACAGTGCACTCTTCTTGCAACATACAAGGGACAAACAAAACTTGTGTCATTTTACGTCCTTCGTTCTTCTGCAGTGAACTTGTTTGGTTTAGATTTATTTCAGTTGTTTAACATGTCTATAGTAAATCAGGTACTATCAGTGAACGAGACTGTGCCTTCAGCCAGTGTTTCGCGTCTATGTGAAGAATTTGCAGAAATTTTTGCACCGGGCCTTGGTTGCGCTAAGAACTATGAAGCACATTTGGAACTGAAAGTAAACGCGCAACCGAAATTTTTCAGAGCGCGCAATGTTCCCCACGCATTGCGTTATGAGGTCGCCAACCGCTACGATATCTTGTATCGGTCCACTGCTAAGCACGGAAACGCTGATGCGTTGTCCCGTTTGCCTGTTGCTGAGGATAAAGCATTCGATTCTTCCGAACTTTTGCATGTTCATTGATGCGGAAACCGATAACGTGGTCGAATCGTTTCCGATTGATTTTCGTCGTGTGGCTACAGCCACAGCTGCTGACCCTGTCCTTGCTACTGTTTTGCATTTTGTTGCTACGCAATGGCTCTTGCCAAAGTCGCGGATCGCGGATCTGCTGGTTCGCTGATTTTTTGCTCACAAGGAGAGACTTTTTGTACGACGTGGTGTTTTGCTGTTGCGTTCTGATAATGACCAGTCCAGAGTCGTGGTCCCACGTTCCTTACAGTCCTCTGCTTACGGCTTCTTCACCAAGGACATTGGGGTATAGTGCGCACGAAACAACTTGCTCGTCAGCACTGTACTTGGTTCGGAATCGATGCTGCGATTACGAATATGTGCTCTTCTTGCATGGCGTGTGCCGTAGAACAATCCGCACCGCCGCGGAAATTCTTTGCATGGCCGAAAGCCACTTCCCTTTGGCAACGCTTGCACATAGATTTTGCCGGTCCATTCTGGAATGCTCGATGGTTGGTTGTGGTCGATTCTTTCAGTAATTTTCCTTTTGTTGTCCGGATGTCTTCCACGACGTCATCTGCCACCATACAAGCGTTATCCGCTATTTTTTGCGTTGAAGGTCTTCCGCAGACTATTGTTTCCGACAATGGCCCACAATTCATGTCCACAGAATTTCAGTCATTCTGCAAGGCCAATGGTATTCAACATCTGACATCCGCGCCATTTTCGCCTGAGTCAAACGGTGCCGCTGAACGATTGGTCCGGACTTTCAAGTCACAGATGTTGAAGTTGAAAGAGTCGCATTCTCGGGAGGACGCATTGTTGCTCTTTTTGTCCTCGTATCGCTCTCAGCCCCGAGATGGTCGCTCGCCGGCTGAGTTGCTCCATGGTCGTCCTCATCGAACCTTGATGTCTTTGCTGCATCCGCCGCATCAGGTTCCTGTGCAGTGGCAGACTCCTGCTTTTGCTCCTGGCGACGTTGTCTTCTATCGCAACTATCGCGGTTCACGGCGTTGGCTCGCAGGGCGCATTCTTCGCTGCCTCGGCCGCGCGATGTATTTGGTTTTGGGGGCCTCTGGTGAGGTGCGTCGGCATCTCAATCAGCTGCGCCTCTGCCGTCGCCTGGGTTCTGCCGCTCCCCGTCTGCTTTCAGCAACGGTGCCGTCCGGTCAGCGCCCTGGGGACCCATCTACTGGCTCGCCTCATCCCCAGGTGTTACCGACGATGCCTTCCATTTTGCCCCATGGCGACGCGCCGCCGCCGCCGCCGCCGCCCGTTCTCCGGCCGGCGCCGCCCGCAGCGGACGCGTCGCTGCTGCCGCCGGGCGCCTCCCTGGGTCCCGCGCCGCCGATCGCTTCCCGTGACCAGCCGTCATCCGCCATGAAACTATTGCCCGCTCCGGACCAGATGTCGTCTTCGCCCGTCGGGTGCCCCGACCGCATGGAGGTCGACCCTTCGGCCCCTCCTGTCTCATTACGGGCGCATACACCGCATGTTGACGTGCACCCGGGACTAGGTTTTCAGGCGTTTCCTAGCTCCCCTCGGACCGAATGGCCGGGTGCGGGTGGCACAGCCTCGCCTGTTGTTAGGCTCCCCACCTCATCGCATACGTCAACATGGGGTCCTCCCCACGGCGGGCGGAAGCCTTATCACACAACCGTTCGCCGATTTGCGGGGGAGGAATGTGGTGTCACCGCCAGACACCACACTTGTTAGGTGGTAGCTTAAATCGGCCGCGGTCCATTAGTACATGTCGGACCCGCGTGTCGCCACTGTCAGGATCGCAGATCGAGCGCCACCACACGGCAGGTCTCGAGAGACTTACGAGCACTCGCCCCAGTTGTACGGACGACATTGCTAGCGACTACACGTACGAAGCCTTTCTCTCAATTGCCGAGATACAGTTAGAATAGCCTTCAGCTAAGTCCATGGCTACGACCTAGCAAGGCGCATTAACCATATCTGGAGAGAGTCTCACTTGTATTATCAAGAGAAATGTACCACAATGAATTAAAGTTAAGTATACGAGAAGCTCCGTTCTTTTCTTTATAGCTTTCATCACGTATCCTGTTTCAGACTTAACGCCAGTCGGCGTGTGTGTACGCGTGCCTTTCGGTTACCCGTCACTGTGGACTGGTTGCCTTGTCAGTCCACTACAGTAACCTTGTTCTAAATTTAATTGTAAATTTTTTGGGGGTAAACATTTTGGGTAAGCCGTAAAGGTGAATTGTTACGTCTTATTAACTAGATAATATTCATCTTTTGGGTGTTTGCCTGATGTCTTTGATTTGAGATCACTCGAAGAAATTTATGTAGAACTCAGTTTTAATTATCTGCATGGGCTGATTTACTTAAATTTTATGTTCAATTAAAATTTTTTAAGGCCAACATTGTTAATGTCGAATTTTCTTTCATCTTCTTTGAGGTAATTATTATTGTAACTCAATGACTGTGTCATTCATCATTTTGAACGCCTTAAGTTCTGTAAATTGAAACTGGCAAAGTAACTTGGAATTTTTCTACCTGTTTTTCTTAAAGTTGTTCTGTTGTTACTTAAAGAAATGTTTGTTGTTAAAAGGATGGATGATGTTAGTTAAAGGGGCATAGTCATTCCATGTCATTTCGCAGATCCTGGTAAATCCCGATTTGAGTTCCTATCCAGCATCTAGTCTTCCCTTTAACTAACAACGAAAAGTGTTAAACATGCTTTCATTCACAAATAACAGCTTGAAGAGCAAAGTTTTGTGTAGGACGGGATTCAGTTTCAGTACCTAGTTGGAATGTTAACCATGCACAGTGAAATATAAGACATCTATTACCTCTGCAGGAGGTAACTGTTTGAACCTGAAAGCACGCGACTTTTCGGTTTCCCTGGTTTGTTTTGTAACCACGAATGGACCTTATATTTAACTTTCTTTCACCAGTAGATGTGCACTTGTTTGAACTAGAAATAATGGGACAAAGAGTTCAGTGATTGGAAATCGAACACTGCATATATCATTGTTGACGATACAAGACGAGACTTTAACTATAGGATTGTCTAGTAGTAACTTGGACTGGCGTATTTTTACTTTAAATGATGTGATGACTATGTCTCATTGGTAGTCGAAACCGTCACGTGTCGTTACATTTGACGACGAATGAAGTAATGCTGAAAATCAGAATTCTTTTCTACTGGCAGACACATGGAGACCTTCAGGGGTTTGGAATTTTGTGCAAACAACAAAATAATCAAAATGTGTCCTCACGAAGGAATTAAATCTCGCGAAAGGGGAGATCCTAGTTCGAATCTCAGCCCAGAACCGATATATTCCACGTCTTAATTTCAAATAAAAGCTGGTATTAGTGCCCTGTGGCCTAAATGGCCTCTGGCTCATTATCTAAAATAAAATCACTAGTGAAAGAAAGGTTAATGATTATAGAGTTTCTACATGCCGCCACTTCTGCCTCTGTCGTGGTTCAGCCTAACCTCTAGTTGGTAGCGACAGGATGTCATCATTAATGTTCATCTGGAACACCGTGCTTCACTTGGTCTAACTGGAGGTGAATTGGATCTGTTTGGGCGAATAAAAATGCATTGCTTGAAGTGGGAATGGAATCGAATCTACCTAGCATCACTCCTCCACCCTACCGAACTCCTCATGGAAATGCATCATAATTTTGTCATAACGAGGGTATTCCGCACTCGATGAGAATTCTCGCTGGGTCCATGGAGTAGATTACAACCTGTGCAACACACTCATTTCCTTGTTCGATCCAACCGCCGTTAACCAGCTGCCCCGACCACTAAGAGTGAACATTAGACTTTTTCTAATTCACGAACTGAAATCACAGAATATCTACATAATGTGACAGCACTGCAGGATAGCGAATTTTCCACAATTACACTCTTTTTATTCAGGAACTGAAATCACAGAAAATCTACACACTGACAGCATTGTAGAATACCGAAGTTTCCACAGGGAATGTTGAAAGTGCAGCGCAAAAGAAAAACTAATTTACTGAATCCACATCTTCCGTAAAGTTTTAAACTGCACATCATCTGTCTGCTAACAGGATCACTCTGTTGGTTGCTCAGAGGCAATTTCTTTCATTTCCTAACTCGCCTGTAGGAGCAAAACGCTGGAAAAATACTTCCGTAAAACAGATTGTGGCTGCCTGTCCTGTTAGAGCAATTTCTGCTCTATCGGTCCACAGCCGCCTGACGCTTGCCACTCTCGGCCCCAGTGATCGCAACATATCGCGCCTTCATCCTGTGATCTACAGCGGGCGTTTTCACACACACGCATGACAAGCGTAATATTATTTAATGTTTCAGTCGTTTCTCATGTGAAATATCTTGGATAAACGGACTGTACGCCAAGCAGTAGCAACAACGTTGTATCCAAAACTTATGCACCATATGACCTGAGGAACACTAAGCACGCAATCTACCATTGCGGGCAAAATTTATCTGAACAAAGTAGGACGGTGCAGAAATTCGTGGCGATTGTGTTTGGTGTGTCGGCTTGCAGGTCGCTGTGTGTATATTTATCAAACGCCATTTTTTTTATTTGAGGTTCTAGTATTTTTCTTGGGATGACATCTTGATGTTGCATTTTTCATTTGAAGGTTATGTTTAGCGTTGTTTATGAGTTACAAAACGGAGAATTAAACGGAAAAATGTGTAACACTTGCGAAACTTCGTTCTCTTTCGATGTAATAGAGGGGTGAAGGCAGTGAAGGCGCTGGAGGAAGAGCAAACATTTGCGCCGTTTATGTGGTGAAAGCTATTGCAGAATCCGCTCCAAAAAATTGTTTTCTCACTTCATGTAAGATCATTTTGACATGAGATATCCTCCGCATTCAGGAAGCCCAACGGGTGTATCTCTGTCACTTAAGAAGACACTGGTATCCCACGAACCTGGAACCTAGAACGACCGCAGTATTGGCTTCCCAACGCGACGAAGTTTCCGTTTCTTTTTTCAATCTCCGAGAATTGCTAGATTGTTTTACATCACGTGGGAGGCAATATTGTTACTGATTAATTTATCTCTTATATTCCTCCTGTCGTGTTCAATAAAGTAACGAAAAAACGCTATTTAATATGCACGTTACAAACAGAAATCAATTATAGCTTATGATAACGTTACGGAACAAGTCTATTTGCGTGAAACAAAGTATCCCAAACTATCACGATTTGCAGGATAATATGCACTTTCGTCTTCGAAACGGTCTGCGTCTCTGTTTAATTCAGTCATACTCAAGTAACATTACAGGAAGGAATACCACGGCACTATGCAAATGTAGCAGCAGAAGTAGACACATAACAAAATACAGTTAAAAAACCATTCAGTGACACTGTCAAGTCAATACAGTTGACAAACAGAAAACGTAGACATTATAAAGTGTGCAATTCTGAAAGTTTTTCACTTTTAGATGTATAGGGTAGAGAATCAAAGGGGCGACAAAGCTTAGCCGGCCGTAGTGACCGAGCGGTTCTAGGAGCTTCAGTCTAGAACCACGCGACCACTACGGTCGCAGGTTCGTATCCTGCCTCCGTCATGGATGTGTGTGACGTCCTTAGGTTAGTTAGGTTTAAGTAGTTCTACGTTCTATGGGACTGATGACCTCAGATATTAAGTCCCATAGTGCTCAGAGCCATTTGAACCATTTTGACAAAGCTTACTGGAGAGAAGTTATCTTAGGATATCATTATTGGTTGTCGATCTGCCTGCTAGACTTTCTGACACTGAAGAAGTAAAATTGCTGTCTCTAGCGAGGTTAGAAGTGAAAACTAACTTTTTTTTTTTTAAATGGGGCCTCATCGACCCTTACCACCCGTCCTTAAGCTCGCCAGTCTATTTCTTCATCCGATGGCTTCCTTCGTCTATATTCAGATGTCCTTAATTAACTAAATTATTTTTCTCCAAAGTTAAGTAAAAAGTTCTATTTCTTAAAATCTAAACTGTCACGGCCAGAAATGTCACAATTAATAAAATGTTGCATGCTATTATGCGGAGGTCGAATGTAATTCACATTAAAACACAACGTTTCGTCCCCATCTGCAGACGACATTTTCAAGGGGTGCTGTAGCTTTTTTTAATGTCCAATTCGCACCCTAACTCGCTATTGACACAGCAAAATTCCGCTTCCACGTAGTGGCGTAACGTCAGATGTTTTGAATACGAGCCGGCCGCTGTGGCCGAACGGTTCTAGGAGCTTCAGTCCGGAACCGCGCTGCTGCTACAGTCGCAAGTTCGAATCCTGCCTCGGCTATGGATGTATGTGAGGTCCTTACGTTAGTTAGGTTCAAGTAGTTCTAAGTATAGGTGAATGATGACCTCAGATGTTA